>NW_003852469.1:8251934-8370386 GCF_000181295.1 Otolemur garnettii | reverse complement strand
AAGGGCAAAAAAAATTTAAGGCAAAAGAGTACACATTATATATGGCAAAATATGGTACATCTGCATATATCTGTACCACAGTGTTTAATTAAGAATGGCAGAGTTCTGAGGAAGATGCCTTGGAAATGCTACCCGTGGCTCGGAAAGAGGGCTTTGCTTGTGTGTGATTATGGAGCTAACAATTAGTAGCAGAAACAGGAATAGAACCCAAGGCCTGTACTTTGCCTCCACTGGAAGAACTACCTCCTGCTCCTGGAAGCCCCCTCCCAGGGCATAAAACTGTGCACCAAAGTTGAAAGAGTTTGGCAAGAAGGCTATGCTGCTATGCATCATAAAACAAGCATGCTATGACCTGGGCCCGCAGTTGGTCAGAACTGTGCAATTACTTTAATAAGAATGGTTTGGTCAATTAATTGGTTTGTCGCTAACTTTAAATTCACTATACTTCAAGGGTCATTTTTTTTTTTTTATAATGCCGTGGCGTTTGGGCAGTAATTTATTCCAGATGAGCATAATCCCATCACAACTCTGCTGTCCTGCCAGAGATAAGATGGTTCTGGTTCTGCCGGGGCCAGGCCATGTTAGTGAGGAATTATGTGACTTTCTTGTTCAAAGCCACCCAAAAAGTTGAGAGGAGGAGACTGAGACTAGGGATGGAGAAGCCAATAAATCTTCAATTTGTTCTGGTGGGCAATTCAGAAAGTTCAGAAAGCCTTTTAGTGCAAACTCTTAACCCCATTCAAGGGGACTGTTTGTGCAGACTTTATCTAGGGTACCCCAGGTGGAACTGAAGAAGGAAAGAAAGAAAGAAGGAAGCAGCCACTTGGTGCCAGAAACTTTCTTTAGAATTTGTGGGCACCATTTTCTTTAAAACATCACCACTCTCCCAAAAGTTCTTATCTTTGTTTTACAGAAAAGGAAATTGAGGACAGGAGAGATGAAATGACTTCCCCAGGGCCACACCACGCTGCAGCTATCCACACAGTATTGGGTGGAGACAAGCTGTAATCCCATCTTGCCTCAGCCCTTGTGCTGTGTGACTTTGGGCAGCTTACTCAACCAGTCTGTGTTGAATGTTCCTCAGCTGTAAGATAGAAATAGCAAAAATCGACCTCCTCATGTTGTTAGAATTCATTAAAACCTGGTCCTTGCACATGGTTTGATCTGTGACCTTCATTGTGCTGGGTCATGCTGGCCTCCTCTATCATTTACTTCAAGACTGAGCCATTGGGCACATCAGATACTGTTGTGGGTCCTCGTTGAGTTTTGTGGCCCAGACGCTGAGTGGCCCAGATAGACAGTAAGTATTTGACACATGAGGCCATGAATCCTTTACTGGCTGATTGGATAACCACCTGATCTCTCTTTCTCCTCCTTCATTAGAGCTTGTCTTTTTTCTCCCTCAGACTTCCTGCATATTGCCTGGCCCTAGGAGCTCAGCTGATTTCCAAGGATAGTGAGGTGACCCCCAAATTGCCCACCTGCTCTTTTTATCCTGCTGGTTAATAGCTTTACTCTGCACCAGCCATGAGATTTCACCCTTGGGGGGATCTCTGGCTCTTTCTTGGTCCTTCTTTTCCTGGGTTGGCACCTAGTGAGGGCACCTGGCACCCCCTTCCAGGGATTGTGGCACTTTCTACCCTTATAATTTCTCCCATCTTTTTTTCTGTATTGATAGCTGTATGATGCTGGGTTGCCATGACAACTGATTGATTAGCATCCAATTCCCGGACCGGGGAACATGCAGCCATAAAGAATTACAAATGATGCCTGATTGTCTGCTGCCAATAGCCTGATTGCTGCCATTTTCTGGCAGGTAGCTCAGCCCTAACAGGAAACCCTGTGCTGTGCAATTATTGCGATGTGATTGATGCATCACTATAGTTACAATCGTTGGTGTTTCCAACTCAGGAGATTTTTTTTTTTTTAAAGAAAAAAAGTTCCCTTTTCAGATGGAAATGCTTATAAATGTGGAAGGATGAAGGCTGGATTGGGGAGGGAAGTGGGGCTGCAGGGGAGCATGAACTAGGCAGGACCCCAGTTGGGGACTAGAGGCAGGGGTGTAGAGGGGCAGGGCAGTGGCATGTGCTTAGGGAGAGGGAAAAAGGGATGACCTGCCGCCGCCCTTCCAACTCCTGGGCCTCACAGCCTGCTAAGGAGTGGCCAAGGAATCATTTGCAAATGAGAGGGCTGAAGAGTAGGGTGGTGGGTGCTGGACAGAAAGTATAAGGCAGGTGTCCTCAAACTTTTTAAACAGGGGGCCAGTTCACTGTCCCTCAGACCGTTGGAGGACCAGACTGCGGGCCCCGGGACGAGTCGGCTGCTAAGCAGGACAGGCAGCTACAGCAAAAACACCCGGCGGGCAGGATAAAAGTCATAGGCAGGCAGCATGTGGCCCGTGGGCCGTAGTTTGAGGACGCCTGGATAAGGTATACAGATCACAAGTGGTGTGCAGCCAGGCCAGTGATGGAAGCAGCCATCTTGGGCTCAACTCATGGGTGATGGCCACAGAAGTGGAGTCAGGAAAAAGGGCCGTGATGCCAGGCAGAACAGGGTTTGAGGGTGGGCCAGCATGGGACAGGGATAGGGACAGGACAGCATGAGGGATAGGGAAGCTGGTATCCTGAGCTTTGGGGGCAAAAGAGACTTTTTCTTTTGACCCAAGGACAAAATGCCTCTCTTGTTCCATCCTTGGATACTGACCAGTTCTTAGGCTGGTAGAGAGGGGTAAGGAGGATGGAAATATTTGTGATTGTTGGGGCTAGGCTTGTTGCAAAAAGACCATAGTGGCAGTCTTTCATATGGCCAATATCGGTTGTTACGGGGAAGGTGGATCTTTCCAAGTATCTTCCAAATCATGCCCAAACTTTAGTGATACATACATCACTGCACAACTCATGATCTTTCCCCTTGGGTAAAAGATGGTTTCCTCTCTGAAATCTTTTAAAAATCAGTCGCTTCTAGACTAGTACTGTTTAGTCACATAAACCTACATGTGAATGTATTTACTTACTCATCTTATAATTGCCTAAATTCTTTTTATCATAGTATTTAGGTATTTTTGTTTTTGCATTCATTTACTCTTGCTTCTTGAGGATAGGGTTCATTCTGGCATCTAATGGACTTATAAGAAGTGATTGTTGCATGAATGAATGAAGGCAAAGATGGCTTCATCCTTGATGGGGCAGCCTCAAAACACACGTGGTAGAGATGAGGTACAGTGGGGTATGGTGGGCGTGGTGGTGTTATAGCTAAAATGTGATCCTACTAAAGACCTGGGTCTAGCCTGTTTCTTTCTTTCTTTCTTTTTTTTTTTTTTTGAGACAGTCTCACTATGTCACTCTGGGTAGAGTGCTGTGTTGTCACAGCTCACAGCAACCTCAAACTCTTGGGCTTAAGAGATTTTCTTGCCTCAGCTTCCCAAGTAGCTGGGACTACAGGCACCTGCCACAATGCCTGGCTATTTTTTGGTTGTAGTTCTCATTGTTGTTTGGCAGACCTGATCTGGATTCAAACCTACCAGCTCTGGTGTATGTGGCTGGCGCCCTAGCTGCTGAGCTACAGGTGCCAAGCCTAGCTTACTTCTTAAGGAAGCCTGGATTAAGGGTGTAAGAAGACAGGGTAGGAATTTAGGTAGGCCAGTATCTTTGGTGCCTGGCATTTTAATCATACCCTTGGGTACTATAACAAAGGAGAGATCTTTGTGGATAAGTATTTTTCATCTCGGCTTCTGATGAGTAAGACTTGCTTACAGTATGAGTCTACCTATCTGAAAAACATGAACATCTATAAGTTGACCTCAACAGCTCTCTATTCTTTTCAAAGGAGGAAAAGCAGATTAAACTTTTAAATTTACTTTTTGTCTTCTTCTTATACCATGAGTATAACAAGAGCAGAAGCATAAAGTACTGTATACATTATTATTGAATTTAATAAACAAATTAGGATTAAACTCAACCCTTCTTGTCTGTGAGAGAAGGAATCCTGAAAGTAAATGTGGGGAGTTATTTAGGCAAATGAGAAATACCTATTTTTCTAGAGACCAGGATGCACACAGTTCTAAGTTTAAATCACAGGTCTGTAACTTCTTAGCTGTAAAATGTTGGGCAGGTTATTGGAGTTTAGTTTCTCCATCTGTAAAATGGAGGATAATAACAGCACTTACTTCACAGGGTATTTAGAAAGATGAATTAAGAGAAGCACACGAGGCCTATGGCACGCGGTAAGAATTCAGTGAGTGTTAAGTGCTATTATTATAATGTTTAATTCTTAGCCTAGAAATTCAATGTTTTTTTCTTAATATCTGCAAAAACAATGTAAGCGACCACTTGAAGAGATGGCATGCCTTGCATTGGTACCATGAGCAGTGATCTCCCGGTGAGGGGAGGGGGAAAGCCAGGCCGTTCTTCTTTGGATTTACTGGAAATTCCTCCAGCTAATGTTTTCTTATTGTTGAACAACAGCAATAAAAAACTTGTATGATGGCTCAAATATAAATATTAGCCTATATTTAGGAGATCAGCTGTATCCACATTTGCAGTCGCATTTAAGGCCATCTAAAGCCATTAGGATTTGTGTCCCTGACTTCTGCTCACCTAGGCAGATAAAAGCTGGTTCCCATGGGAACTAGTCTCGCTTTCTCTTTCATCTAATTAAAATCCATTTACCCAAGTCTGAACGCTTTGTAAGTACCTTCTAGCGAGTTCTCTTGCTTTACCAAGCCCAGTGCAAGCACAGGTACCTTAACCATTGGGAACACTAATCGAGGTCTGTTACAATGGGTCTAATTTCTTTGTTTATGTGGTTCATTTGTAGTTCAGAACAGAAAGGATGGGTTTCTGCAGAGCAATCTGTGCGACAGTCTTTCTGAGGAGCCATAGCTGAGTGAACCTTCTGGGGGAAGAATTGGCTAAGTAAAGACTTACAAGAGGTATGAACTGCGCCTGCCTCATGTGTCTGACAAGGGCAAAGCTTTCATTGTCAGGACTCTGATTTGGCCATTTGATTCCCCTGTATTTGAGCAGTGCTGTTCAATACCTTGTCTTGCTATCCACCCAACCATTGTGTTTTTCTATGTTTCCACAGGGCTCGTGTACTATTCGGCCCCTCCTCAAAGAACAAGGTGCAACTTTCTAGCACGAGATAACTGTTAGCTGCTTTGTTTCCTGTTCTCAGGAGAAGAGTCCTCTTCTCCACTCAGCTTTTCCAGGCCTCAGAGGGCTGAGAAGATGCCCACGTGATGTGGGCTGTGCAGTAAAGAGGAGAGAAGCAGAGAACCATAAAAGCTCGGCTTCCAAGTCAGAACCAAACTCCTTCAGGCAAGAGCATCATTCAGGATCTCTTTTCCTCTTCCAGCCTCTGAGTTAGAAATCAGCATCTGTGCCCTTCTCCTTAGCTATTTTCATGTGGCTTCCAGGAGCCATGGAGCCACCCTCATTCTCTGCCTTTTCCTGCTCACTGCCCTGGTGGACGGCAAGAGGCACCTGGGCCTCCACGGCCAGCTCTGGGGTTTGCACATGGTGTGGGTTCTCCCTGCTGCCAGGCTCCTGCCACCTGCTCTGCTCAGAGGAGACAGATAAGGGCAGGGAGGGCAAGGAAGCTCTGGCCAGCTGGCAGGTTGGCCTGGCGACCTGATGGCAGCTGAGCAAATGGCCACTTTCGGGCTGGATTTGCCTGGGAACAAGCTAGTGCAGGAAATGGACACATCTTGGCACAGGGCAAGGGAGCCCAGATGGAGAAGAAAACTTGAGAGGTTAATAGACTTGGGTGGGGCTGCCTCCTTTTCAGGGCCCCAGGGGATCACATCACATGTCTCCCTGAGTTCTCTGGGAGAAGCTTCAGGAAAGGGAACAGTAAACTTCCTCTATGCACCAGCAGTTACTTAATGCACTGTGATTATTTATTTGCATAATTGTCTTACAATTCTAAGCTTCTTAAAAGCAGAAATGGCATCTTTATCCCTCATCGTGTCCCCAGAATTTAGCCAGAGCCGAGTGGTAAAATCAGGACTCCCGTCACCTTTCCTGACTTGAATGGAAATGAAAGAAATTGGTGAGGTATTTTCTAGAGAGGGAGACACCAGGGTGCCCCAGACAAGCTAACAGCTTGGCACCACTTTAAACAATATTGTTAAATATTTTCTTGACAATTATTTAGAGAAGAGGCAGAAGGCAGCGGGACCAAAATGCTGCTAAGGAGGATTCTCTCATATGAAGGAAGAATCTGCAGTTAAGTAGATCACCCTCCTCAGATGCGTTTGAACCATCCCTTGTCATGATCTAAGCCTGCCCTATGGTAGGAAGGGGGTCTCAACCTGAAGGTCTCTGTTGTAGGATGTCTGGTCAACCTGTTTTCTTCCTCAGATTTCCAGAGATGATTTTGCTCCAGGCAACTGCCTGGGTATCCTTGTTCTAATCCAGTTTTACAAAAGCATTTATCTTGAGAGATGGGGTTAAGTCAACTACTGCTGATTCTGTTCTGGTGTATTTAAAGATGTATTATAGCAAAAACTTTAAAGGCCCTTTGGAAAGAACAATAACAAATTACTCTCTCTCACAAGACTGTAATGAAATAGGTTTTATTTGTGTGTGTTCTGGAGACTTTGGCCACAATCGTAGATATTTTACATCATTGTAATCGTACTGAACATAACATTTTGCATTCCGCTTTATTCACTTTGCATTACACCAAATGTTTCTCGATATTGTTCTGTTCTGTTCCTACTTACCTTTTTAAATAGCTGCATAATATTCCATGAGGTGGATAAACAAACTATTTGGATCGCTTACATTTCTTTTTTCTTTTTCTTTTTCTAACGGAAACAACTATACAATGGCAATTTTGTGCAGACAGCTCTTCCTTTCTTGTTTGAATTATTTTTTTCCAACTTTATTAAGGTGTGATTGACACATAAATATTGTATTTACATAAGTTGACCAAGGTGCTAATTTGTTATACATATACATTGTCAAATGATAAACACAATCAAACTAATTAATATTAATATAACTTCACATAGGACCCTCTCCCCCCTTTTTTGTGGTGAGATCACTTAAAGTTTACTTTCTTAGAAAATTTCAAGTATACAGTTCAATACTATACTCTTCAGGTAGTGCATTTTATCTCCAGAATTTATTCATCTTAGAAGTCTATATCCTTTGAAAACTATATTTCCCCCTACCCTAAGCCTTTGGTAACTACCATTTAACTCTCCACTGTTACAAAGTCGACTATTTTATATTCCACATATAAGGGATGTCTTGTAGTATTTATGTTTCTGTGTCAGGCTTATTTTGCCTGCTGGGTTCATTCATGATATTGCAAACTACAGGATTTTCTTCTTGTTTAAGGCCAAATAATATTCCACTATACATTATATGTAATCATGTCTTCTTTCTTCATTCACATGTTAATGGGCACTTAGGTTGTTTTTATATCTTAGCTGTTATGAATAATGCTGCAATGAATATGGGGACCATGGGGTGCAGATATCTTTCAACAGTGTGATTGAATTTCCTTTTGATACGTACCATTACTGGGATGCTAAGTCATGTAGTAGGTCTATTTTTAAGTTGTTTTGGGAAACTCTCAACTGTTTTCTATACATTTGTATAATTTATATATTCTCATCAACAGTGAACAATGGCTCTTTTTTCTCCACATTCTCACCAGCACTTGTTATTTTTTTTTTCCTTTCTCTCTATATATTTTTTGTTAAGTCAAATACACATAGATCATGAATACTTTCATGCCTATGTGGGGTACCATGTGCTGATTTTTTTGTGTGTGGTGACATCCCTTTGTGGTTTCAATTTACATATCCTGATGATTTTTGTGAGCATTTATAATATACTTATTGGCCATTGTATGTCTCCTTCAGGAGAAAAGGTCTATTTAGGTTCTTTGCTCATTTTAATTGGGGTAATTATTATTATTTATTATTTGTAATTGAGTTGTTTGAGTTCCCTACATATTTTGGTTATTGACTCTTTATCAGACTATGGTTTGCAGATATTTTTTCCCCTTCTGCAAGTTTCCTTTTCATTTTATTGATTGTTTCCTCTTTATTTTATTTTATTTTATTTCCTTTCATGTCAGACGGGTAATGTGCCGACGTTGTAACAAGATTTGTGGGAGGCACATGTCACGCATGCACATGAAAACCCAATCATCACGCTTGCAAACCACAAAAGGATCTGTTTCTTTTTTAGTTTGATGTATTCCACCTGTTTAATTTTCCTTATGTTGCCTATACTTTTGATGTCATGTTAAAAACATCATTGTGAAGATCAAGGTCAAAAAACTTTTTCTCTCTGTTTTCCTTTAGGGCATTCAGGCTTCACATTTAAATCTTTTAATCCATTTTCAGTTGATATTTGTGTGTGGTATTAGAGTCCAATTTCATCCTTTGGTCTGCGAATATCCAGTTTCCCAAACACCATCTATCAAAGAGACAATCATTTTCCCTTGAGTTGGGACCTTTGTCAAAGGTTAGTTGACCCTATAGGTGTGGGTTTATTTCTGGGGTTTCTATTCTATTCCAGTTTCTTTTTCTTTCTTTCCTTTTTTTTTGCAGTTTTTGGACAGGGCTGGGTTTGAACTTGCCACCTTCGGCATATGAGGCCGGTGCCCTACTCCGTTGAGCCACAGGCACTGCCCCCTCTATTCCAGTTTCATTGCTATTATCCTATTAGTAGTATCCTAAGACTACTCTAACTTGGCAATATAACTTGAAATCAGGAAGTGTGATGGCCCCAGTTCTTTCTCAAGATTGCTTTAGCTCTTTAGAATCTTGAATGTTTTAATATATATTTTAGGATTGTTTTTTCTATTTCTGTGAAAGATGCCATTGGAATTTTGATTGATTGCATTGAATCTGCAGATCACTTTGGGTAGTATGGACATTCAATATTAATTCTTCCAGTCCTCAAATAAGGGATATCTTCCCTTTAATTTGTGTCTTCTTTGGTTTCTTTCATCAATGTTTTATAGTTTTCAAGGTACAGATCTTTCATCTTCTTGGTTAAATTTATTACTAAATATTTTATTCTTTTTGATGTGACGGTAAATGCGATTTTTTAAAAAATGTCTTTTTTGGATAGTTCATTGTTAGTGCACAGAAATGTAACTGATTCTTTAATGTTAAGTTTATAGCCTCCAACTTTTCTGAATTCATTTATTAGTTCTAACAGTTTTTTGGTGGAGTCTTTAGGGTTTTCTATGTTTAAGATCATGTTATCTGCAAACAGAGAAATTTAACTCCTTCCTTTCTGACTTGAATGCTTTTTATTTTGTTTTCCTTGCTTAATTGCTCTGTCTAGCTACTCTAGTACTGTGTTGATGAAAGTGGGGAGATTGGGTATCCTCCTTTGGTTCCTGATCTAGTATGGTGTTAGCTTTTGGCTTGTTATATACAGCCTTTCTTACATGGAATTATATTCCCTCTATACCTAATTTGTTGAGACTTTTTATCATGAAAGGATGTTAAACTATATCAAGGCCCAAAGTTAACAGAAAGATGAAAAATACAAATCAGAACAGAAATCAGTGAAATATAAAAGGCAAAACAGAAAAGATTATAAAAAAGAGTGGGTTTTTTAAAAGTATATAAGTGACAAGTCTTTAACTAGAGTAAGAAGAAAGAAAGAGAAGCCTCAAATAAATAAAATCAGAAATGAAAAAGACATTATACTAATACAGTGGTTCTCAGTCTTCCTAATGCCTCCTAATGCTACAACCCTTTAATACAGTTCCTCATATTGGGGTGACCCCCAACTATAAAATTATTTTCATTGCTACTTCATAACTGTAATTTTGCTGCTTGCTGTAACGTGAATATCTGATATGCAGGATGTATTTTTATTGTTATAAAGGGGTCATGACCCACAGGTTGAGAACCATTGTACTAATACCATGAAGGAGTGTAAGGGACTCTTCTGAGCAATTATATGCAAATAACATAGAAGAAATGAATAAATCCCTAGAAATATACATTGTCCCAAGAATAAATCGTGAAGAAATAGAAAATCTGAACACATCAATAACAGCTAAGGAGATTGAATAAGTAATCAAAAATCTCCCCCAAATCCAAGCACCAAATGACTTCACTTGTGGATTCTACCAAGCATTTAAAGAAGAATTATAACAATATTTCTCAAACTCTTCCAAGCAATTGAAAAAGAGGAACACTTATTAATTAATTTTATGAGGCCAGCATGATGCCAGAGCCAGACAAAGACCTGACCAGAAAAGAAAATCACAGGCCAATATCCCTGATAAACATAGATACAAAAGTTCTCAATCAAATACCAGCAAATTGAATTCAGCAGGGCATTAAAAGGATCATACACTATGCTTAAGTGTGACTTATTCCTGGGATGCAAAGAAGTTTCAACAGATACATTCACTAAATATGATACACCACATTAACAGAATGAAAGATAAAAACCATATGATCGTTGGGTGACGCCTGTGGCTCAAGGAGTAGGGCACCGGCCCCATATACTGGGGGTGATAGGTTCAGGCCTGGCCCTGGCCAAAAACTGCAAAGAAAAAAAAAATCAAAAAACCATATGATCATCTTGGTAGAAGCAGAAAAAGCACTTGACATAATTATTTCTTAAGGATTCATTTCTAGGAGGAAAGATCAGAAGCAGTGGTATGATGGTACTGTGTCAAGACAGCTTGTAAGAGCTGATTTTGCAAATCTCTTCCCATCTCTGAACCCAGAAAGTTCTCTTAAAATCAGTTGTGGTACGTAAGAGTATTTAATATGCCAACAACAGCCAAGATGAGAGGTTAATTCAGGATACAACTCTTTTCACCATAGCCCCAAAGAAAATGAAATATTTAGGAATATATCTAACAAAAGAGGTGAAGGACCTCTATAAAGAAAATTATGAAACCCGTAAGAGTATTTATATCACACTGAATTGACAAGTGCCATGAATCTGGACTTTTTTGGTTTTGTTTCATTCTTGTTTTGTTTCCATTTTTGTTTGTGGAGAACTGCCTTACTGATATACCACTGATCAAAACGTATAAACTTATTTGTTACTCTTGATGTATTGATTGCCATTTTAATTTTCAGAGGAGTTAAACTAATACACTTGTAGCCTGTTGGATTACAATGTCTTAACTCATTGAGTTGTAATCATGAATTATTTGTATTTTTCCAATAACTGCTAAATTGTGTTTTATCAATCTCCCCTTTTCTATAGGGTAGTGAACTTCCTTAATATACCTAATTTCATTTCCAAAATGATCTTTGGTCATTGAAAACCAAAATGACATTGATTGTTAAGTTTTAGTTCTGTCTATCTACTCTTTAGGGCTTTGGTTCCAAGCTCACCTCATTCTCCTGAGAGGCAAGGTGTGATCCAGTGGTTTGGAGTGGAGGGGAAATTGTTACCTGCTGCCCTTACTAGCCTGCTTTTCTCTCCATCTTCCCTTTACTTGAATTACTCTTGGAATTGAGCTGGAGAAGCGAAGCAGGAGAAGAATTTATGTGATTGCCAACTGTAAGTGGCTCAGGTGGTACACCCCCCCCCCACCCCAGAAAGGAGACCAGGAGAAGTTCCGGCCAAGTTTAATGAAAGAGGACTAAGACCTACCTGGGCAAAGATGGCGGCTGCACTGAGTGTGATTAGAGGCTTGTTTTTATACTAGGCATAAGGGGAGGAAGATTCTACAGGTTGCTGGGGCACTAGGGCCTTACCAGCAGAACTCTTGGGCCGGGGCCAGGTAAGCCTTTTATTCTGGGAGGGGAGGTGGGGATGGTTTAGGCCCCTAACACCTATGTGTCCTGGCTGCTGCACTCTCTGCTGGTCGAGACTGTGGTTCAGCCCCTTTTGGTGTTGGTCACTTCTGCCTATCACTGACCCGTGAGAGTGCTTTTCTGTGTGGTCAACATTCTATGGTTAATTCTTTTTCTCCTGAAACAATTAAAAACCGGACAAAGTATGTGAAACAAGTACAAACTGGACAATAATATGTGGTCTCCAACACATTGGATATTAGGCAATAAATGATAGTGATCTCTGAGAAGTGGGCAGAAATAGGGTAAGGTATGATTGCCTTAGCTTGAGAGATTTTTCAGGTTGTTGCACAAGGAAGGAGAAACAAGTTTGAACTTGAGTTGAAGGGATGGAGCTGGTCGTATGGGGAGGCCAAGGAGACTAGAACAGACCAGGTGGAGTGCCTGGGAGGAGGGCTGAGATGGGGACTTGGAAGGGCTGCAGAGTCCGACTCAGCTAAGCACTAATGCCTGCAGATATGGGGAAACGACTCCAGGCCAGAGAAAGAACCATCCAAAAGGATTATGATAGACAGCAAACATGTCCAGGACTTATTCTTGTTCATAGCAGCCAGAGTGAAAAACCTCATAATTCACCAGGCCTTGGGTAGAGTACTCACAAAGATTTGATTTAGTAATAGGGTAAAATTAGACCAAGTGCTAATGTCACTCTGATCTCACCTAACAAAGCTTAAAAGCAAGACACAAAAGGATCAAACTATTTCCAATCAATTTAACTGCATCCCAGAACAAAGCTCAAGAATTTTAACAGGCACATAAAAATATCCAGCAATGACATATTAAATGATGGTAAATGATAGCAATGTTTTGCATCCAGTTAAAAAAAAAAAGAAAAACTATGAAACAGGAAAATAACTGGTAATAAGAAGAAAGGTTACTGTAACATTTGAAAATCGATAAATGTAATGTACCATATTGACTAAAAGAGAAAAAATACCTGATTATCTTGATGAATACAAAAAAAAAATTAAGAAAATCCAGCTTCCACAGATGCAGAGAGAAGAAAATATTTCTACACTGTTGGTGGGACTGCAGATTAATACAGCTTCTTTGGGAAGAAGTATGGAGAATCCTCACAAAACTCAAAATAGGCCTTCCATTTGGTCCCCAAATCCCATTACTATGCATCTACCCAGAAGAAAAAAAGAATCATTTTATCATAAGGACATTTGTACTAGATTGTTTATTGCAGCTCAATGTGCAATCACCAAGACATGGAAACTACCTAAGAGCCCATCAACCCAGATTAACAAACTGTAGTGTATATCACAGAATACTATTCAGCCATAAAAAGATGGAGACTTTACATCTTTTGTATTAATCTGGATGGAGTTGAAACACATTATTCTTAGTAAAGTATCACAAGTATGGAAAAGCAAGTATCCAATGTACTCAATACTAATATGAAGCCAGTAGATGATCATTCATACACATCTACACAAGAGAAATATTCAAGTTGGGGGGAATGGGTAGGAGAGAGAGGGTAAAGGGGAGGACGGGAGGGGATTGATGTGTTCCCACCAAATGGGCACAGTATAAATGTATATGGAACACCTCCTGGGTGAAGGACACAAGTACAATAGGGACTAAAAAATGCAAACAGTGTAACCTAATTGCTTGGACCCTCATATTAATCTGAAATTACAAAAAAAAGAAGATAACAAAGAAGAAGAAGAAGAGGAGGAGGAAGAGGAAGAAGAGGAGGAGGAAGAGGAAGTAGGAGAAGGAGAAGGAGAAGAAGATCCAGCATCTATTCCTGGTAAAAACTCTCAACAAACTAAGGACTAGCAAGGCATTTCTTCAACCTGACAACAAGTATCTATGTAAAACCTACAGCATATGTCATACTTCATGGTAAAAAACTGAATGTTTTCCTTGTAGGGTCAGGAAAAAGAAAAGGATATTCACTTTTACTATTTTTATTCAAGGTTGTATTGGAGATTTTCGTTAGGGCAATAAGACAAGAAAATGAAATAAAAAGTACTCAGATCATAAAGAAAAAAGTAAACCTCTCTTATTTCATAGACAACCTCATCATCTACCAAGAAAATCCTATGGAATCTAGCAAAAAGCTCAGGAAATAAGAGTGAGGTAGAGCATAGAAGATCAGCACACAGAATTCGATTTATTTCTACATACAAGCAATGATCATGAGCTAAAATAAAATTAAAAACAATACCACTTAAAATAGTACCAAAAGGATAAATCTAACAAAATTAACATGTAGAAAGAACTACAAACTCCTGCTGAGATGAAATAAACTGAGAAATAATACCATGCCATTGGATTGGAAGACTTGGTGTTGTTAATGTGTTAGTTTTTCCCCAGATTGATTTACAGATTCAGCACTAAGGCATTAAATTCCAGAAGATGTTTTTGTATGTGTGTGTGAAAAGTGACAAACGAATTGTCAAATTCACAGGAAAGTGTGAAGGACCTACCATGGTTGAAGCAGCTTTGACAAGGGAGAACCAAAGTGGAGGGCTTCCTCACTACCTGACTTTAAAACTTACAAAGCTATAGTAATTAAGGCAATATGGTATATGTATAAAGATAGATAAATAGATAAATGAAAAAGAATCTAGAGCATGGAAATTGATCACATCTATATGGTCCATTGATTTTCCACAAAGATGCAAAGGCACTTAGGTGGAGAAAAGATAGTCTTCAAACAAACGGTGCTGGAGCAAAACACTTCTATTAATTCCTCTAATCATATACAAAAAATGAACATGGATTATAGGCCTAAGGGCAAACTCTGAAACCACACAACTTCTCAAAGAAAACATGGAAAAGAATTTCTATTCCACAGAAGCCAGCCACAATAGTTGGGGCAATGACCCCATCACCAAGGTCAGAGAGAAGGAAGTTTCTCTTACATGTTCCCTGTGGTCCGGGATGTGGGGAGGAGTGTTCCCCTAAGAAACTTTGAAGAGTTCACTTCCCTTGACCATCTGGTGACCACAGTGATAGTCAGCAATGAGGTATGTAGCACTTTTTCTAGGCTAAGTTTGTGAACTTAATTGTCCAGCCTAGTATGTTGATGGTTGTAAGGACGATCAAAGAGAGACATGAGTTTTCCTCCTGAGAAAGAGCTGATGGCATCCTGCCATATACATGGAATGAGGTGGCCCACGTGAGACTTAAGAACATTTTATTTCTTTATTTTTGTGAGACAGAGTCTTATTATGTCACCCTCAGTAGAGTGCCATGGTGTCACAGCTTACAACAACCTCAAACTCTTGGGCTCAAGTGATTATCTTGCCTCAGCCTCCCAAGTAGCTGGGACTACAGGTGCCCGGGAATTTTTTGTTGCAGTTGTCATTGTTTAGCTGGCTGGGCTGGGTTCAAACCCACCAGCCTCTGAGTGTGTGGCTGGTGCCGTAACCACTGTGATATGAACTCTGAGTCTTAACATTTTAGAATGGAAAAGCCAAAGTATTCTGTTTAACTTCTTTGCTGCCATGTAAACCTGCCGCTTCCCTCCACCAACCTCAGCCCTTCCACACCCTCAGCAAAGTCTACTAATCACAAAAATTGCTGTGTCTGAGTGTTATTCATTCATCCATTTACTTATTGTGGAAACCAAACTTGGTTAATGTGGAGCATTACATCTCAGTGTGTGTGAGATGATCAAGTGGTCAGAGCTGGGAGGGCTCAAAGGAATTACCCAGAGGAATTTGACAGACATTTTGGAGTGGGGTTGAGATTTCCATGGGGAATAGAACTGAAGGTTTAAGTTTTTCTTAAAGAGATTTCAAGGGGCAAGGAGGTCCATGCGATATCGAGACCTGGGATAGGGAAATACTCCTTGAAAAGCCCATTCCCCTGGTTGCAGCAGAGAGATTTAATAATAATAATAATAATAATAATAATTTAATTATAATAATTATAACAACCATTAATTACTGTTTATGTATTACATGTCATGGATCGTTTGGTTTTGTTCTTTCATTTTCAGAGTTTTTACTGCATAAATTAGGAGGAGAAAGAAACATAAATGACATTTATAATTCTCCTTTCTGGGTCAGGCATCAAAGGTATTTTATCCACATTTATTCTTTCATATCTCTTACAAGGTCCCGTATCTTCCTTCTTTTTTTTTTTTTTCTTTTTTTTTGCTGTTTTTGGCCGGGGCTGGCTTTGAACCCACAACCTCTGGCATATGGGACTGGCGCCCTACTCCTTTGAGTCACAGACGCTGCCCACAAGTATCATCCTTCTTGATCCTGATGTTTCCTTATCTTATCTCTTTCCCCAGTGTTCTTTACCAGTGCACTCTGTTCATTTATCTAACTGTGTTTATTCTAATCTGTGTTTATATGTTTGCTTATTCACATAATGTTTTCTTCCCACCCAATGGCAAACTCCTTGAAGGCAGGCACCGTGCCTGCTTTGTCAGCCCACATGTGAACGGCATCTGTGACTGTGTCTACACACACTTATCACTCGTAGATGTTACCTATCATTCTCATAGCAAGGAGTCAGTAAGTGAATGAGATTAAATGAATGCAGTAAGGAATCATTTTGCATATTAAGAAACTGAGGTTCAGAGAAGGTCACTTCTCTGAGACCATGTGACTAATGGCTGCAGGTCCCAGTTTCAGAGCAAACATGCTTCTCACTAAATCTCTCTGCTGCAAGTGGGCTTTTCAAGGAGTATTTCCCAACCTGGCTCAGGAGAAGCATAGGTTTCTGTGCCAAATATTGCTCTCTATTGTATAAAATTTGAGACAGGAATAAAGAGGCAGCTTGGAATGGCCCTATCCCAGGGCTGATGCATAGTCAAGCTGTCCTGGGGCCCATTGTGCAGCCTTTGAGCTAGGAGCAGGCACCTGCCATGTCTAGTGCCTACGTGGTCACAACACATGGACTGTGCAGTCCTGGTGTTCAAACCAAGGTCTCACACTTACAGGACTGTGAAGATGGGAGGAGATACGTGGGTCTCATTATTTTCACTCCACTCCAAGGCTAAGGCTGCTTCGTGTAGATCTTAGAGGACAGTGCTAAGAACTATTGCTTTGTCATGAAGCTTCATGAAAGCAAATGAATCCACGTGCCTTTGCCAGAGCAGCTGTGATGTATCACTCAAGGTACTTAAGACGGTTGACCACCACCAAGTCATTTAGTAGGAGTGACAAATTTCCATGTCAACCTGCAAGGTGATCCTTATGACCTCCCTGAACAGAAAATGTCAACATATCACTGCATTTTTGTGCTAACAAGCACTGAGAAGATAAATCATTTTTCTATTTTTTTCTCTCGGTCTTCACCCTTGCCCTGCACCCAGCAGTCGACATGGACTGAAGACTCTGTCCAGGTGGCTCTGACAGGACCTGACGCCCTTTGTTAAACTTGGCCCTTGCTGCAGACAGTCGTTCAGTACAGAATCGTCACCCCACAGTCAACTTGCGTTCAGAAAAGAAATCTCTGTTCCTTGATGGAGGCTAAGAACAAACACCTGTTGAGCTCCTGGCAGGCTTATGGGGTAAGAGCTGGGTTTTTACCTTGGTAGTCTTGGATACCTTTTCCTGCAACCTTCAGAGAAGGAAATGGAGGGTCAGTAATACTCCAGAACAGGGGTAAAAGAGTATAGAATGATCCTGGAGTTAGAAAATCCTGAGATCAAAACATAGAATTGTTCTTTCCTACCTGAGGGCTTTGAACCAGTTAGTTAACTTCTGTACTCACTCTCTTTGCCTTTACAATGTGGAGAATAATAACCACCTCTGAGAGTGATGACAAGGATTAATATATATAATGATTATACAGGCTATCCACAAAGTTCAGGTGCAACTTAAAATAGTTGACTATTTTTTTTTCTCTTGCTATTCTCTATTCTCTATTTGAGGCAGCTTTAGCCTGGGAGTGGAGTGAAATAGTTGACTATTTTAAATTGCACATGAACTTTATGGACATGCTGTATATTATATTATTATAATACATACTATACCCTCCGGGATGTGTCTATTAATATAGTTGGCATGTAGTAGGCACTCAAGAAGTGGTAACTATTACCAGTTATCAGATCCAAGATGGGCAAGAAGATGTTCATCACAGTGTTTTTTATCAATGCAAACCTCAGAAGTGGCTTCAATGTAGACCAGGGAAGAAACGATTACACCAACATGGTACACTCCTACGGGAAATATATCACATACTCATTGTAAATCATGATTCTTAAAGCAGCGGGAAAATGCTTGCAAAAGAAATGTCAAGTTAAAAAAAGATTCAAATCACAAATATATATCCTTATTTATGCAAAATAAATACAATGCTATGCACCTGGATAATTGAATAGGACTCTCTCTGCTCTAGGAAAAACACATTCCCGGTAGTTATAGTTCATCTGAGAGGTGAGAGTATGGGTGGTTTTTATTTTCTTCTTTATTCTTTTGGTATGGTCTAGATTTCCCATAATGAATATTTCTTGCAATTATAATATAAAAAAGCAAACATTATTGCTTTTTAAAAATGATAGGAGAAGCTGCAGCTCGTTTGTCACAAAGCAACAGCTGTTGATAACCATTAACTCCTGGCTCCATGCATTCAAATGCCCCAGCCATGGCCTGGCATTGGGGGACTGCAGTGACCCCAGTCTGCCAGGTCAGCATCCCAGATGGGCTCTTCATGGCAGCGGGGGCATCCGGGGCTGGCCAGGCCGGGGCTCCTCCCTCCTCTCTGTTGGTGTTTTCTCTGGCATTTATTCACTCCTAGCCTATAGAGTTAAAAGAGGTTTGTTTCTTTTCAGGCCGTTGAGTGCAGCCAGGGTAATTTAGTAGAAAAATGTCATGCTAATGCAATTCAAAGTTCAAATGATCTTTCATTTCGAGGGAAAGAAGAATGTGTGTGCAGTTGGAATGTTAAAACTCACTACTTGCCCTGCAATTCAAATAGAAATATGAGCTGCAGGGGCTACGTAAGTCACATGAAGTACTGTGAGTGAAATGCACAAAATGAATAAAAATGATCCGGAAGCCGTTTATTAGCATTGCTGGGGGCCAGCGGCAAACAAGAACTGTGGCCGTCAGAAGCTGCGTTGCAAAGACGGAGTGTTTGCATAAAATTACAATAATCCTGAAATAATGAGAAAGGGTGTGATCAGTGAGGTCCTTCTTACCGTTGTCATGAATGCCGCCCTCAGTCTCCCGGAGAGCTGTGCCCTTTCCCAGCCCACACGCCCTGCCCTCCTCTCTCTGCTGGCTTTGGCTGCACCTGTAGGTGGGTAGTGGGGGTAAAGTCAGGGGAGAGGTTTTGTGTGCCCACAGTGCTGCCTGCCATCTGGGGAGAGAGATGGAAGTGCGGATGGGGAAGTTGTAGTCCCCTGGGGCTCAGCTCAGGCCACACGTGAAAAGGCAAGATCTTGAGTGTGGTTGGCACTCAGGTAGGGGAGATAGCTCCTCCCCCACCCCGCCCCTCGAGGGTGCATGGAGGGCAGGGCTGTCCCTGGTGTGTTCTGCCTCCCACTCCACTTCTGGTTTCTCTCTCTGCCCCAAAGAGGTGCTTGCAGGAATGCATGTTGGTTATTTATATCTGAACATGAATTTGCCATCTTATTTCTGCTCGTATGAGATTAACATTTTCAGATATAGCTGTTAACCATCCATTGAAATTCTTCATTCCTTTCCTCCACCAATTTTCAAAAGGGGTATGAGGCAGCAACGTGTGAAGAATTTGTCCAAGTCCTCTTCTCTTCCTCCTCCCCTCCTCTTCTTCTCCTTCTTCTTCTCCTCCTCCTCCTCTCCCCTCCTTTCCCTTCTCTTCCTCCTCCTTTGACCGAGTCTCACTCTGTTGTCCCAGGCCAGAGTGCCATGGACTCAGCCTACCTCACAGCAACCTCAAACTCTGGGTTCAAGTGATCCTCCTGCCTCAATCTCCCAAATAGCTGGAACTACAGGTGCTCACCACAACACCAGGCTAATTTTTCTATTTTTAGTAGAGATGGGGGTTTTACTCTTGCTCAGGCTGCTCATGAATTCCTGAGCTCAAGTGATCCTCTTGCCTCAGCCTCCCAGAGTACTAGGATTATAGGTTGAGCTACCACACCCAGCCCCAAGTTTCCTTCTTTAGAAAAATCAAATTCGTTCTATTACTAAGAGACCATCTTGAATCATCACCAACACATCCTGCTTTCATGACTTCCCATAGTTGTTATGGTCTGAATTGTGTCCACTCTTGCCCAATTCAAGTGATGAAGTCCTAATCCCTAACGTGACTGTATTCAGAGATAAGGACTAGAAGGAATTAAGATTGGGTGAAGTCATAAGGGTGAGTCCCTGATCTCAGACATGGGAAGAGGAGGTTGTGAGATTATGGCCACCTACAAGCCAAGAGAAGAGGGCTCAGAATGAACCCTACCTGCTGACACCTTGATCTTGGACTTACATCAATCCCAAAATAATGAGGATAGGAGAACTATGAGTAATACATTTCTGATGTTTAAGCCACCCAGTAGCTTTTTGTTATAGAAGTTGGAGAAGACTAATATAATCTTCTACAAACCAGACAATCCCAAGATAACAGTGAGGATATGAAGTCCTTACTTACACAAAGGCAGTAATGTAACGATTTCAAAACACTGAAAAAAGATTCAAGTCGTGTGTGTGTGTGTGTGTGTGTGCGTGTGCATGTGTGCGTGAATGTGTGTCTACACACAGCCAAGAGTACAGGTGTTCTTTCTTTAGCAAGTGTTAATTTTCCATTATGTTTCATCTAAGTGGGCTGAAAAATATCCATGTTTCATTGTAGGGTAGAGGAGTGAAGTGTGTAGATTGAGCGGTGGTGGTGAGAGAGGGTGTTTAGGAGGTGAGAAGAAAGGAAGAAGAACTATTTTTTCTTTTCATTTTGCATCTGGTTCCAAGAGCCAAAAGAAAAAAATCATAATTATTTGTAATTGCATATCCCAATATATCTGTTATGCATTGCTATGCAAATTGACTACCATAGAGTACTAGTTCTGCAAAGGGACATTAATGGGAGATATTAAAAAGTGTCTTTGGTCAAATGAGTTTATGCACTGCTTTGCATGAGTTCTCAAAGCTGGTGTATCATGACTCTCTAAGAGGCATACACAGCCTTCAGTAGGTCTTCTTATATTAGACCAAGACCCCGTTTTCACTATTTATTTTCAGAATCATGTTCAGACCCATGGTGCTACAATGGAAGGCCATGGAGTAGATAGAAGTCACAAAATCCAATTCTGTACCTGTTTTTCTACTCATCTGTTGCCTAATCTTCAGCAAGTCACCCCTTAGCGCCACAGTAGCTTTGCAACAAAATGAATAGTTGATTTGTATATGCTGACTCTTCCCCTCTCCTGTGTCCTATGACTCTGCTTCCTTGACACTTCATGGCTTTCCTGATGTACTTAGACTCCTGGGCAAGGCATCCATTTCCCTATCTCCTCCTAAGTATAGAAATGCTCAGCTTACCTTCCACAGAGGTCTCTTGTCAAGAGTAAATGAATTAATGCAGGCGAAAGTACTTAGAAAAAATAAAGTGCTAAATAATTTCTAATGCCTTCAGGGAATGGGTTATGACTTCCCTGCCATTCTAAGTGCTGCACAAACTAAGTGGGACAGTGTGAGGAATGATGTACCACTCAGAGTTCAAACTCTGGAATCAGACTTCTTGGATTCAAATCCCAACTCTGCTTTGAATTCTGGAATGATCTTGGGTGGGTTATCAAGGACTTGTGGCTCAGTTTTCTTCGCATTAAAGTGGAAATACTTTGTCCTATAATTGCTGAGCAATAAATAAAATAATACGGGTAAAATGCAAAAAAATATTGCTTGGTATTGAGTTAACTCCCTGGGAATGTTAACTATTCTTCCATTCATCATCATCTTCATCATAAATCATCAGTATTAACAATGTTGTTGTTTTTATTTGGAGATAGTTTCACTGAGATGTGATCAGAGTTTTACCTGAGATCATAGGTGATCCACCTGCCTCAGCCTCCGAAGTAGCTGGGACAGGTGCCTACCATAACACCTCATTATTTTTTCTATTTTCGGTAAAGACAGGATCTTGCTCTTGCTCTGGTCTTGAACTTCTAAGCTCAAGTGATCCTCCCACCATGGCCTCCTAGAGTTCTAGGATTACAGGCATGAGCCATTGCACCTGGCCTGTTTTGATTTTTATTTTGAAGCTCTGAAAGATATGTAGAAGTTTCAGGGAAGAAACAAATAGGGAGCTTTGATTGTGCTGCCTTTAGAGACAAGCTTGAGTGAGGACATCTCTGATTTGAGGCTGCACTGGACAGTGATGGGTTTGGTCAGTGCCTGGCTATATCAAAGGCTTTTAAACTCATTGAATGAGCTGGATGTTCCCTCAACTCTCTGCTGGCCTCTATCAGCTGATAAGCTAAACAAGTGGATTGGCCTTGCTGTGAATGAGTGCTTACTGGGCACTCCATTTTGCAAGCCATAGTGCTAACTTTAAGGCAGAGATAAAAAAAAAAAAAAAAGCAGAGAATTCCCCCCGAAGGAGATTACAAGTCAGAGAGAAACAGAAGTTGTTAGCTCCTCAAACAATGCAAGGGATACAAACATCTGACAGTACTCTGCCTGTCTTTGGTAAGTCTGAATGCTCATGGATAGATTTTGACCTCCAATGAGGTGGATTTGGAAGGCAGAGAGGAAAGGAGAACATTAGGAATAAAGACCCACAAGTAGGCACGTTGTGTTGAAGGTGGGAGAGGATGCCTACGAGCGGAGACTGAGTTAGCAAGTGGCGGGACATGCGTTAAAGGGTAGGTCGTAGAATATTAGGCAGAGAAATTCAGACCTCATACAAGAAAAAATCAGCAAAAGACAAATTGCTTTTCTTTTTAAACTGTCTGCTTTCTCCTTGTGAAAGCAGAAAGGTCATACAATGAAAGTGAGTCATCATTCTTTTCCACTCACTTAGCGTTCAGCATAAATCAACATTTGCCTTGGGTGAACGGGCAGGTAGTTATTTGCAAGGCTGAGTCAAGTTGTGCAGCCGGATGTGGGTGATGCCGGGGGCCCGCCTTTCCCTGAAACTGGCCAGGGTCCCGTTCAGTGGAAATGTACTAGGGCCAGAGGGTTGGCGGGCATGACGCTCTTGGAGGACGGTGGGAACAGAGCTCCCACATTGCAGGGCCTCTCATAGAAGAGTTGGCGGTGAGGAAAATGCTCCTGGAGCAGTGTAGGGGTGTCTGGAATTTTAACTTTTACAACTTAACTTGTACATTTTAACCTATACCAGTAGATAAATGATTGTTATCATAGAGCCAGGAGAAGTGCTTTCGTCAGGATTAATAAAACAAGGATAAATCGTCTTCACCTTATACCTAGAAATTTGGAACTTCAATTTGGGGCAATTAAAAGCTCATTAAACACGGTCACTGTGCCTCTGGTGATTGCATCGGCTCTGTGCTTTCCACTGTCAGCAGTGCCAGCCGCCTTCCTTGCCGAACCTGGTCACCAATGTGGGCAGTCAGCTATTTAAGCAGAAATGATTTTTCGTGAAAATCTATATATTATTTAATGCCTTCGCCCTTTCCCTCAGCTCTCCCCTTTCACAAGCTTCTCGGCCAGGATTTCAATCTGCTTTTGATGCTTTGCAAAAAGAAATGCACAGCAAACTCCAGTGGGAATCACGACTCTGTCCCTGATGTCTGGAGTCTCTTAATTTATAGCCCTTTCATGCTGGGGTTCTGCAGCCCTTTAATGGGGCCTTGCGGTAAAGTTTGGGTAGGGAGAAATCATACCACTTAGAAACGGTTCGGCTTTGACAATCTCTGCTTTACTAGGAGTTTTTCTTCTCCTTTGTCTTTAAAGCCAGAGCCATTTCCTATAATAAATGTTGCCTGAACAACGCAGAGGAGAGAGGAGAATCAAGGCTCTGGAAGATTCAGATACTGACAGTGCAGTCAAGTGACTTCCGCAGTTCATTGACCAATCAACAAATATATAATCCTCTCCTTCCACCAGGAAGGTTTAATGCCAGGAACTGAGGGAGTATCAAATGTGAATGAAATCCTGCCCCTCCAACTCTCAAAACTCAGTAGCTTCTCACTGTTTTAAACTGTCTACTGACTCCCAGCCAGGCATGTTGCCTTCGTGCCCAAGTCCTCATCTGGGACTAACCTGATGGACTTTTATGCACACACCCATGCTCCTGCCCACCCGCAATTCCTCCTGCTCTATGTATCTGAGGATAAATCCCCTTGGACCTATGGATTCCTACCCGGCCACTTCTGTCTATCACATTTTTTTTATTTTTACTGGTCAGTTTCACACACGCCTCCTCCAGGAAGGATGCCCTGACTTGAGCCCAGCTGTGCATGAACTTTGTTCCTTTCAGCCCTGATGGTGTCCTGTACAGTGCTTGGCAGAGCAGGAAGATGAAAGAGCATTTGCCAATTAACTAATTTAATGGAGTTGAAGGACTCTTGGGGTCATATAGGATTGTCAGGGTCAAAGTGATGGAGAGAAGACTTGGTTGAACCTAGACAACAACTCTGAGGATGAGGGTAATGAGGGAAATTGAACTGAATTGTCAAACAGGGGAAACAGTAAGCATGAGAAGGTGTGTAGGTTCATAACCACATAGAGTGGTGACATTTTCATAAACAGCCCAGAACATACCACATTGAGATGAGTATTATTCTTCAAAGTGGTCCCCTTCAGGAACTTACTTCACCAAAGCTGAAGATCCAGCCCTGGGTGAACCCCTCCAGCCCGCCCCTCACTAGTCCTGCCATTATAACTCTCACTAGTCTATAGTTTCCACTCAGTGGAGGGTCAGGGATGCCCACCAGTATCTCCAGGACTGTGCTGAGCACAAGACGTAAAAGGCAAATTGTGCTTTATATGAGTTTATAACTATGCTGGGAAGAAGTATGTGAAAAAATCAAATCATAATGCAAAGATAGTTCACAAGCTAGTACTGAAAGGACTCATGTAGATTAGAAAGGCTTGCTGGATTTAGGGAGGAGGGTGTGGGTGGGGGCTTGGGCATTCTGGCTTGGGGACATGAAATGTCCGACATCACAACTCATGATCTCCCTGCCACACCTCCACCTTTCTCTCCTCACATCTCTGAATGAGCCCTGGCTTCTGACTCTTCCTTTTGGTGCATATGCTCAGCGTACTCTGTCTCCCAGGCAAATGATTTTCAGTCAATTTGGCCTTTTTGCTTTCACTAGACACCTCAGTCTAATCAGTTGTCTATTATTACATTCTGTTGCTTTTATCTCTAAGGTTAGCCTATAAATAGTACCTCGGGCCCTCAAAGGCTTTGTTTTTCCCACACATTATTTGAGTTATCTATGGGCTGTGTAACAAACTACCCCCAAACTTAGCAGCTTAAAACAACAGCTGTTTTCATATACTTTATGATTTTGTGGCTCGGGACCAGTGTGGAGTAATTATTCAGTCTCACACGGCATCTACAGAGGCATTCACTGGTGTTCACTGGAAGGTCGGCAGGTCTGGAGAGGGCAAGTTTGTTGTACTTTCAAATGCTGTTAAGGAATGCTAGAATGCCCAGTTCACCTGAAACCACAGACCAGGTCTATGCATGGACTCTCCCGCATGGTAACCTCAAGGTGGTCAGATCTCTAAAATGGGAACTCAGAGCTGCTAGGAAAAAAAGAAAGAAAAAAAAACAAAACTCCAAGAGACCATAAACAAAACCTGCTCCTCCCTTAAGCCTGAGTCTAGCAAAGGACATGACACACTTTTGCCATATGTCACTGGTCATGTCATCCTGGAACCACCATCGGGTCAAGAGGAAGTGACACAGATCCTACCTACAGGTAGAATAGCTGTCGGAGGACCTGTGGCCATTCTGAAATCTATCATACACATTATATTTTTTATTTTGACAGCAGGGGGCAATGGGAAGACTGTGGCACCTGGCTCTGCTCTCTTATTAACCCCCTACATGAGCATGAGAGAACCCCTTCACGTCTCCAAGTCTCAGAACTTCCTCAGTCACGGGTGGGTTCAGCAGTTCAAAGTGTGGTCCCCACCCCGGCAGCATTGGCTTCACCTGCAAACTTGTTAGAAAAACTCTCAGCCCCTCCCTCAGAACCAATAAATTTAAAATCTTGAGTGGTACCCAGAAATGTATATTTTCCAAGTCCTTCAAGTGATTCTGTTGTGGGTAAAGCTTTGAGAACCCCTGGAGTGGGTGATCTCCAAGGGTCCTTTTAGGTGACTTCCTATGATTCTAACTATAGAAGTACCCTGTGATCCCACATGACCAGAATTTAACAGTCAACTAATTGAAAAGGAATCAATTAAAATCAAGAAATGCTACATACTAGAAACTTTTAATTTTAATGAAAGGAAGCTGATCTTTTGATGTTGGGTTAAGGCCTTTCTTTGAGTACGAGTCTGCGGGTTAGATTTCTATGACTTCTTTTCTATATAAACCAGAACTTTAATGCATGATCTAAGATTTTCAGGTTTTTTTTTTTTTTTTTTTGAGACAGAGCCTCAAGCTGTTGCCCTGGGTAGAGTGCCGTGGTATCACAACTCAGAGCAACCTCCAACACCTGGGCTCAAGCGAGTCTCCTGCCTCCGCCTCCCAAGTAGCTGGGACCACAGGCGCCCGCCACAATGCTCGGCTATTTTTTGGTTGCAGCCATCATTGTTGTTTTGGCGGGGCCAGGCTGGATTTGAACCTATTACCTTAGGTGTATATGTCTGGCGCCTTAGCCAATTGAGCCACAGGTACAGAGCCTTTCAGGTTTCTTAGAAGCAGAACAAGAACTCAAAATTTTGCAAAGGCATCTGAACAGTTCATTTGAGTGACTCATCTTTGTTGACTATTTCCAAGTATCTGACTTATTGGTTGACATAACAGTGTCAATAGCAACATTTGAAACATTTCATTCAATTAAGTCATGAGAATCACTGGAATAAAAAAGTTTGGGAACAAACTCAACTGGTGGGAAGAGAAGGCCAAGTGCACCAAACACTAGTCTACTCATCCCTTGCATTCACTTGGCTGTGGGTATCCACTGCTTAGGTTTAAGGACAAGATAAGGTTCCTGTGGAGAGTTGACTGAGCTGAAACTGAGTAAAAGAGTTTCTCCTGCATTGTTGGTTCCTCCGTATCCAAACTCCTGTCTTCTTTCCTCTCATGTTTTGCATCCTTGACATATATTTAATTCAGACCCTTTCACCTAACCCTGAGCAGCTACAAAAGTCTGATCTCACTGTCTTGATACCTTATAGCGTCTGCAAAAGTGCCTGCTTATAGAAACCATGCCAATCATGTTCTCAGCAGGACAGAGTGAGAAGAACACTGGATTGCGAAGCTAAAGACTTGGTTTGGGTCTCAATCTCCTATGTCTAGTTGTGGGCCAGTGAATGACTCACATACTTTCTGGAGGTCCTTTCCCTCAAACAAGTTACAAAGCAACCAGTGTTACACCCCCCTCAGAGGTGATTGTAAGGCTTGCGTGGCCTTAAATAGGCAAAAGTGTTTCAAGTTTTGAAATCTGAACAGAGCTCTAGGATTTTAATTTTTTTTATCACTATGTGATAAAGCCCTGTCTTTTCATTGTAGCATCCAGCAATCTGTCCCTCGCTTGTCTTTCCAGCTTTTTTCTCAAAGCCACCATGAGTGTCCTTTCTATTCCAGTGAGGCCACACTGCTCAAGATCCCAAGCACTGAGTTTCCTACCACTATGCCTTTGGCTACTGCCGCCCCACCAAAGGCCTTTTTCTTTTTCTCAGCTCCTTGAACTTCCCCCTCGAGGACCAACTTGCACTTCCAGAAATGATTCCATAACTAGGTTGGTTTACCTTCCTCTGAGTGGGCCTCTCCCTGAGCCACTCACAACCAAAGGGCAGAACACCAGGGCAAGTCCAACAAAGAAAGCTCCCCTGGCCTCCTGAGACCCAGTGGAGAAGAGGAAAACACAAGTTTTCTAACCAAAAAAGAAACATCCAGAGTTATTATTTCTCACTGCCTTAGGCAGGGTTTGGCACACCTTGAAAATAGATAAGAAAGTATTTTCTCTTGACAGCCTGCAGCTCACCGAAGAAATTACATTTTTCCTTATTTTGTTGGGACAGGTTGGCACGCTTGCTAATGGAAGTTAAAGGAAGTAGCAGTAACATCACAGACTTGGTGTATGGTGGCCCTGTGGAGTCATCTCTTCCATGGTCATCTGGTGGCTGGGCTTACTCTTACTGAGACAAGCCAGGCTCGGCATGCAGGCACCAGTAAGCCTCAAATCCTTTTACAATATGTGCAAGCCAGTCACGCTCTTGCATTTTCAACATGGCACGGAGACCTGAATCATTTAGGATTCTAGTTAGGTGAGGGCCACAGAAAACCTGACTGAGAGTGGCTTGAGTAAATAAAGGGTTCATGTAGGCAATGCCACCTGTGCTTTGGGCACAGGGAGGGAGTCTTCAGATATAGTGGCTTCAACAGGTCCCTGAAGATGCAGACTCCTCTCTCTTCCTGCTCTATCATCTTTAACATCTTTGGAACTTGTCTTTCATTGCAAGATGACTTCTGTGCCTTTGGGTGTGGGATCACGTTCCAGGCAGGAAGAAAGAACAAGGTAAAGTAGCAGAGCATGTGACATTGAGCCTAGTCCTTTTAAAGACCTTTCCTGGAAGAAGAGCTCTATTTACTGGCAGTTCATACCCGGTATCTTGTACAATTGATGGTTATTTATTTTTAATATTGCTGTTGCATGAAAACTCTACCCAATAACTTCTGCTTCACCTCATTGCTTAGATCTGGGTCAGATGGACAACTTTGCCTGGGATAGAGTCTGGAAAATTGAGTATTTTTGCCTGGACACATTGCTATGCTCAAATAGGATTGGGCTTCTGCCACAATGAAAGCAAGAATAGGTATTGAGCTGGCGATTAGTAGAGTCTACCACCGCGCTGAGGTTCAACCTTGGGCATTATCACTACCTTGCACCACTTAGCTAGCTCTACATTTAAAACCTACAGGTTTCAACTGTATTAGGGGCAATTAGGTGACCAAAGAAAGCAAGTCTCACTTTAAGGAAACATTTTTTTTTGGAAAGTCTCAAGCCACATGGCCTTCCAAATCTATTTCAAAGAACACAACCTTCGAGACACCTTGTCCACCCTCATCCTCACCCTATGTTGGCCGTGTGCACTGTTCACTTGATGTTCAACTTGGGTAGAAGTCATTCTCCACCCAACCAAATGATAAATTCCATCGAGGACTGAATTATATTTTACTTCTCTTTTATATTCCGGATGGGCCCCCATATATGTGGTTTGCCTATTAGATGGTCACTGTCTGGTTTGTAGGAAATGGAGTCATGGAGATAACCTTGAGCTAGATATGCATGAGACAGTCGGAGGCTGTGTTTCTGGGTCTAAGAGTCTGATTGAGGGACCAGTAAGAGATAAAATTAGGAAAGTCATCCATTCATTTAACCCTTTAGTATATTTATTAACTAGCTATTATATGCCAGGCTGAAACCGCTGTTCTTAATTCTGTATTCTAGTTGCTTAAAAGCAAAGACAGACTCAAATATTAATAGGATATGAAGTTGTAACTCTTCAATGAATCATAATTACCAATTCCCTACAGACAGAGTGCCTTCAATCTGCCCAGCATGTGGACAGAAGGGTGGAACATTTGGGAGATGATTAGGTAATGGAGGCTGAGCCCTTTGGAATGAGACTAAAGAATTTGGTTCCTTCTACTATGTGAGGACACAGCAAGCAGGCACCCAAACAGGCTCTCACCAGACATCCAATCTACTGGTGCCTTGATCTTGAACTTCCCGTCCTTTAGACCTATGAGAAATAAATTTTTGTTAAGACCTCCAGTTTATAGGAGTTTATTGTGGCAGCCTGAAGAGATCAGGACACAGGGCAATTTCTATTTTTCCATTAAAAACAAGGCACATAGAACTGCTAAGGGCACAAATAGTGGAATTAGGATTTGATGTCAGGATTGTTTCTTCAAGGTCAGCACCCTCTCCATTCTGCCTTATCCTCCATTCTGCCCTTTTCTGCTTCTCACCCAAGGCTGCTGCACTTTGCTAGTCCAAGAAAATATCTTGACTCTGGGAACCCTCAGCCATTGGCATTCCCTGTGGTTCTCCAAAGGATCACACCTTTGTGGTCTTGTGCCTGGTTTTGGAGGATGACCACCCACTGTGTGCATAGGAAAGGGTGTGTAAGTGTGTGTTGGGGTTGGGATGACTTCAGCTATTTCACTGGAAAGAACCCAGCCAAGGCAAAAGGTAGAAGTCCTCTCAATATAAGAGGAAATTCGGGTGCTGTAAACAGAACTGGGTGTCCCCCATAATGTTACATGCTGAGACTTAGCCTCTAATGGAGTGGCATATGGAGATGAGCCTCCTGAGAAGTGATTAGGTTTAGATGAGGGCACAAGGGCAAGGTCATGATGGGAATAGTACCTTAATGAGAGGTATTCACACCAGAAAGAAGTGACGTGAGCACACAGTGAGATGACAGCTACCCATAGTCAGGAGAAGAGGCCCCAGAGTGAAACCACCTTGCTGGCACCTTAATCTGTTGATTTCTTGATCTGCTTGTTTAAACCACATAATCTGTGATATTCCAGCTATCTCAGTGGGAAACCTTGGTCTAAATCACAGACCTGTCACTGTCCCCACTTACCTCTCCAGACCCAGTGTCAAACTTGCAGCTCATATGCTGGGAAATCAGATCACCAGACTCTCCATCTCCTAGAAAACTCCAAACAAGGCAGCCCTTGGCAGCCTGCCCACTGGGAAGCCTCATTGTACACTTAGTGACATCATTATGGCATCTCCTTGTCATTACCAGCGTCACCGTTAATTTGTCTAGCTGTCTTTATTGCACTCAAACTGGCTAGGTGCTGATCCCATGAGATTCACAGAACAGGTGTTCAGAAGGTAAAGAGGTCTCAGGCAGGTAATTTTGTCCCACCAGGCTATTCACACCCACCAGGGTTCCTTTGACATCAGGGCAGCTGTGAGCACAAAGCTGGGGTCATGAGACCCCAAGATGTGGCTTCCCTGTGACATCCTCTTGTTTGGATGTTGTACAATTACTGCTGCTGGGAAAATATGGAATTAATCAACAATGAATGTGAAAGAAAAGAAACTCTTTTACCCAAAAGCTTTCTGCACAATGAGTATTTTTTGAATCAGGGAAGTAGGAGAAACTTATTAGGTGCTGGTTTGCTAATTTTGGCACAGAATTCTTGCTCATTGGCTATAGTTGGAGGAGATGTGGGCATGTCGAAGGCTTTCCTGACCAGGACCAGCTCTGTGCTGCTGTCTAAGCTTTGGTCCTTTATCCTTCCCCATTGACGCGATGTGAAAACTGTTAGGAAAGGGAGCAGATCTTGTCACTTTCCATCCGCAGAAACCATCTAGTAGAAAGGGCAGAGAGAGACCCAGAGCTCGCAGCTTGAAACTAAATAACCAAATAAATATACATCTCTTTTGATTTGTTTCTTCCCATTGGTTTGAGCCTCTGGGCCCACCGTACCTCCCTCAGCCTTTTCTCAGGCACTTGGCTGGAGGTTTATTAAAGAAAGCACACAGATAAAGTATGTCAGAGTTGGGCCCATCTTGTCTGAATATCTGGGTTCTCCAATCCTGGACTTAGTGCTTGTTAGTTCTGTGAGTCACACCAAGTTTTTAAAAATCTCCAAGTCTCAGCATGTTCATCTGTGAAATGGGCACAACAATGGTACAATAAGGATATGGAGACCCAAAAGGAATAGTGCTTGTAGCATTTGGCAGTTCCTGCCATATTGTAAGTGCTCAGTCATGTTAACTATGATGATGAATCCAGCCCTTCTGAGAAAAGAGGCTTGCTGGGGTGACACCATCACCCGACACTAAAATTCACACGTGTGGTTCTGTTTTGCTAAATACTAGCGTTCCTGGCAGAGCAGCACTGCCTCAATTTATGCACCAGATTTTTCATATATTCTTCCTGACTCTTTCAGTCTAATATCTTTTCAGTTTCAATTTGCATCTACCCAGAGTCTATCTTCACTCATCCTTATTCCATCTCCCAGGTTTTAAATGCATAGGACACTAAAACTATTAACAAACCAGGGACTTTACATAATAAGACACAGATGACACTACAGGCTGGAATACAGAGCAGGGAGGGCCTCCCTTCCCACAAAGGTGAACGACAGAGACAGAGGTGCGTTTGTTAGCAAGCACTTCATCGCTAACAGTGTGGGTTTTACACTGTTTGAAAAGGATGAGAGGGGGCACACAGAGCCCAAGTCAGGCCCATTTGAAGAGAGAAACAGAGAGAGCAAGCCAGATAGAGAAGGAGGTAATGGGCTTTGGAAAGACCTACCTTGTTGCTTTCTTAATGGCCCCTCCCAAGCCTCATGCTAAAAGCGAGTTAGTGAAAGGGTCAGATCCGCCAAAGAGAGCCGGGTCTGAAAGCAATTTCATCTCCTGAGGAAAATCTAGGGAAGCCAATTTCCCAACCCAGATTTCAGCTTTTCATGCGACAGCAGGGGCAGGGAAGGAAGGAAGACTCTCTGTCGAGATGAGTGAGGAGGAGCATGGAACTGGGAGGGTAGAACCCTGGGGTACTTGTCTATATGCCTCTGTGTGTGTGTGTGTGTGTCTAGGCACAGCTGTCCTGTGTCAGTTGTAGAGGAGAAAGCCTTGGCATGGACCCAGGAGGCCTGATTAATTAATTCATTGTTTTTTTTTAGATAGACTCTCACTCTGCTGCCCTAGGTAGAGTGCTGTGGCCTCAGCCTGACTCACAGCAGACCTCAAACTCCTGGGCTCTTGCCTCAGCCTCCTAAGTGGCTGGGACTATAGTCGCCCGCCACAATGCCTGTTTAGTTTTTTTCTGTTTTTAGTAGAAATGGCATCTCGCTCTTGCTTGGCATCTTGATGGCATCTTTACTCCTGAGCTCAAGCCATCCTCCCTCATTGGCCTACCAGAGTGCGAGGATCATGGGCCTGTTTAGCAGCATGACCTACTGCTTCTGGGCATGTTCCTGCCTAAGGTTTCTTCTCCGTGTGAGGCAAAGGTGAGGCTGGAAGCTCTCTTGGTTTCCCTCTAGCACTGCCATTGTCGGATGTGCGTTCTCTGCCTGAGGTCTGATGACTCTACCACTGGGATGTTGAAAGGGTTTCTGGGCACACAGTTTGCATCCAACTCTTGTCCCATTGTTGCTGACACTTGATTCCATGCCAGATCATCACTGCGGGCAGGACCGCCCACGCCAGCATCCTCACTTGGCAGGTAGACCCACACTGAGCTTCAGGATCGTGGCTCCCTTGGGACAGCTGGCACTGGGAAGAAAGGAAGTTGCTGGCGGCTCTGAGTGGCTAAAGGAGCCAAAGGTCTGGGACAGGAGTGATAGCAAGCAGTTCACTTCCAGGTCCTTTGTGGAGGAGCAGAGGATGGGGTGGAGAGTTCCTGCCTTGCTGTGTTCGGGAGAGGAAGGGAGGGAGACACCTGCAGGTTTGTAGAAAAGCCTGTCACAGAGCTTGTGTTGGCCCTCTGGGCAGGGCAGGCTCTGTCACTGTCCTAGTGCACCACCAGGCTGCAAGGCGCTGGGGCCTGCTCCATCTCCAGGCTTGCAGGGCCCCTGCTATGGCTGGATTTTCAGTTAAGAAGTTTGCCAGGCTGCATTCACATTAGCTGCAACAATTACAATAAAAATCTGTGAACGTGGCGAGGAGGCTAATTTATACGAAGGATGCCATCGATGCTGGGTGAGCCTCTGAAGCTCCAATTACAAGACAAATTTCCGTATGAACTGACTGCCAGAAAATGCCCTCGTTGATATTCTGACAACAGAAGCTAACTCGTTACTCTTCCCTTTTAGAATAAAGGAGGAGGAAAGAAATGAAAGGAATTGTCTCTTCCTGTTAATAACCTGGCTTGATTCTTCTAAGACCACAAATGCCTAATGGGTCAGGTTCTCACCCGGGCATAGACAAATGACATTGAGCTTGACTTAAGTGGTTATGTTGGCTCACAAAGAAAGGAATAGAAAGAAAGAAAAACGACCTGCTATTACAGCAAGGGATACTGATATTAAACCAATGGAAGGACTTTCTTGCCTACTAGAAACCTGAGACTTTGAAAAGAATCATTCTCTGTGGTGGATCAATCTAGCATCCATCTGGATTCTGAAGTCGAATAATCTGACTTCAGTGACAATTTAGCCTTTTCCTAAACTGTAGGGTGTCAGGCAAGTGACTCAGTCTTTATAAACCTCAAATAAGTCATCTATAAAATGGAGCCATTGGGCGGCGCCTGTGACTCAGTGAGTAGGGCGCCGGCCCCATATACCGAGGATGGTGGGTTCAAACCTAGCCCTGGCCAAACTGCAACAAAAAAATAGCTGGGCATTGTGGCAGGTGCCTGTAGTCCCAGCTACTTGGGAGGCTGAGGCAAGGGAATCACCTAAGTCCAGGAGTGTGAGCTGTGATGCCACAGCACTCTACCAAGGGCAATAAAGTGAGACTCTGTCTCTAATGAATAAATAAATAAATGAATAAATAAATAAATAAATAAATAAATAAAATAGAGCCATGAATACTCTCAAGGTAGTGGAGATGTTAAGAAAATTAAATGAGAAAATGCACTAGAAGTGGCTAGCAAGCACTTTAGGGTAGTCTTAGAGGATACTGGGTTAGGGTAGTCTTAGAGGATACTGGGAACATTCTGTGTGTATCAGGTCCAAAGGGGAGTGTGACTGTTTTATCCAATTAGCCTCTGTGGTGCAATTCTAATCCTGTATCCGTAGAAGTCCCAGAACATCTGGATTATATAGTCATTGAATCTTCTAATAATCTCTGGAAAAAAATCTAGTCTTTGGAATCAGAGTGACTCCTATTTTAACCCTGGTTTTTATAGCTGCTATGATTTGAGGTGTCCCCCAAAGCCCATATGTTGGAAATTAAACCCCCAACATAATGGTATTGAAGGTAGCACCTTTAAGAGGTGATTTGGTGATGAGGGCTCTGTCCTCATGAATAGATTGATGCTGTTACTGCAGGAGTGGGGCAGTTACCACCCAAGTGGGTTCCTGATCAAAGGATGAGTTTGGCTTCCTTCCTTTCCCCCCACCCCCTGCCATGCGGTGCTTTCTTCCACATTAAATCTTTCATCAAATGCTGGCCCCTCAACCTTGGACTCTCCAGCCTCCAGACCCCTAAGAAATAAATCTCTGTTCTTTATAAATGACCCAGTCTCAAGTATTCTGTTACGTTAACATAAAACTGACTAAACGTCAGCCCAGAGAAGTGCCACAATCCCTCAGAGCCTCAGCACCCACTTCAGCAACATGGAGCTACAGTTCCTGCTGGTACCTTCTCGTATGAAAAAAACCGAGTGACTCTTGGTACAGTTAGTGCCTGATACTCTAGCCCACCCTGCAAGTCTTCCTCCCTATCACCCTCCTGAAGCAGTTCTGAACTTCAGGTAGCTAATTTCCTACCAGTTGTGATTTCCAGGCCTGGAGCACGTGCTACACTTCTAGATAATGCCCATTGTGCTTGCACACGGTCAGACTCTGTACAATTAAAATGATTGTTATTGTTATGATCAAGGGTGGGGCCAGAAGCATTAAATGGTGGGATTCTGCCATGAAAACAGCGGGAAGTATAGTTTGATAACAAAGCTGGTGCTAGGCCATTAAGAAAGGGAGTTGTTAATCATTTGCAGAGCCTACTGTTTATTTGCCAGATCCTTTTGTGGACACTTCATGTGATTGTATGCAGTCATGATATGGGGGGTGTCAGGACTAGAATGCGACTCTTAGAATGATTATCATGCTTTTCCTGGTTATATAATTTATAAGTCAGATGATTTCTTTCCTGTAGGCCATAAGCTCCTTAACAGCAGAGCCCATATTTTATAAAAATTCCATTTCTCCACAGCTCCTGGAATAGTGTATCAGAGGAATTTAAGACATTCTTAATGAATAGATGTGTGTGTGATTATATTCATTTGTTCATCAATTTAACCTTTTTAATTGACTGTCTACTTGTGCCAGACACTGGGGCTTACAGAGCTCAGCGCTAGCAGGGGAAAGCAACTCTTAAGGTGTGAACAGGTGGAGGAGGAACTGGAGAGGGTTCAGAGATTACCTGGGTTAAGAGATTACCTGTCAAAAGCCACCTGTGAACCGTCTGACACTCTAGCCACCCTACAATTGTCGATATGAGCTTGGTGTGAACATGACGTCCTGTGCTCTTGAAGGACAAGGTTTTCTAAGGGTAAACCTGTAGGTACTTTGAGAAGGCCTGTGACCTTGAGCCTGGGAGGCCACTTGACTCTGCTATCCTTCTCTCTGCCCCCTCACCTCCCTCAATTAATAGAATATATTTTTCAGAGCAGTTTTTGGTTTGAAGAAAAATTAAGCCCCAAATACAGAGAGTTTCTCCTATTTGTAGTTTGCGTTAGTGTGGTGAACTTGTTACAATTTTGGAGCCAATGTGGAGGTGATACTATTAAAGGTACCGTCATTACACTATCATGCAGAATGCTTCCACCGCCCTAACACCTGGTACTCTACCCATCAGCTATTTATCCCTCTATCCCTCCATGCCGCCAGCCAGCCCCTGACAACCACTCATTATTTCACTATCTCCACCGTTTTGCCTTTTTCAGAATGTGTGTAGTTGCAGCCACACAGGACTTTTCCCTTTTTGCAATTCCCTTCTGTTTCAGCTTAATTCGGTTACTGCCTCCATCCCACAGTGATGGAACCAAGAACCTTCTGTCCCTCCGTGGTCATCTGGGCTCACTCATGTAATTGAGAGGCCGAGATGTACACACAAGATAAAAGTGTTCTCACTTAGCAAGTAAGATGGATCCACCGTCAGCCCAGAGGGGATAGATTGGATCTTTGCAAGGTTCCTTGATTCAATAAAAACACATTTAATCACTTAAATGCTTTTGGATGATGAGCTGGGGGGGATCTTATCGCTTAAGCCAACTCTTATCAGTCTTTGATGTGTTCTGAATAGGAGAACCGAGAGGGCTGGGGCATGGGTGATTTTGTTTTGTTGCACTTATCTGTTTGAACCATCCACTTTTGCCCTTAAGATGATCCAAATTCACTCAGAAACTGCAGGGCTTTCACTTGGAAGCAGGTGCCATGGTGTTGGCAGGAAGCAGTGGCTGGCTGTGTGTCTCCCTGCCCCAGGGCCCCAGGAACTACTGAGGGCAATGAGGAAGGCTCTGGTCCCTGAGGCACAGGGAGAGCAAGGGAGTCTGCAGAAGAGGGGCAGGGGAAGGGCAAGTGCGAGAGAGATCATGGTTGTGTTATTTGTCAGATTTACGACCACTGGTAGCACTTATCAAAAGTGACATTTATTGGGTGTGAAATGTTCTCATTTGTTAGATAACACAAGCTGTTTAGTATTAAAGCAACTTTCACACAGCACAATCTCCTCTGTCATTAGGGACCTCCTAGGATTAATTACTGAGATCTATGCCCCGATGTGCAGATGCCTCCCAGAACCATAAACTTATAAATCACACATGAGCTGATTGCTAAGAAATTTTCCTCAAAGTCATGATCTTTCTGAGAGTGGGGCAGGGGCAAGTTGAGTGGACAGTCGGTGGCTCACAGAAGAGTGCTACCCGGAGACCATACAAGCTCTCGGTCTGAAATGCTAAGACTGTCCCCGGATCCTTCATGCTTGTGGTGGCTGCAAGAATACCTTAGGTTTATACAAACATTTTTAGCTCTTCAAAGCATTTTACCCACAAAGGTGATTTCTCTGCCATTTATCATTGCATTGCCAGCACTTGGAAAGTGTGAGTACATAGTAGGTCCTTCATCCTGGTGATGGATGAAGGAAAGCTTCAGGAAGGAAAGGGATCTACTTGTTTGTCCCAGAAATTTGTCCTACAACTTCTTCTCTGAATCCAATCCACCATTCCTCATTTGACTCATTCTTTAAAGCTGCATTATCCCAGGCCTCTGACCTCCAAGGTCACCTGGGGCAACAGTATCACACCTTTAGGGATCCTGTTCCAACTATAGCCTAGGATGAAGGAAGGAAGGGGAAGGAGAAGGGAGGGGAAGGGAGGGGGGCGGGTTGATAGAGGGGGTGTTAGTCGGGGGACCACACCTATGAAGCATATTGCAAGTACAAGTTGGATCTATCAGCTGTAGAACATGAATGTCTTAATGCTATAATTGGGTAAATGAGATGAAGGCTATGTTGATTAGTAGGATGTAAGCACTCCAATTTGTACAAATAATCAACACATTGAATCCCATAGTGGCATAAATGTATTTATGATCTATGTACAAAGGACTTAAAAAAAACATTCAGGCTTCGGATACAGGGAAGTTCGTTGGGACGTTCTGAAATTACTTAGAATGAAGATGCTGTTTACACAAAGAGAAAACATACCCACTAGTCATCAAAGCACTTGGGATCACTAATCATTCTAGGGCATAAGAAAAATGGACTATAAAATGCTGCAAGATAGATTAGGGTGAACATTAGGGAAGATTTTTATGGGCATCTACAAACATTGATGTGCACCAGGGAAATAAAGGCTGTTGAATCTTCTGTAGTGCACATCTGGCACGTAAGTCAGTGACAACTACCTTGCCACATCCGAGGCACTTTCAGGGAGGACTGAATCCATTTCTATGTTTACCCTAAAATATTCCAAAGCAACAGATTAAAACATTTCGGTGGCTTCCTGTGGCCCTTAGGACAAAATTGCAAATCTTTACCATGACCCAGAAGGCGCTATAGCCGTGGTTCTCAACCTTCCTAATTGCTGTGTTGTTACAAATGCAACAAAGGGGTCACGACCCACAGGTTGAGAACCGCTGCCCTATAGGATCTGGCCCCTGACTATATTCCCAAGCTTGTCTCTTACCATGCCTTTTCTCTCTCTCACTCAATATCTGCAGTCAAACTGGCCTTCTAGTCTCACAGATGTGCCAACTTTTTCCTGCCTCTGGACCTTTGCACAGGAGGTTCCCTCTGCCTGGGATGCTCTTCTCGCTGTTCAAGTGGTCATTCCCTTCTTATTCTCTTGGTCCCCTTCTTATCTCATCCTAAGAGAAGCCTTCCCTGACCACACAATCTCAACTGGCCCCTTTCTCTATGATTCTATTTTAAACTCCCCCTCTTCATTCTCTTCAAAACACCTGTAGGTCATTAGTGTTTTTATTTTTAGTGTCTATCGCTTCCTGATGGCATGTGGATATGGAAGGCCAGGCTATGGGTGTTTTCCCAACAGCATCTTAGAGCTTAGCAGGTGCCTTATCTCAATGTAGGCATTTAAAAAATCTGTTTTATAAGTGGAGGAAGAATTAAATTAATGAATACCAAGAAATATAACACATTTTCACCATTCCCAGGAAGGGTGGCATCTGTGTGTGTGCACATGTGACATTGGTACCCTAAAAAGCTCAGAGATTTTTGTCTTTTTTGTTCACTGATAAATCTCCAATACCCAGAGAAATATTTGGCACATATTCAAATAAATATAAATAAATATCTGATGAACAGGAATATAAGAAATTGTGAGAAGATTTAGAAGGGAGACCTAATGTAGTCTGCAAGCCATAGCTGAGATTTGAGAGCAAGACTCGTTGAAGGTGAGACCTGGCATTGTCCACACAAAAGGAAAGGGCGGGAGAGTAGTCCAGACACTGTACGTAACTTACAGGGTAGCCCATGATAAGTGGAAAAGTGAGCTTGGCATGGCACAGGTCTGGAAGCAAGTCAGTGTGTGATGTGGCAGACTGAGTACCACTACATTCATACACATCCTGGTGCCAGGGAAGGAGTCTTCTGGGTGGAACTTGGTGGTACTCTAACTCTCTTTTGCTTAATTAATATGTTAATTCGAGGCAGACTGTGAGTTGGGCTGTGTGTTAAGATCTGGGGAGGCAATACATAACAAAATAGGCATACTCTTTGTCCGCAAAGGGCTCCATTTAGTGGGGGAATCAGGTATTAAATTTAAATGTGCAAGTAAATAAAGTAGAGCCTCCATAGCTGACCACCTCCCCACACTGACCATCTGCTTAAGCTGACCTAATTTTCATGACTGGACATGCATTACATGTACGTGTCAGTACAGGAGACCTAGTTCCGTGTGTTGACCACCACCATATGTTGACCAGTTAGTTATAGTCCCTTGGGCTTGGGTGGGCTCTCTTTATAGAGATTCTACTGTATTTAATTCAAATTGTGATGCAAGTTATGCAGGGGTCAGAGCACAGGTGGTTTATATTTGGAAGTCCGAGTCACCCCTCTCTACATGACTTCATGTAGAGATTAGTATAGAGAGGGAGGCTACCATGCCGAGGGTTGGGGAGAATGTTCTAAGCTAAAGCGAGAGTCTGCACAGAAGGCCCAGGTGGGGATGAAACTTGGTGTGCCAGAAGAGAGACAGAAGACCCAGGTAGAGCAGAGTGAGTTTGGAGACATAGGCCTGGCTAGATTGGGCCTTCTAGACAAGGTTAGGGATTCTCAAGTTTATCCTCTGTTCAGTAGGTGAAGAGTTTTAAGTGGGGAGACATATCTGATTACATTTACCCGTAGTACTGGATCATTCCAGTGGCTGCAAGGAGAATGGATTTGGAAGAGGCCGACGAGGACTGTACTGCAGTAGCCTAGGTGAGAAATAAGAGCAAGTTGCACCTGGGAGCTGGAGCTGGAGAACAAAAGGAAGCAGAAGGATTATGGGTGGCCTGGTTTGGGGGATGAAGAAAAGGAATGGCAGGAATGGCTCCCAAGTTTCTGATTTGAGTTGGAGAAACCTCCCTCACATGGCTTGTCTCATTCTCCTTGGTTCTCTCAATGACTCTGGGAAGAAAAGGTGGCCAAAGGGTTTCATCCCTGTTAATAAAAAAGAAAATAAGAAATATAGAGATTCGACGCTTCCTTGGAGGTCTCATGGTTTGGTTGGCAAAAGCCAGGACTAGATCTTAGACCCTGGGTCCAGCCATTGAACCCTGAGGGGCTCTTCCAGGAGGAGAGAGGAACTTGGTGTTCTCGTGACGGGGGCCCAAGGCCAGGCCGTGCCTGCTGGTGTGACCACCCCACCACTTCTGCCTTCCCGGGAGGCTCTGTCCTGTCCCCAGCCTGCATCTCACCGCCAACTCCCAGCTTACTTTTGCTTAATGACTCTCATCTCCCAGAAAGTTCCTCCCCAGAATCCACAATGGGCGACATTACGAACTCCTCATGTCTGGTGATAACTTTTTATGAGGTTTTTATTCTTTTACAATATATTAAAGCCATATTTTTGCCAGGTTTTTACTTCAGTTTATTTCTTGTCCTTGAATCACTCTTCTCCTTCCCCTACCTCCCCTCACCCCTGTGATTCTACCCCCCACTCTCTTTACCTGAGCGGGCTTTGCACTGGAGATGTTTAATTCTCCTTTAATCCCAATTCCCCGAGGTACATGAAAGCAGCTTTACGATCCCATAAATCCAAGAAGATAAAGTGCATTTTTATTAGTTGTGTTGGCATCAAAGGGAAAAAAATGGAATCTAATGTGAAATAGTCAATAATGAATTTGCTTAATAGCGCTCCTCGTCACCCTAACGGGCCTCCAGGGTGGGGCATGGGGACTGGATGCCTTTCTCTGGAGCTGAGGCAAGGGGTACCCCCCAGAGTTGGGGGGAGTTTCTTTTCTTTTTCCTCCAGCAGGAAGATGTTTCTTCCCTATGGATCTAGGAGCTGGAAGGCAGGGTGGGAGGGGAAGTGATGGGCTGGTGAAATGCTGAAGCCCATCCGTCACCCTGGGGTGGTCAGGGTTCTCTCCCCCTTGCTGTCAGCCCTGGTGAATGGCCTGGCTTCTGAGAGCTGCTTCAGTGACAGGCGGAGAGCAGGGTTAGGGAGTGTGTGATGTTGCTAAGAAGATGTGCAGGGAGCAGGTGAGCTCTGCAGGTGAAGGGGGCCATGTGTGCTCCCGAGGTGACGGGCGGCTTTGAGGGCACCCGTGAAGAGCCTGGCCATCCTCTCTTGGTCTGGACACAGCTCAGGTTCCTTATCTCACATCCTGTGGGTCATTCAATAGTGTTGGTGGCTGGAGGAGTCCCTGCACGCCTTTCTCTATTTGCATTGGTCTCTTTGTCGCTACAGGCCCAGGATTTGCAGTGATTCCTCATCTCTCCCCATATGGGTTCTTCCCCATCTCCTCCTTTACTCCCTCCTTCCCTTCTTCCCTCTAATTTGCGATTCTTCCATCTGGTTAGGGAAAGCCTTATGCCCAAGCCAGTCCCCAGAGAGGAGAGGGCCTTGATTCTAACGTTTGCAGGGTGGCAGGCGTTCGAGTCGTCTCCCCAGGACACTGAAGCATGCTGGAGGTCTTTGCTTGTAGGTTTTAGGACCTTCTCGCATTGCAAAGGGGAGTTCTTTTCTCCTGGTTTCCAGGCTGGAAGGGGAGCTGGGTTTCTGCAGTACGGACACTAGATGGCAATAGTGAAGCGTGCAAAGAGCGAAAGGCGCCTCCCACCGGCTCCCTCCCGGCAAAGAAGAGGCAGGAACAGCGTGTAGGGAGGACTAAAGTGGACATTAGTCTTGGAAAGTGGGGGCCAGGAAGATCGGCAGCGGTGTCCAGGCAGCACGTGGGGGACCGAGGCAACCTGGTGCTGAGGGCTTGTGTCCCCATTTGGGGTTCATCCTCCTGCCCAGCAAGAAGGCCCAGCCATTGGGGCCATCTGGTCTCATAAGGTGGGAGCTCTGGTCCAGGCTAATTTACCACACCTGGTTATGACCCTGTTCCCAGGTGTGACTTCTGGGCTGCTTTAAATGAAGAGAGCAAATGGATTCCAGTTTCTCTAGCAGGCTCTGAGGAGGGGTTGTCTGATTTCAGGGGTGTCCTGAGGTCACTGAGCTTAGGACACAGGACACAGGACACAGTGCTGAGCTTTGCATAAGGTTGCAGCTTAAACTCTGTCCTGAAGGCTGCCGGTCTGTTCCCAAGAGGAAGGCTGTTCCCAGCCTGTCAGTCAACACCTCCACAAGTATAGGCGGGGGATAATGGGAGGTGCTTAGTAAATATTTGTTGAATGAGGTTTAATTGAATAGACTCTGCACTTTAGAACCTTATAGTCTCGAAAGAGAGAAAGAGAGAGGGGGAGAAAGAGAATGAGTTAGGGAGTAATTGACTGCACAACTGTGGAAGTTTCTTCACAATTAGGACATTTTATCTATAGGGAGGGAAGGTTCACATTACAGTTAGCAAAATGGGCTTAGGTTGAGGGTAGGTGATTAAAAGTCTGGCTGAGGAATTGGTTCTTGATGCCAAAACAGTGGGGAGCTATGGCAGGTTCTTGAGCAGGAAGGTACCTGGCTGGAGGAGAGAATCTCAGCTGTGGCTTATGACCTGGAGGTGAATGGGGGTGAGGGTGGTGTGTGCCTCTGTTCTCTGGCTATGGCAAGGATCAGCATAGTACTTGGCCTTGGTGAGAGTTCAATAAATGTTGAACTGCGTGGATGTGCAGTGGGAGCCCCAAAGACATGGAGGCCAGGACAGCATCCCTCAGGGGAGGTCAGCTTCACTGAGCGAGGGGAGCAGAGCCAGGGCTGCCGGCGGGTTGGCTGAGCGCTGCCCACACCGAGCACCAGTTTTCCAAGGGCTGCTTTGTTCACTGGCTCAGCAGAGCATGTGAGATGTGATCACAAGCTTGAAATAACACAGACAGTCTCTGCTCCCTGCCACTTCCTATTTTGCTGATCCCCTTATTTGACAATGTCGGAGCAACACCTACACCCTCTTTTCCTCCAGCCTCACCCATGTGCAGGGATTTCTGCAGGCTGCGGAAGTGCCAGCCTGGAAGGCGCACTGCCAGCCATCCTGCTACCTGCACGGAGGTGTCCTCAGGGATGGAGGGAGCACGTGGATTAGTGCTGGCCATGCCTGGTGTAGCTGAAAGGTCCAGACACTTTTGGCTTCCTGCCCTGGTTGAGGCAGGGCTCACTGAACAAATGAGCTGTTTCTGTGGAGTGGCTGCTGCTTTTTCTGAGGCCCCAAATTCTCTTTTGTTTTGGATTTTGTGACAACTCTGACGCTGATATTTGGTCAGTTCATAGTTGAGCAAGCTGAAGGGAGCATTGGCAGGTGACTTGTGAGAGATGGCACTTCTCCTGTGCTGGGGACTGGGGGCGGGCCCCTGCCCTCCCCTAGCAAACCCAGTGCCTGTCCCATGAGGCTCTGTGGGCTGGGCCCAGGCTGTGTGTGTGGAGGACACAAGGAGGGTCCGAGTTGCTGTGGCAGCATGAGAATGTGAAGGTGGCAAAGCTGGCTGGGGTGAGGAAGGACACCCCCAGAGTTCAGGAGCACAGGAAAGGGTGCCTCAGAATTGGACTCTATCTCCCTAAATTTTAGGGAGAACTTTAGGTCCTAAAAGCTCAAGAGAAGACTGATCTTGGCTTTCTCTGGAAGTCAGGTCAGCAGAGAGATGGGATCCACTACTGACGCAGAGTCAGGGTCAGGAGCATTTGGGTACCTGGCAAAAGAATGTTTTCCACCAGTGAACGTTCACTGAACACCTGCTTACCGTAGGTGACACTCTAAGACATGATTCCTGGTCCCATGAGAACAAAGACAATGGAACCAGCAGTTACAATATTGTCAACAGAGAAGAAACAAAACTCTGTAATTTAAAGAAGTTTATTCTGAGCCAGGTATGTGTGCCAGGGGCCCTCAGAGCCAGGTGCATGAAGCCTTAGCAGTGGTCTCACCATGGTTGGGTCACGGTTCAGTTTTATACCTTTCAGGAGGACAGGAACTACGTGTAAAGTCATAAATCAATACATTGAAGCAGTGTAGTGGTTTAGCCTGAAAAGCCAGGACATCTCAAAATAGGGCATTGCAGGTTACACTTGGGTTCAGAGATTCTTGGGTTTGTATTTGGTTAAAGAAATGAAACTTTGTTTCAGGGCTAGAATGTTTTAAGATGAAGAAGTCTGTTAATCAAAGACTAGTCACCAGACTCAAGTGCTTTATTAAATAAACTGAGGACCTGCAGGTGTGGTTCATACCTGCCTTGCATTGCTAGAGGCCTGTCAATGAGTTACAAAGAACATTTCCCCAAAAAGGGGGGGGGGCGCGTGAACAGGCATATCTGACCTCCCTTCTCAGGGTTGCTCAATTTTAGGGCATTTCTGGGGTCCCCTTGGCCAAGAAGGGGTCCTCTCAGCCAGCTGAGGGCTTGAAGATTTTATTTTATTCTCAGGTAGCTCCGATGCTTCAGGTGGGAAGTGTTAATGGACTTGCCTTTCACATACAAGGCAATGCATTTTTTTGTGTTTTCTGGAGGTAGTGGAGACCCTCTCAGGGAAGTAACATCAGTGTGCTCTGCAAATAATAAATGAATTCAATAGTAGTGATAATAAGAATCATACTTGCTACCAGTTATGATCAAAGTGCCATAGCAAGGAAATGCAGGAATAAGTGAGACTTTCTCTGGGTCTGGGATGGGTTTCATTTCAGGGCTGTGGCCGGTAGGGGTGGCCCTCCCTGTCTTTGAGTCCGATGGGAAGAGGGAGGACCACTGGGGCAGAGAGGAGACCCAGGCAGGTGAGAGCAGCTTGCAGGACCCGGCTGTGTTCTCATTGCCAGGAGGCAGCTCCAGGATCTCTTCTGGTGACTCTGGCTTCCAACACCCCGTGTTTGGGTCATTAAACACATCAAAAACTGTACCTATGCACTCAGTTAATCTCACTTGGGAGGGGGTGCAGAACATCCTCTAACATGACAGCCTTGAACTTGATTCCGATTCAAAGCTAACTAGTACTGATGGAGCACCTACTATGCTCCAGGCATGGGAGCAGGTGATTTTGTAGCCATTCTTTAATTTTTATAACAACCTGGTGTGCAGCATTAGCGCACCAGCTGGGAGGCCCAGGGGTGTTACCTGAGGTTCCATGATGGATTAATACAAGTGGCACATTCTTTCCTGTGTTCTATTTCTGGAGTCCTTTCAGGTCTGATATTCTATTCCTGGGACCAGTGAGAGAAACGTCTGATTAAAGCCGGGAGTAGGATGAGAGGGAGCGTCCGACATGACAACTGCTTTTCTGTTACTAGCAGTCTCTCCTCTCAGCTGTCCTTTGTCCTGGGTAACTGACTGCTAATGTTGCCTTTATCTCTTTTCATTTTCATAGCTCAGGGATCAAAAATCAAGGGAAATGTGAAGTTAGAAACAATATTGAATTTGTACAAGGAAGGCTTGGACCCAGGGAAGAGAGGGAGAGAGAGAGGATGGTGTTCATGTCTAGAAACGGAAGTCTTTGACATAATAAGCTCCGCTTGCTACTTGTCGACAGGGCAGATGGTGACCAAGTAGGCTGGATGACTTGCTTGGTGTGGCTGACACCAGCTAGCTGTCCACCTGTCAGATTTCCTCTTCCTTCTGGGTTAACAGCTAGACCACAACTCCCCTCTGAAGTTAAGGGGTGGCCAATTGACTGAGTGTTGGCCAGAGAGGTGTGGGTGGAGGTGACACACGCAGCTTCTAGCCTCGCTGGTGAGAACCTCTCACCTTCCTGTGTTTCTTCCTCTTTCACAGCGTCCCCAGAAGCCATGTGTTCTGAAGATGGTAAGAGCTGAACTACCCCATGAGAAATAAAATTTTGTTGTGGGGAAGTCACTGGGATTTGAGGGGTTTATCTGTTACAACAACTACCATGACCTCTGCTAATAGCAACTACCATGATCTGTGCTAATACAGACGGGTTCCTCAGCTGAAAAAAAAAAAACAGAGGCTGGTAGCCAGAAGGATTTCTGGGGTATTTTCAGAATTTAACAGCTTCTGGGGCTATGGCAACATGAACAAGAGCAGCAACCCCCAGAGGCTTAGCTTTGGGCAAGAGTCACGGTACATTCTAAGCCTTCCTATGGCCCCCGTCTTGGGGAAGTTTGGCTGTGAGGCCAGCTGTGGGAGACCTTTCCTTGCCTGCTGCAGATGACTCTCTTTGTAAATTGTGTATGATGCCAGGGCCCTCTTCTTGCCTTCTAGAGTGGTACTGAAGATGAAATAAAATGGTAGTTGGTGAAGATTGCTTTTGTACACACCTAAATGCTATTTGAAGGATTATTGTTGATTATTATAATCTGGGTAAAGGGCATCAACAAAAGATTCAGGAAGTCCATTCTTGTGATACATTACTAGAGAAAATGTTTTCCAACTCTATCCAAGTTAATAAAAAAGATATAAAGTCTCCATCTTTTTTTTTTATGGCTGAATAGAATCCAATGTACTTGATGCTAATGTGAAGCCAGTAGATGAACTAATACACGCCCACACAAGAGAAAAACTCAATTTAATTCAAGTTGGGGGGAGAGAGGAGGAGGGCAGAGAGAGGGAAGGAGGGAGGGGGCTTGCTGTACTTTCACTTAATGGGCACAATATAAGAGTATATGACACATTTCTTGGGTGTGAGACATAATTACAATAGGGACCTCACCTAACAAATGCAAACGTTGTAACCTAATCATTTGTACCCTCATATTAATCTAAAAAAAATTGAGGAAGTCACAAGTAATCATTGCAATGTAACATTTACTTTTAGTGACCCCAGCCAAGTCACACAAGATTAGCCCACATGGTGATATAATCCATTTTATGTAAATATTACAGATGGAGATGGAGATTTTCCTAGACAAATTAGACAATGCTTGTTTTCAAGTAGGACCTCTTCGGCTGTCCATTTCCCTGATCTTATCTTACTTTATAGTAAGGGAGAGAGAGAGGCATAAAACTTTGTAAATTATCAATTAAAGATCAAATCAAAATGATGGTAAAGTAATGCTAGGATTGAGGAAGCGTGGATTGAATCAGACTTAATAAAGTCCAATTTAAATATATGAGCTTTTAAAAGCTAGTCTGCAAAATGAAGTCGAGGTTCTTAAGATGCGTTTCACAGGGCAGCCTCATCAACTGCCATGTGCTGGGAGTCCACGTGGCGGACCACAACACAAAGTGTCTGCTCCGGTGGGGAAGGCAGAAAATGCATATTTAGGGCTGTGCCTGTGGCTTGAAGAGTAGGGCTCTGGCCTCATATACCGGAGGTGGTGGGTTCAAACTCGGCCCCAGCCAAAAACTGCAAAAAAAAAAGAACAGAAAATGCACATTTAGAGAAGTCAAAATCAGCTCATAATAGCCAGCAGCCATTGTAGCCTGCCACGTTTCTGTCTTCCGAGGTTTCAACTCTTGTAGGCAGTCTTAGGCTGGCTGCTGTTTCTCTGATCTCCATTTTACAGAGGGGGAAATTGATGCACAGAGAGGTTAATTGCCAAAGCTAGGAGCCCAGTCTTAACCACTCCCCCGTGCTGTCTCCTATTAATGCTAAGGGCCGGAAGGAGCGTAGGTCAGGGGACAAAAGGTGACATGATAGGGAGGAGGTGCTAATTAGGTAAAACGAGTAAAAAGAGATGACATTTGAGCAGAATCTGAGTGAAGTGAGGACTTTCTGAGGATACCAAAGAAAAGATAGTGTTCTAGGGAGAGGGATCAGCAGATGCAAAGGTCCTGAGGTGGGTATGAGGAATAAAAAGAAACCTGGTTTGAATGGAGTATATAAGCCAAAGGGAAAGTGACAGGAGATGGTTGGGAAGAAGCCAGAGGCTAGACCTCATAGGGCCTTGGTGTCCATAAGGACTTGGACTTGGCCTGAGGAATTATGGGGAACCATTGCAAATATTTGAACACTGGCAATAATGTGATTAAGTGAGATTTTTTTAAGGCAATGGACCATTCTGGATGCTCAGCTTATGGCAGGAGTGGCGGGTGGCTGGTGGAGGGGGTGAAGTACCAGAATGGAGGTGATCACAAGTCCAGGAAGGAGAGTCTGGTGTGAGGGCCAGAGTTCGGAAGCATTGGGTGTGGGGTGTGAAAGGAAGAGAAGAGAAAAGACAATGTCAAGCCCTCTGTCCTGAGCCTTCAAGCATGAGGTGGGAGTGGTGTCGCTAACTGAAATGAAAGAGGGGCGGTGAGCAGGAGTGTTAGTGGTGGTGGTTGGGGAGGTGAGTAAGAGGACCAGTTTGGACGCCAGCAGAGATGCTGAGTAAGGAATCAGATACTCAAGCCTGGAGTTTGGGAGAGAAGTAGGGGCTGGACATATTCATTTTGGAGTCCCAGGCACAGATGAATGAGATTACCTGTGGTAGGAAAAAAATGATAGAGCAGAGGTAAGCTTCAGGATTTCAACATGTAGATCTTAAAAAGAAGAGAAGGGGCCAGGAAGGAGACTGACAAAGGGGTCATGACGTGTGAGGGAAGATCAATGTGTATTTGACTTAATAAAATAAATTTAAAAAAAATAAAAGTGGGTTTCCAGATCCCAAGAGAGTCAGGTAGGATGTGTCATCGGCCATCTCGAACGCCACCTATAGGTTCAGTAAGGGGAAGGGATCACTGGATTTGATAACACGGAAGTGGTTTTGATCTGGGAAGTTTTTCTATACAGTGACAGGGACAAAAGCCTGTTTGGAAAGTCAGCGTTTGCCAGGGAAGCCTGTAGGAACGATCAGCTACTGACTCACAGGGCTCACAGCACGGCCCAGTTCCCTTGCTGTTGTGTTGTTGCTGTGACCCATTGCCAGCTGGGGGTCAGCTGCTGTTCTAGGCCTTGTAGCTTCTCACTTTGAAGCTCCAGCTGACAGAGTGTAGCTCTGATCTGGGGGTGCATGTATGGAGCACAGGGGAAGAGCAGGCTTGCTGTGGGAACGTGACATGCCACATAAAGCTTCTACTCGATCGTGGGCCACACCAGGTCTGCTCTGACGCTGCTGTGGCCAAGCCCGCTGATGGGATGGGAGGTGTGCTGCCCCCACACAAAGGCACCAGAGACGCACGGTCCTACGAAGGAGGGGGAACCAATAGCTGGGAGCGATAATACAGTCTTCCACAAATAGCTCAAGAGAAAATGGAAGATGAGAATTATAGGAAATTCCAGGAATTTTACTAACAAAGGAGCAAGGGAATAGGGCAGTAGCTAGAGAGGAACCTGGCACAATATCCTGAACTAGAGAAAAAGAAATTGAAGCAGGAAAGAAAGAGAGAAAGAGAGAGAGAGAGAAGTTACAAGGATAAAAGCATGCAGGTGAAAGGCAACAGGATCCTTTGGACAAGGGGACATGTTGACCTTCACTAGGAACAGTCACAGTTTGTTCTCTGTGACAGAAGAAAAGGCAAAGCCTGTTGGCGCAGAGGCTGGGGCCAGGGATTGTTGGAAGAGGAAGAATTTCTCTGGTTGCTTCCGTGTTCTCGGTGAAATAGACCATCGTCTGAGGGCGAAGACGTGGAAAGGGCTGTTGGAGATGTGAGTGGTGACTGGCTGGAAGATGATCACTACGCAGAGTCCGGGCCTGGAATGAACAGGAAGATGGGAGAGGAATGCTGAGCCCCTGGAGGTTTGTGGTCATGGTTTGCACATTTTCATCATCTCTGTTTATCTGGGGGCAGGTATGAGATAGGTAGGGAGTTGGATTTAACTAGAAATTGGAGGTTTCCAACATGGCTCCAGGGTGGAAAGAGAGGGGGACAATGGAGTTGATACATAATAATTTACACAAGAATTTGATTGTTTTTTTTTGTTTTGAGACAGTCTCACTCTGTCACCCAGGCTAAGTGCCATGGCATCAACCTCTCTCACAGCAACTTCAGACTCCTGGGCTCAAGCAATTCTCCTGCCTCAGTCTCCCCAGTAGCTGGGACTACAGAGGCACCCACCACCATGCTCAGCTAGTTTTTCAATTTTTAGTAGAGTGAGATGCCTGTCTGGCTCAGGCTGGTCTCCAACTCCTGAGCTCAAATGATCCACCCGTCTTGGCCTCCCAGATAGGAGTAAAGCACTGTGCCTGGCCAAGAGTTTGATTTTAATAATAGACCATGGAATGAAAGCATGAAAGATGTGATGATCAGAACACATAGGGTCTAAGCTTGGGAAGTTTTGGAGGATCAACAATGGTTCGAGCACCAGAGAGAATAAACTGGATTCTTGGAGGTGATGCTCAGGGTTCGATGTTTCATCTTAAGATAGGAGACGTGGCATGAGATATTGGAAGTGGTCATGATGAGCCCCAGCTTATGGAGGGGTTGGCTGAGGTAGGGCTGAGATGACTACTGAGCTGGCCACTGACGGTGGCATCATGACCCGAGGAGCTAGGAGGTTTAAAGGATCAAATATTTGGGTGTGGAAGTCACCAGGAGGAAGGATGTTGGAAAGACGGATGGAGAAAGGGTTATAAATAAATGAGACAAAGAAGTGTGATAGGTATTTTCTGGCATAACAGCTTTGGAATCTCATGAAGTGATCCTAACGCTCTTGCCTTTTCCTCTCTCTCTCTCTCTCTCTTTTTTTTTTTTTGCAGTTTTGGCCAGGGGCTGAGCTTGAACCTGCCGCCCCCGGTATACAGGGCTGATGCCCTACTCCTTGAGCCACAGGCACCGTCCGCTTTTTCCTTTACTGAGTAGCTTTAGGGAAAGGTGTGCCCTTCATGGCTAATTGGAAGCGTTTTGGCGTGGGCTGCCCGGTAGACTGGCATATGGAGAGTGTAGGAGAGACTCCGGGGTCCTGCAAAGGATCATGTCCTCGCTCCTGCTCCCCCCCGCCTCCCGCTGCTGAAGCACACAGGCGCTGATGGATGTCTGGCTGGCTCTGAGAACAGATGGTGCCTTCCTGCCGCAAGTCAACAGCCATAGGGGCTGAGGAAGTGCAGTCATAGGAGTGGTTAAACCACGCCATGAGGGGGGCTGAGTGCGAGGTCAGTGGTTAGTGTGTGTGGTGAGGAAAGAGGACACAGAAGGGACATCATCTTGTCACCCCAAGAAATATCACATCCATCGTGGGGGGATGCCCTTCCTGCCTCCATGACTCCGGCCCGACCTCCAGCTTGGTGACACCATTTTGATTTAACAGGGAAGATGCTGAAGATCTGGGTGCTGAGACCTCCTGGAGTAGGGTGCCCTGAGACAGCCAGATGGGGGACATTGTCTGTTGGTCCATTTCATCACTGAGAGCTGAGATGGAGTTGACTGGCCACAGTGGGACATGCGGCTCCCCCCAAATAACAGGTTTTCCCAAATACGGTCTTTTTCCAGGGCTTATTGTGCTGTTTATGTTCCTGTGCTTTGTTTTTTGAAGCTGATTTTCTTTGAGCTTTTTTTTTTCTTTCCCTTCCTTTGACCATCAGAAGGTGGCAGGTGAGCTGCTTCCTTGGCTCTGGTTCTTTCCGTGTTCCCCTTCATCAGGGCTGTGTGTGTCCCCAGCTCTGTGTGGCATTATGTTCCAATACCATCTGGCAGGTGTCTTCATGTAAGTGTCGGGACTCTAAAGTGTCACACAGGTCAGAGTTTGCACCTCAGCTGTGCCACTTGCCTGTCGTTCCTTAACCCTCCTTGTGCCTCACTTTCTTCATCTTGTTTATAGGGTTCATGCTGGGCTCTCTCACACAGGACCATTATGAGAGTTACATGACAAAACATGCTGACCCATAGCTAGCATTTAATGAGTCAGTGATAATATGATAATTGTCATCAGCAAGGTCATTGTCAGGGCCAGAGGCACTGTAGTGGTTCATCTGTCAGCAGATCATGTTAACCTTGGTGCTATAAAAAGATACCAAAGAACATGAATGGCCTTAGAGATTAAAACTTAGGGTTCTGTCCTAATGTGCTTCTAAGACATACCAGGATAGGAGGGGGTTGGTATGGGGTCTCCTCTAAAGTCTTTTAGGACAGTTGACCAATTAGTCATGAAGTCTCAAGTTATAGAAACTCAATTCATACTAGCTTGAGGAAAAACCAGAATCAACCACATAATCAGAAATTGAGGTGGCATAAGACACAGACAGCCAGAGGCTTTCTCACCCTCATCCTTAAACTTCCTCTTTCCCTCCTTTTGCCTGCCAGGCCAGTTTGCATATCTGGGATGACCCCCTTCTCTCATATTATCCATTTGATTAGGAACCTGACCATGGGCAACTCTGCACTAACATCCTCACGCCTGTAAATAGAAGGAGAAAGAAAAGCAATTGCTTCTGCCCAATTTGTGAAAATTATAGGAAAAGACTCTGATTGGTCCAGTCTGGGTCATAATCTGAGCCCAGGGGTTGGGGGAGCCCTGACTGGCAGGTCTACCAAAGTCAAGTTGAACCAGGGGTAGAGCAGTGGGAGCTCTGTTCACAGAGAAAGTAGGGAAGGGGTGCTTTGTTGGCCCCACTGCAACTGGAATCTCGAGAACTTCAGCTTTTCTTTTCTTTTTTTTTTTTTTTTTTTTGAGACAGAGTCTCACTATGTTACTGTCTGTAGAGTCCTGTGGCATCACAGCTCACAGCAACCTCAAACTCTTGGGCTTAAGCGATTCTCTTGCCTCAGCCTCCCTAGCAGCTGGGACTACAGGTGCCTGTCGCAACGCCCGGCTATTTTTTTGTTGCAGTTGTTTAGCTGGCCTGGGCCGGGTTCGAACCTGCCACATGTGGCTGGCGCCATAACCACTGTGCTATGGTGCTGAGCCAAAAACTTCAGCTTTTCAAAGACTACCAGATACTTGTCCAGCTCCAGCCTGGCCTATAAAGTATAGTGGTTAAGTGCAGAGACATGAAGTGTGACTGCCAAAGTGGGGCTGGGCATGTGTGGGGATTTACTGCTGCTCCACTCTGGGCAGGGAGAGCTTTGAGATGAGTTGGGAATGGATCATCGAGGGTTTCACAGGCCACGGTAGGCAGGTTGGGAATTTATCTTATAAGCGATGAGTAATCATATTAAATTTTTAAGCAGAGGAAGTGCATGTCCCGATTTATATTTTTTCTAGCATCAATTTAAGGGATGAACTTGAGAAAGGCCAGGAGATGAATTAGGAGCCTGTGGCTATCATCCCAGAGGAGAAGAGATGGAGAGAAGAGGACACAGTGGGAAAATGGTTAGGAAATAAAAGAAGGAGGAATTGGTGGCTGGCCCTGTGGAAGTCAGGAGAGGAAGGTGGCCAGAGGCTCTGGGAGGAGCTGAGGTGTGGGGAGGGGAGACGGAGCAGGGCTTATAATGTTTAGAGAGGCCGAGTCAGAGATGCGGTGGGAGGTGTCCAGAGGGTGGATGAGATTGATGGGGGAGGGAAGGAAGAAAGTTGGCTGGAGGTGGCAATTTGGAATTTCTTACTGTAGAATGGTGGGCCACGCTCTGAGAACCCCTGAGCTCTCCCTGGGACAATGTGTCAGGGGTCCTAGGGCATCTAAAGGTGTCAGAAAACAAGCAACCAGGAGGGAAAATTAGGACAGTCGAGTCTCCCAGAACTGAGCACAGGAAAGTATTGATGAAGCCAAAAGGCTCAGTGTTATGGGATGGATGTTTGTGTGTAGGTTTTAGAGGTAAGGGCCTTTGGGAGGTGAGGAGGTTTAGATAAGGGTGGAGTTCTTGCGATGGGATTAGCGTCTTTATAAGAGACCAATGCTCTTCCCTCCTCAGCCTTGTGAGGACCCAGGGAGAAGGGTGCCTGGATGCCTAAGGTGGGAAACAAGCCCTTACTAGGAACTGAATTGGCTGGCACTTTGATCTTAGACTTCCCAGACTCCAGAACAATGAGAAAATAAATGTCTGTTGTTTAAGCCAGTTGGTCTCTGGTATTTTGTTGTGGCCCCTGAGCCAAGATCTGCTGAGGAATGAAATTTGTAAACAGGCCCATTGGTGGGGATCAAGAAGTCATTTTGGAGCGCCATCTTCAGGTGAGATTTGGGGCAGAAGTTTGGCTTCATGAATTAAGGGGTGAATAGGAGATGTGATGTGGAAGCAGGCGTTATGAATGTATACCACTCTTCAAAAACTATTACTTTAGAAAGGGAGAAAATTTTATCTAATAGCTACAAGAGACCAAAAACACCTAGAAAGTCTCTGAGATGTTTGTCATGGGTCAGGGCTCTGCATCAAATTTAAAATTCAAATGAAAAGTCTTTGTACAAAGGGCATGTCTGCGTCCTTTGATGGTCACTGTTGAAGATATAATCTAATACTTTATCAGTTCCATTTATATATGTATAACTCCTCTGGTAAATTTTGTTTAGAACTCAATGCTAGGAAACAGTTGTTTCTTCTAAATAAAGGTACTCTAGCTGGGGATTGTGGTGGGTGCCTGTAATCCCAGCTACTTGGGAGGCTGAGGCAAGAGAATTGCTTAAGCCCAAGAGTTGGAGGTTGCTGTGAGCTGTTACGTCACGACACTCTACTGAGGGCAACATAGTGAGACTCTGTCTCAAAAAAAATATGAATAAATACATAAATAAATGTACTCTTTTTCTTTCATCTGACAGGAAGAGCTGTCACATTGCATTTCCTTTCTACACATTATATTTCCCTTTTTACTTTGACCACTAGGAAGCCCAGAGGCCAACTGAAGACTAGTTACAGGAAAGAGTTGTCTCTGGTTCTTGGCACCACATCTCTTGCTTTGCCTCGATGATTTCTGATTCCTCTCACATCTTTAGTTTATAGTTCCATGTATAAAAGTACAGTAGTTATGTTTTTTTAAATGTTCAATATAAGTTTATTGGGCAAATAAAACCTGCCAATGGTGATTTTCTTCATAAATTCAAGGACTTCATTTGTCGAAACATATGTTCTGCACGTCATTTTTGACCAAATGTGGGAATGTTTCTACAGCTAAACTTCAAATGCTAGTCATTATGTAAATATCGTCTTATTTTAAACCATGGAAAATCCTTTCTGAACATAGGGAGGGTATAAATTACAAAAAAAAAGTAGGAAGAGGCTTAACCTTCTGCATCTCAGGTTCTCCATCTGTGAAATGGTGATAATAGTTCCTCCTGAATCAGGAGATAATGGGTAGAAAAACAATTTGATAGGGGCCAAACATTCCACAATGTAACACGAATAATATAATGTTATTTTTTTTTCCTTTGGGATTCTTCATCCCAAGTAGCATAAGTCCTTGGTTGATTTATTTATTTTAATTAATTAATTTATTTTTTGAGAAAGAGTCTTAAGCTGTTGCCCTTGGTAGAGTGCTGTGGCATCACAGCTCACAGCAACCTCAAACTCTTGGGCTCAAGTGATTCTCTTACCTCAGCCTCCCAAGTAACTGGGGGTACAGGCACCTGCCACAACACCCAGCTATTTCTGTTTTTTTTTTTTGGTTGCAGTTGTCATTGTTGTTTTAGCTGGCCCAGCTGGATTTGAACCCACTAGCCTTACTGTATGTGGCTGATGCCCTACCCACTGAACTACGGGCCCTTGGTTGGTTGATTTACAAAAAATGGAGTTTGGCATAAGGGTGATCTTAATGACCATTGATCTTTGTACTCTAAGGGCTCACAAATCAGTGCCTCATTTTCAGATGGTGTTTGGGATTTTCCGTAGGGCCAGACCGATGATGCGTCTACAGAGGTTGTCAAAAAAAGTATACACATTTTAAGAAAAAAACTGCATTAAATGTGTAATACTCAAGCCCCATTTGACTCCTGTGATTATAGGAGGTGCTCAATGTGACTTGTATTCATCTTTTGTTACCAGTATGTGTTGAGTATTACTATTTTAATAGTTTTTTTCTTTCTTAAAATGTGTATACATTGTTTGGCACCCTCTGTATATAGTTTTCTCGGTGTGCGGGGTGGGCGTGACTAAGAGGTCATCTGCCACCCCTGTCACCCCTGATGATGGGCCTGACTCAGGGATTTTCCCAGCAGGCTTTGTGGAAGCCTCTGCCCCTGGAAAGTACAAGTTGAGGGGGGGTGGTGGTGGTGGTGCACGTGGCTGGAGCAGTGCTGAAGTTGATGAAGAGAGGGCACCTGTCTGCAGGCCTGGAGGGGCCATTTTTGTTGCTGTGCATTCTTCAGGGTTATAGAAGGAAAGGGGATGATGGATGGGAGTAAGACTTCCTCCCTGCCGTGGTCTGCCGGTCAACCCATCACTCACAGCCCCTGATGGACTACTTCCTTCCACCAAGGAAGGGCTTCAGGGCAAGTTATAGATGAGCTACTGCAAAAATTATTTTTTTCTAATTACATTTTTGAGCTTGGGATGTGGCTGTCCAGGGGAGGTAGGAAGTGCTTGATTCAGAGGGAGGAAGTAGAGAGATGAAGTTAGAGGAGCACGTGGGAGGGCTTTTGTAGACAACTCTATTTGAACAACTAAGAAAGATCTCTGGGTTTCAGGAATGGTTGTGGCTGAAATCCATAACTGGGCTTTGATGATCTGATTCACTCACTTATTCACTCAACAAACATCATCTGAATGACTGAACTATGCCAGGCAGAGTGTGTATGGTGTTCTCCAGACAGAGCCTGTTTCGTTTTATTGTGCATACAAAGCACCCAGTGATCTTGATAAAACATAGACTCTCAGTGGTTCTGGGGGGAAACCTGAGACTGTATTGCCAGCAGCCTCCAGGGTCTGCCAGTCCTGCTAATGCACAGACTACCTGACATGGCAAAGGTTCAGGACACACAGCTGGACACTCTGTAGGACCTTTCAGTCAAGGAGGCAAACCGGTGAGTAAGCAACTTACTACAATTAAAGTTTCCAGAGAGGAAAGAACAGCATAGGAGCAGCAGACAAAAACCATAACTTCTGGCTTAGAGGATCAGAGAAGGTTCTTGACATCAATGCCACTTACATTGTGGCAAATTTTAATGGGTAAGAAGAGAGGAGGGGGAGGGTGAGGAAGGTGGCTGGGAGGATGCTTCCTAGGGTCGATGGACGGGCCTGAACAGACCTTTCTCCTAATAGAGAGAGGAAGATTTCTAGATCATTCTGTTGCCTAATTTGGATCTTTTTCTGTAGCAAATTAGAAGCTACATAAGTGACAAGATCTAACCTATATTGTGTGCACATCCTCATGGGGGCTTCAAAGAAAACTGGACAGAGATTGAAGGCAGGGCACAGGCTGGGAGGTCCTCTTAGTACCTGGGGAAGGTGAGAACACACAAGAGAGAAGCTGGCTCCTGGGCTGGAGAATCTTCAACCTGCTCTTCTGTCTCCGTACTCACCCCAGAGGCATCGAGCTCTCTATTTTCCATTTTGTTTTTCATGAAAATTCTCTATCTTGAAAATAGGCTTTTTGAAGACAAGGGGCCTTTTTGTACACCTGGCAAAGTAGCTTATACCAGCAGGTGCTCCTTAAGCGTTAGTGGCTGACAAGCATGGGAGGAAGTGATGAGGATGAACTAATTCACGTTATCCTATTAGTGACTTGATTCCATTGCATGTGGTTCCAGCCTTCTCTCTCTCTGTTTGGTGTAAGCAACTCTGAGAAGCAAGACTGAAAGGCAGTTGCCTCAGAAGTTAGTCAAACATACTTAGATGGATGAAAAGTCACTTCTCCCAGGAGCCCTTGTTATTTAAGGAAGAGAACAGAAGAAAACCCTTAGGGCTGGCTTCCCACCCCTGGTCCCCTGATGACAGGAGAGCAGGGAGATTCCCAGAGACTTGGCCTGTTCGAGGTGGGGGGAGTTGGAGAAGCCTTCAGGGGCCGCCCATCTGCACACCTGGGCAGTGACCAAGTATCAGACACAGGCTGGCCCGGCTGGCGTCATGCTGGCCTGTGGAAATACCCTACAAATTTGGGGCAGGAAGATACTGAACACTGTGCTTTTGCACAAGGCTGGGCCTTCCTGGCAGGATCCAGAGGAGAAAAGAAGTGAGGGGCCTCTTCTATGAGGCTCAGAAATTCAGTGCAGTAAATACCAATGAGCCTCAACCCAGGGGAGTGTGGCCGATCACCCCAATTTTACAAAGAAGAGCACTGAGGCTCAGAGAGATAGAGCAGCCCGTCCACGGTTCATTGAGGGGCGCTGCCTCCAGAGAGCACCCTGCACTCTGTGCTGCCTGTGGGCGATGCAGATAGCAGGGGGCATTCATGCGTCTGGAAGAGGATTAGCTTCAGCGTTTAACCCGAAGGGAACATGTTTTACAGGAAGCAGTGGGTCTTTAGGGAAACCAGGGAGGGCAGTGGCTGGGGAAGTGCTTCTGCATTGGGCATTATGACACAAGTCGTGCTGTGCACCCCAGCTTGAGATAGGGACCAACCACAGTAAGGATAGTCTTTCCTCTGTACCGTATCAGGGGAGGAATGAGAAATATTCAGGTTCAGACCTCAGCTCCAAGCATGCAGTGGAGGTGAAATAAATTGTGGAAGGAATGAGCTAATTTGGGGATTTGCCCTCAGAATCCTAGTGGTGATAGGATTGGAAGAACATGGGCTCTGAAGTCAGAATAACTTGGAATTAAATCTTGGCTCATCCCCCATACCTGCTGTGTGACTTTGGGTAAGTCGCTCAACCTCTCTGAGCCCCCCATTTTCTCATCCATGAGCAAAGGCTGAATAAGAACTCGCTTTCTGTGCCTGTGAAGCACAGCTGAGAGAAGCTGAGGCCCAGGGCCGGCCTGTGTTACAGGTCCCCTTTCTTTTGCAGTCCAAGATTTACCCTTATAAACTGGATTCTACACCTGCTCTGCCCTTGTTATCTATGGACCTTTGAGAAAGTTACTTACCCTTTAAACCTCAGTGTCCATACCTGTGTCTCAAGTGTTGATAACATCTGTCCTGTTTACCGTGCATGTCTGTTCTAAGAATTGATGGTGACTGGGTGATGTTAGTGAGAACAGGAAAACACGGCGGCAGAGTAACTCCGAGACCAGCTGCCGCTTGCGGAGCCAGGCACTTTCTACAGTGTGTTGCAAAGATTAAATAACACACTCAAATGTCTACAAAGAGTGCCTTATAACTCAGTGAGTCCCCGTCTTTGTGGCACCAGGGGCCAATTTCATGGAAGACAACTTTTCCAAGGACTGGGATAAAGGGGCAGGGGGATGGTTAGGGGATGATTCAACCTCATTACATGGATTGTGCACTTTATTTCTATTGTTATTACATTGTAATATATAATGAAATAGTGATGAAACTCATCATAATGAAGAATCATGAGGGCACTGAGCTTCTTTTCCTCAAACTATATGGTCCCAGTGCTATAGCATCACTGCATCAGCTCAGCCTCAGATCACTGGGCATTACATTCTCATAAGGAGTACGTGACCCAGATCCCTTGCCTTTGCCATTTACGGTAGGATTCGTGCTCCCGTGAGAATTTGCTGCTGCTGATCTGACAGGAGGAGGGGCTCAGGCGTTGATGTGAATGATGGGGAACGGCTGTAAATACCGATGAAGCTTTGCTTGCTCATCTGCTGCTCCCCTCCTACTGTGTGACCCTGTTCCTAACAGGCCATGGACCAGTACTGGTGTGGGGTTGAGAACCACAGCTGTAATTGTAGACTGCTGTCCCTATTTTTAGCCCTGAGGGCAGTAGGATGGGAAGCCCAATCAGAGGTAAAAGCTCATGGTCAAGTGGGCCGGGAACCTCAGGCTCAGCTGAGAATGATTCTCTACCATGTCCCTTCTTAGACTTCTTCCAGAATGTTCCCAACTAGCAGCCAGAATCTGTGACTTGCCCAGGGTCTCTGTAAGTCCAGCCAGCCCAGAGTCCAGGGCCTGGCATGTAGCCCACAGCTGCCACCCCAAAAGTGCTGATTTTGAGGTTTCTTGACTACTCTTCAAGCTCAGGGTCACAGACATAGTCCCCACACTCAGCTCCTCTCTCTCCTGGACTGTGGTCAGCAGCCGCCCAGCCAGTTTCTCAACCTCTCCCTGCCTTCCCCTTTCCCATGAGTACCATCTTTCTGAAGGGTGTCACTCCCCTACAGAAAATCATTCCATGGCTCCCACTGCCCGGCAGTTAAACCTTGAAGTCCCTAAAAGAGCTCAGGAGGTCTGCCTGCTCTGAGCCTGGTCTACCTCTAGGGTTCCATCTCTTTACTGATCCCTCAGGGAGGCAGCACTCCAGACTTAGATGCTTTGTGTGATCTCCCAGAGATCCCCTGGTCCCCTGACTCCATGCCTTTGCCGAGCTGGTCTCTCTGCCTCAAACACCCTCCCTTATCCATCGTTCATCTTTTAATTTGGCAAATAATATCGTGTTCCCTTTATATGCCAGGCATAGCGCTAGTTGTAGTAGTCAACAAGACACAGTGTTTTGGGTTCCTTGGAGTATACATTCCAGTGAAGAGAGATGTACTTAGAAAGGGAACAAATAACCAAAATATGCCCGCATTTTGGATTTATGAGGGCCCCTGTGTGTGTAGGTGTGTATGTGTGAGTGGAAAATGCCATGAGGGGAATTAACCAGCAAGATGCAATGGTCCCTGCTGAGCAGGGATTGTGGGCTTGAATTACTAATTCACTAGGTTAACACTTATTTGTTTATCCGTACTCCCATCAGGGGTCACTTCTTCCAGGTAGCCTTCCTGGATCTGAACCCTTCTGGATGGAGCGTCCCTGATGTGTGCTCTCAGGGCACCCTCCCCTGCCCACGCCCTGTCTCAGCACATAACATATCAAACACAAGTTGTGAGCAGTGGCTTTCTCTGGAGGCTGTAAGCTCCTGGGGCCAGTGACTGTGACTCTCAGTGCTCAGCGCAGTGCCTGATCTAGACTAAGTGCAAACTGAGGGTTGGGACTGAATTCAGGGACCGCATGATCAGAGGCTAGGCCTGGGGACAGAAAGTTCTAGGAGGCAAGCCCAGCTGGGCTCTACCCCACCCGATTTAGGACGGTCAGTGACAATTGCAATGGCAAAACCCGTTGGGTGCTTGTTTATAAAAGACAAAAGAGTCAGAAGCTTTTGACAAGCTCCTCATTCATTCTGCCCCCATCGCCTTCCTGTCATTTTCCAGTTATTTAGAACCAACCGGCCAGATAGCCCTTAACCAAGCACTAAACATGTTAATGTGGGAGCAGGGCTGAGAAGGAAGCCACAGAGAAAGTGCATTATTCAGCAGGGAAGGAGAGGAGGAAAGAGGAATGAAGGCAGGCAGAGGCTGGGGCAGGTCTTCCCCGCACTGAGTCACAGCCGCCTCTGTCTCCTCAGGGCTTGGGACCCCGCTGTGCCCCACACCCACACTCCCACTCCGCAGCCGCCCCCCAACGCTCTTCCCCTAATCTAAAAATGCCCTCAGTTTATTTTTAGCTCTTTCCAGAAGGGCCCCGGCAGTCTAACTTTAATTAGAATTGTACCCAAGGAAGCCGGGGCTATTGATGGAATGATTTCTTTTCTTCTTCCCTTCTTGTCGGCATTGTGTAGGGGGTGGCCAAAAATGCCTTCAGAGAAGTGGAAAATTTAGCATTATTTATTTTTCTTGGCTAACTGGTACCAGTCCAAGAAGGTATGTGAGTAGGATACCAGAGATGGCAAGAGAAGAAGGTGTGGGCTCTCACCGCCGCCTCCGCCTGCAGACTGCTGGGACTCAACCTCTTCACCTCTGGATTAAGCCTTGTTTTCTTCATCTGTGAAGTGGGGGTAGCTTTCCTGTCCCCCAGAGGTGAGGCCAGTGGCCCCAGCCCCTCAGCTCTCAGGGGACATGGGGTATTAGAAGGAGAGAAATGGTTGGCAGGAGTCTTTTGGAAATGAGTGACTCATGCTCACAGCACCTGGTGGGGGGGCTCTGGGACCAGCAGGAGGTGCAGCACCAGATTTGGGTTCCAGGCTCCAGCTTTGTGGGTTGCCATCACAGTGTGGGAGGTACTGGCAGGTGGGCTCTGATACGCTCCCGGGGTCTGTCCAGGCTCAGTTGGCTCATCTGTGAGTGGCAGTGAGGGCTCTGCAGCCCTCCGGGAAGCGTGGCAGTACTGGTCAGGCACGTGTCTCCAGCTGTGGATATACGCAGCTGTACATATGCGGCCCTGTACGTGCACACACACACATGCTAAAAACTCTGGGAACTTTCTGAGCCGGAGCCGTGTTAGTCACAGCAGGTTGGGTCACTGTGCTGTGTTCTGCCTTAGTCACTATATAGGTTAGGTTATCCTGCCACACCAAACAACTTCCCGACAAGCTCAGGGACGTCACACAGCCACAGTTTATTTCTCTCTCTTGCAAATCTACTGGGGACCTGAGCGACTTTCCAGGGTACCCGTTGTTGGCTCAGCGTTGCACACCATGTCTGTCTGGAGGTGCTGCTGTGTTCACAGGTGACTGCCACTGCTGCATCAGTCTGGACACCAGCCATGAAATGCTTGACACTTCCACTCTGTGGGTCCCGTTCCTGTGCACTTGTTAGCAGGGGACCAGGTGTTGACAAACACCAGTTACACCTCTACTCTCCCCCACTGTCCTTCCCTCTGGCTCCATTTCCTCCTCCATGGAGGAGGATGAACAGGTGACTTTCTGCTCAGGCAGGTGCGGTGAAACATGCCCAATGGTCTGGCACTTCCCTCTGCCTGGCTGCCCTGGTGTTCCAGATCAGGTGCCCTTGACAACGCCTCCCCCAAGTCATCCTATCTTCGAAACAGGTAGGGGTGTCCCTGGGAAGCCACCTGGCAGACCTGGCTTATGCACTCAAAGGATCAAGTTTAACCACCTCAGTCTGCTGGGTGAGGTTTTCTAGTTTCAGTTCCACGTTAGATTTCCAGGCTCATCTGCTACTTCACTTTTAATCCAGATCTTCAAGTCACCGCTCCTTAGATGTGACCTCAGGCCTCACTCTGGCCTTCTCTGCTCCTTGCTCACTCTGTTCTTGCTATGCTGGCCTTTCCTTTGAAAACATTTCTCAAACAGGGCAAGCTTGTTCCTGTCCCAGGGAATTGCCGCTTCCTCTGGCACGCTCTTCCTCAGCTGCACCTCATCACTCTCCTCCTGCTAAAATGTCGTCACCTCACAGTGACCTTCTGTGACCGTCACCTGCAGCCGTCCTCCCCTCCTCCCCATGGGCTCCCCAGCACATCAGCCTCATGTCACTTATCCTAATCAGAAATCATCTCTTTTGTTTGTTTACATGTCATTATCGCTCATCTTTCTCAGTGAGAATGTAAGCCCCGAGCAGGGCAGGGCCCTTCTGTGTTTTCTTTACGCCTGTATCCTCAAGACTGACAAGAGTGGGTGGCATTGACATAGCTGCTCAATAAAATGTACTCACTAAATTGTTGCAGGCTCTCGGCACTTGCTCTGCTTATGTCTTTCACCTGGACTCCATGCCCACCCTGATCCCATCTCCACATCTCCACATCCCACACGTTCTCCAGCTCGGCTCACAGCCACCTCCTAGGTGAGTTTGTCACTCATCCGTGTTCCCAGTTCTCCCCAAGCAGGAAGGGATTGTTAAAGGACTACAGTGTTCTTCAGACTCATTATGCTTTATAGCTTCACAACAGCCCAGGAGCAAAGTTCCCAGAGATGAAGAAGCTTGGGAGGTCCCGGAGCTTGGGAGAAATTCCTGGTGCCTGGGAACCTCGCATCTTGCCTTCAAGTCCAGCCCCAGTCCTTCACGTGGCAGTGACATTGTCACAGTAAGGTAAACTGCAGTCTCTGCCCCAACAGGAACAGCAGCCCATTCCCTATTCTCTCCTGATGCGCCTGGTTATCATAGAGGAGGCGTGAACTTGGTGTCACGGGAGGCTGTGCCCAAGGGCCGGGAATCTGTTGGGAGGGGACCTCAATGCCTTCTAGGAGGAGGTGCTTGGTGAATCTGGTCTTGAAAGAGTAGTTTGTCAGGATAGGAAGAGTTGGCTGCTGTGGGCTGAGACACCCCCAGAGCAGCATAGCAGAGAGGGTGTTCCCTGGGCTTAGGCCCCTGCCCCAATTTGCTGGTTGGTGGCTGTTCAAAGTCTCACTTGATCCTGGAGCCTGGAGCAGAGGGGTGGTCAGGTGCAACTCAGGGGAGGAACACCCCTCTGTCCCAGGGCTGCCCAGAATCCAGGGGCTTTAGCACAGGTGACAGGAAAAATCAGCCTGGGAGGAGGAAACAGGGCAAAAACACCCAAAAGGGACTAATAGAGAAGGGGCGTTCTCAGGTTCAAACTTGGAAGCATAAACAGCAAAAGCCAGAGGCTCACAGAAAACAGGCAGATGGGGGTCTGGGATGCATTTCTATTTGTCAAACTTGCACAAACTTTTGAGGCCGTCTTCTTTTTGATTCTGTCACTGAGAAGAGGTGAGGCCATAGATGAGGCTTTTGAACCTCAGTGTTCACATCCAGAAAGTGGAGGTTAAAATGACGATGATTCAAAGAAAAAAATGCAAGCAACGTGAGAGGTGAGGCCCACACATGGGCTTAATAAATATATTTTCTTTTATCTCTACTTGTCAGGGATCGGTGACTGTCCCTGACCAGGGATCTTGGGTGTGTGAAGGGAGATTTCACATGGAGGTCTCTGCTCACCTAGGAGCCTGCAGAGTCTCTGGCTGAGCACAGAGGTGATGACAAGGAAGCTGCTTATTATTCCACCAGTCTCAATTTCCCTATGAAGCATTTATGTCCATGGAGTGTTAACTGTGACCACTCTTCCACCATGAGGACAATTAGACTTACTCTTGTTTTTCAGGGAAAGAGAGAATTGAAATGCTTTGCCCAGAAGCTCTGCAAGCAGAGAGAACTGGAACTGGGATTCCCAGGCCTCATATGTCTAGTTCATTGCTTACATTCTTTGAGCCATGTTCCTCCTCCTCCTCCACAGCTCAATTAATAACAAAACAACCAAACCAAACCAAGAGCAGTGTTGCCTGAACAGAAAAGCACAAACCCAGTTAGGACAAAAGTTGGGGCTGGATTGCTTTTTTGTTTTTTTAATCTTCTCATATGGCTCAAAAGCTTTCATAAATAGTTTTAAAATAGGTTGGGAAATAAGATAACAAGAATGTTTCTCAATAATGATGATAAAATGTAGAAAAGAGGCTATGTCACCATCTCGCCTTACCTCCCACAATTGGTGCTCAGCTTTCTTAGGAGGGACCCCGGGTAGGTGAATCTGGAAGGGTTGTGTCCCCAGAAGGGGAAGAGGAAGCCATGTGGGCAAGCCTTGCAGAGGATGGAAGGCTGTTCACTTGTCTCTTATGACTTTCTTCCTTGGAGAGCACATCAAGGCCAGAAGTCTTTAGAAGGAAGAGATTTGGAGCTGACAGGAGGTCAGCTGGCAGGAGGCAATGTCTCCCCAATACTCCAACAAAGAGGAATTAACCACTGGCTGCCTCCCTCATTTCCTTGCTTCTCTCCCAGATGCTGCCTCTCAGATCTTCCTGGTCCTGGTCAAAGAGCCTGGGTCTCCTCTGGGTGAGAAGCTTCAGTGACAGAGGGCTGGTTGTCTCCTCTGTAAGGTAGAAGTTAGTTGGCTATAACAGGGGCTGAGGAGGGCATGGTGCTCCTGTTTTGACTAAGCAGCAAACTTGGTTTGACCCATGGTTAAAGGTTTCAGTCACCCCCTGCTCAGACTTCTACAAAAATGTTGTTTGATGAAAGGACTTATCTACTGGAAGAATTTAGGAGTCAGTAGATGGACATCCTTTGAGGACAATTCTACGGCTAAGAGTGTGTGATTTTTGAGGTGTAGGTGGCTGTCCTGGGGCTACGAGAGAGGCACAGTGGCATGAAATCAAAGGAGCTTTGTTCCCAGGAAGTGCAACCAAAGGGCTGACCCCACAAGGAGCACCTTCTTTAATTTTGCACCCTGGGCACCTCTCTTGTCTCACCAGCTCCAACCTTGGTGAGAGGCTGACCTATTCCCCTCTTAGTTACCAGAGAACCATGTGGTTGTCTGAGATCACCCTGACTAGCCGAGAGAAACATAGAATAAGCAGGCAGTGAGTCAGTGGAGTGACAAACCCTTGTCTGGACCAACGTGAGCCAGCCCAATGGGGAAGAGAGAATAAAAGTGTGATGTGGGCAGAGGTTGCCTTTCTAGGACACCTGACAGGTGATGGGGAAGGAGCATTCTGGTAAAGGAAGACTGTAGATCTCAAAACAGAGAATCCTGGGCTTGAATCCTAGAAGTAAGTGGGAACCTGGACAAGTCTCTCTGACTCTCTCAGCCCCACTGTTCTCATCCATAAAACAAGGCCACAGTAGGAAAGTTGTTGAGAAGGTGAGAAAAAGTATGTCAAATTTAGGAAGCTTGGTCCTGGGGAAAAGACATTTAGACATTCATGAAGCCTAAGTTTCTCACTTTTTGCAGGTAGAATTTGGGGGACATACTCCAGAAAAGCTTGAGTCTACTCACTGAAATGATAAACTCAGCCACTGTCATCTGGGGAGATGGGGGGAGTTGTCTTTGTAACTTGGGAACACCTTCTTCTGCTTTATGCCTGATTTGATGTCATTGGTCATCTCAGAGTAGGGGCAAGAAAGAAGGAGGAGGTTGTAGAGTTTTACCAAAAGAGATTTATGAGGCTGAGCTGCAGCTAGGATGGGTGAGGGAAGGGGGCCGCATGGGGACTGTGTTCAGTAGGCTTCAAACCAAGGAGCCAGTGTTCAAATCAGTCCATCACACCAGGATCTGGGGTCTTTTCTCTGCACCTGCTGATTGCTGAGGGTTGGTGGGGGGTTTGGTGAGGTCCACCTCAGCCACTTCCACTCTGGGCCTTATGAGAAGTGGTGACAGAAGGGACATTCGACCAATAGCAAACACAAACACTAGTCAGTAGCAGAGCTGCCACTTAAACCCATCCACTCTTGCCCACAGCTTTTGATCTGGCTACTTGGCCACGCTGTATCCTGCTGTTCGAGTACTCCATTTACTCCCCCAAGCCCTGCCCTTGAAACCTCCTCAGTTGAGCTTTTGGGTGAGTTTGTATGAATCAGGGTGATACTGCTGTCAAAAGCAAAGCTCAAAACTTCAACCATTGGATCCACTCTCATAACAAACGCTTGCCTTGCAGGGCTATTGCCCTCACTTGCCATTATCAAGGGAGGTGACTCTTCATGCCAGGGAGGTGGGATGAGCGGCTCCCCTACTGCTCACATCCTCCAGGCCAGAGCTCAGTCACATGCTGCACTGCAAAAACATGGGGAACAGCCACTCTGCATTGGTCACAAAGGATTTTTGTGTTGGGCTGCCAATGGCTGGGGCAAGCTTGCCAAGGAGTAAGGAGCGGCTGGAGTCCTGTTTCCTATGAGCCCACTGCGGATCCTTAGAGATTCCTGCAATCTTTAATAGCCCAAACAGGGGAGGGATTCTGGGCAACCCAAATGTTTTCCCAGAAGAAGAGTAGATGGACCAGGAGAGGTGTTTACTCGTGTTGTGCAGTGATATGCTTAGAGGAGGGAAGACAGCCTTCAAATTCCATGGAAATGTATCGCTGAGGAAGAGGGAATTGTGGGGCGGCAGAAGCACCAAGTTCTCAGTTTGACCCCAGTCCTCGCTGGCTCTGTACAAGCTGCTCAGCCTCTCAGAGCCTCAGTTTCCTCCTCTGTACCATAAAGCAAATCTTCTCCCAAGGCTCCTGTGAGGACCAGCCAAGGTGAAGGTCTCTGCAAAGTGTTTGGCACGTTCCAGGCCCTTGTTCCATTTTAATATCAGACCCACTGGGAAGGAGGGAAATGATGTCCTGTTCTTTTTCTTAATCACCATCAGTGTCTCATCCCCGCTGTGTCTTCTTTTTACCAGCAGAGCATCTCAAAAGTTGTGTATCAATTGAATTTTTTTTTCTAAATTGAATCTCATTTCCCATGCACTGAGAGAGCTGGGGATTTAAAAGAATTCTCTGGTTTGTCTTTTTGTAAAGCTAATAACCACTCCTTGATGCCTTTGGTACAAATAAATCCATTTCCCCCCTCCATGTATTGACTTTGTTGAAGGTGGGGGTTCCCCTGCATTTATTAAGGAGCCCACGTATATGTCCTTGGTGCTGAGTCAGAGAACGAATGAGTCAACTGGACAGACCTTGTCCCTCAGGCCTTGGGAGGGCAGCTGAGAAATATCAGCAAACAGCCACGGAAAACTCTTGGGAAGATCGTTCCATTGACAGTATCAAGTATGACCGGGATCTATTCAGGGGGCAGAGGAAAGAGGAGTATTTTTTCATTTTAGATCTGTGGATGCTCTTTCAGGGTCCCACTGTGAGTCCCATTGTCCCCCACGTGAAATCTTGGTGCTGTATTTCTCTCCCTTTATTGAAACATATTCCCTCTCCCTCCCGCCTTACCATGGTTTGCTGGTGGATAGAACACAGCGTTCTGTTCTTCACATCCCTGGACATGCGTACCCAGGTCCCAGGCCTGACTTCAGCACAGACGCAAATTCATCTGTCTAGTCTTTAAATCTCATTTGGTTTGTCTGTTTTCCCTAATAAGAAGAATAGAATTAGTTAGCTTGCTACTCAGTGGGGCTCCGGTATGGAATTTACGTAAATTATCTCCTTAATAAAATTACTAAATATAGCATCAACATGGTTACAAGGGGGAAAAAATAAAGCTTTTAGATGGTGAGTGTCTTTAAAAACAAAGCTATGTTCCACCACTAAGGGAAATGAAATTTAGCTTCTTAACCAGTGGGTACAAGGTGGGGGAAGGAGGGTAAGGAAGAGGTTAGGGGAGATGGGAGACAGAGACCAAGCGAGAAGATGGGAGAAATCTCCAAGCCAGACATAGAGATAACCATTTAATTAATTGTTCTCCAGGGATTCTGCAGGGTGTTGGGATCAGGTCAAGAATACAAACAGTTCTTGTCTTCCCCCCTAACATATTCTGATTGCCTCCTCTGGTGTCAAAGAAATTGTTCCAATAAAGTAAACAGAGGTGCCAGATGTGATAATAGCTCAGAATAGTGTGTACACATGTATGCATGTGTGTGTACGTGTGTGCACGCCCTCTTGTGCACCTGCAGGCCCAAGCTGGGAAAACTGAATAGAGAGAAAAACATTAGAAGCTGTGGGCTGAAATTGGACATTTTTATATTGGAGGCACATTTTAGAGTTACCTACAGGAGAGACACTGAAAGGCTTGGATTCCTCTTCTCCTATTTCTTCCATGTAAACAACCTCCCTAGTTTACCACCCCAGCGTCTCTTGTCTTTCAATCTGTCACCACCTTTGTGTGGTGTCTTCTCTGTTTCAGTGCTGTTCTTGGTACTTTCCTGCATCCCGCCAATAACTTCTTATGTTCCATTTTTGCAGGGCTGCCAAAAACATCTTTTAAAAATAAGCTTAGATCATGAGATTTTGCCCCCAAACGTCCGTGGTCTCTAAGAGTCTTATTCCACACCACTCACATTCAAAGTCTCTACCTCTCCTTTCCTGTCCAGCTGCCTATGTGATATCCTTCTTTGTCTCTCACTCACCAATGATGCCAGAAAGATGCTCTCCAAGTGCACCCTCTGCAGCTGCATGCCCTTCCCAGCTCTGTGGACATCAGTCTGCACACAGACGTCCCGGCTGGGCTCCCACTCAGCTGCTCCGTCTCTGTCAGCCCTGGCATAATGAACTGCCGCTCCTTCTGCTGCCCAGAACTCCCAGCTTACAGCTCTGTTTGGCCCTTGTCCTGGCTTTTCAGTAGTGTCACATGTTATTGATGTACCCAAATGCAACGTCACTCAGCATAGAGGGTGACTATGAGAGCGCCAGACTCAGTCACCCAGGCTTGGTTCATACCCCAGATCCACCAGCTACAAGCTGTATGAGCTCAGGAAAGTTTCTTCCCCTCTGTGCTACTCAGATTCTACAACAGAGATAGAGGGGTCTTCTCTGTCAAGTGGCAAAGTGGATCAAACTGTGTGATGCCCTCAAAGCCCTGGACGCAGAGTAACAAACATCGGTGATGTCAATACTCATCATTGTCTGCCTCCCTCACTTGCTGGAGGCACCTCCAGGTACAGTGACTTCTCCAACTTTATATTTCCAGCAGTACTTGCATCACAAAAAGCCTTTCTGACCTTCTTACAGACCCGCTGGAGTCCTCCCCATGCTGCCAGTCCCCTTCTGGTTCAGCCCAAGAACTGGAGCTCCAGGGACATGTGAAGGGAAGGGGATGTTGCATATGGGGTTCAGCAGGCAGGGTTTTGGATGCCCTGTCCCTTTTCTGTCAACTGCCTCACCCTCACACCCCATGTAGCAGGCACAGACTAGGGTGACCAGTTTTTAGCAGAGGATTCTATCTATTCCTCTCACAGCTGGTGATACCAAGTCCATCCATAACCAGGTGAGCTGGGGCAGATTCTCCAGTAGAATGTGCATTAACAGACCTGGGCTTTGGTCAGCCTGTGCTGTGCTCTGGGCGAGCTAGTCTGCCATGGGAAACCGAAGTGTGAGGCCAGGCAGCAGGAGGGGCTCTGCTAAGGCAGCCCTAACAGAGAACCTCAAACCAGATGGACAAATAACAGACGTGTACTGTTGTTTCTAGCCTCAGCTCTGGAGGTAGAAGTCCAAGATCAAGGTGAAGGGGTCAGCACACCAACAAGGTGAAGGTGTCTTGGTAGAATACCAAAGTCAAAGTGTAGGTGGGGCTGTCTCCTCTGAGGCTGGGAGGAAGGAATGGCTCAGTGCCTCTCCTCAGCTCCTGTGGTTGGCCTTGATCTTTGGAGTTCTTTGTCTTGTAAATGCATCACCCCAACCTCTCTCTTCATCTTCATGTGATAGTCTCCCTGTATTTGTCTGCGTCTACTTTTCCCCTTATTTTAAAGACACCAGTCATATTGGGTTAGGGCCCACCCTAATGACCTCATCTTGACCCAACTCATTATATCTACAATTACCCTAGTTCCAAATAAGTTCATGTTCTGAGGTTCTGGATGTGAGGACTTCACCATATGAATTTGGGGAGGGGGCCCAATTCAAGCAATAACAGTGGGGTGGGGGTGAGGAGAAACTGACTAATCAAGGAGGGTAGACAGCAGGGGGCATAGAATAGATAAGTAGAGAAAGGTAGGAGAGAGAGAGAGAGAGAGAAGGAAAGAGGGAGGGAGATGGAGAGAAGAAGAGAAAGGAAGAGAGAAAGGGAGAGAGAGGGAGGGAGGGAGAGAAAAGGAAGGGAGAGGGAGGGAGAGGGAAGAAGGGAGGGGGAGAGAAGGAAGGAAAAGGAGAGGGAGAAGCAGGGGAAAGTTGGTTTTGATTCTGATTCCCAGTGCTCCAGTTCCAAGCTTCCATGTCTTCAGGCTCAACTTTACCTGGATTCTGTGAGATTTCTTTGAAGGCCTCCAGGAAACCTTTTGATTTGATCTAAAGTGAATAGATTTCTGTTTCTAGCATAAACATGACTTCTCTGGAATGCAGAGGCTTAGTTTGATGTCCTATGTGGAAGGACCTTGCCCTGCACAGGCTTCTCTTCAAAGCAGCAGGAGCAAGCAGAGCAGAGGAGGAGAGAGTCAGAAATCACCAGCAGGAGCCTCCACTGCACCAGGCAGGTCACCCCAAACTCCCCCTCCCCTCCTACTGCCCCTCCCAACTCACTTGGGCTCCTTTTCCACTCCTCACCTATTTACCCTCTCTCTTTTCTCTCTATTCATCCCACACTTGCCCCTGGAATACCCTGAGCATGCTCCTGTTATGTCCCCAACTCATTCATTGAAATCTTAACCCCTGTATGATGGCATTAGGACGTGAGGCTTTTAGGAGGTAATTAGGTCATGAGGGTGAAGCCTCATGAGTGGGGTTAGTGTCCTTGCAGGAGTATGTTCAGCGGGGTCTCTCATCTATTTGCCGTGTAAGGGCACCAGGAGAAGTCAGTAGTTTGTACCTGAAAGAGCATCTTCACCAGAACCTGCTCCTGCTCTTGGACTTCACAGCCTCCGGAAGTGTTAGAAATAAATTTCTGCTGTTTGTAAGCCACAAGTCTAAGATATTGCATTATAGCAGCCCCCAAATGACTAAGACTTCTTCAGAGTCCACCAAAGCTATCTGCTTAAGATCTTTTACCTGGACCATATACCCAACATGCAATTTGTTTGATGGGAAATTATTTCCAAAAGTTTCAAGTGTGCTAGGGTCTTAATTTATTCTGAAACACCACAAATTCCATAAAGATATGGTTATTTCCTTGGCTTTGCCACGTGATACCAAGTAAATAGTAATGGAATAACAATAAAATTGCATTTTATCTTCTTTAGGAAAGGGTAATTTACCAGGATGTTGGATTCAAGAGGTAGATAAAGATATTTAGTGCAAAGTTTCCCTCCCATCCTCTTACTAAGCTACCAGATTGCTCTTCCTAGAGGCAGCTAATGTTAGCAGTTTATTATGTGTACTTACAGAGATACTTTATGCATCTGCAAGCAAATACATATAACTATCATTTTTCCTTTTGTTGCATATATATGCTATGATATGGCAATTAATATTGTGAGCTCATCCTAGAAAAAGTGCTACATGCCTCATTGCTGAGTATCACTACAGTCACCTTTGAAATACTCTTCTTGGGAGCTATGCACCAGCTCCTGTACCTAGTCTACCATTCAAAGCAATTTTGGAACTTTTTTTGGAATGGCCATCAAAGCTGTTATCCTACTACCTTTGGTGTCTTGAATGTCATCAGAATGTCCTTCTTTCAACATTATCTTTGAGCAAAGAAAAAAGTCACTAGGGGCCATATCAGGTGACTAGGGAGGGTGTTCCAATACTGTTATTTGTTTACTGACTAAAAACTTCCTCATAGACTGTGCCACATGAGCTGGTGCATTGTTGTGATGCAAGAGCCATGAGTTGTTGGCCAAGATGTTTAGTTAAGATTTTCCTCTTTCTCTATTGATGTTTATTTGGTCTGCTACGCTTCTCACAGTCAGTGCAACAATTTTGATGCAAAATTCAATGAATCTTTGCAATGTTTGTTCAATTCTTCTCATTACTGGCTCCTCTGACCTCTCTTCATCAGTGACATTTCCTCTTCCTAGGAAAAATGTTTAATTCATATGTATACCTCCATTTTCTTCATGGTATTAGCTTCATAAACTTGGATTACCATGTCCCTGATTTCACTTCCACTCTTGCCAAGTTTAACAAGAAATTTTATGTTTGTTCATTGTTCTAATTCAAGCTCTGACATTCTTGCAATGGCACACAAAATCTTGCAAAACAATATTGAATGTCACTCAGCAAGACACCATCACATGTAGAGACACAAACACAGCTAAAAGACACTAAGATACCAAGGTTATGAAACTTTACCAAGTTATTTGTACAGTGCTGCTAAGGTAAGCAGACAGTGGCAAGTTCATAAACTTAATTGTCAGACCTTATAGTAGGTCTTTGCTCGAATTCTTTCTTTCTCTTTCTCTCTCTCCCCTTTCCTTCCTTCTTTCCTTCCTTCCTTCTTTCCTTCCTTATCCTGGTGTGGTGATTCTATAAATATGTCCATCAAATTCTTTGATACTTGTGGAGCTAAACTCCTCTTCTTTGACTGTAGGCTGGAATTAGTGACTTGCTGCTAGCAAGGAGAGTACAGCAGATTTGATGGACTGTCATTTCCAATATTAGTTTATGAATAAATTGCATCTTCCATCTTGGGTGCATTCTCTTTCTCCATCACTTATCTGAGCAAGTCAGCTGCCTAAGGACACTCAGCTAGACCAAGGAGAGGCCCATGTAGTGTGTGCCTGAGGGATGCCCATAGCTGTGAGTGTGGAAGCTGATTTTGTGTGTGGATGAGGTAGCAGATCCTAGATTCTGCCTACTCACACCTTGAGTGGGCTGTCCGGGTGAGGCGGCTCATGCCTGTCATCTTAGCACCCTGGGAGGCTGAGGTGGGTGGATTGCTTGAGCTCACAAGCTCCAGACCAGCTTGAGCAAGAGTAAGACTCTATCTCTAAAAAATAGCTGGGTGTTGTGGTGGGTGCCTGTAGTTCCATTCACTTGGGAGGCTGAGACAAGAGGATAACTTGAGCCCGAGTGTTTGAGGTTGCTGTGAGCTATGATGCCATGGTACTCTACTGACTGTGACAAAGTAAGACTCTGTCTCAAAAGAAATGCTATGATATAAAACCAGAAATCTGTCATTTCACCTGTGTGAGTAGATCTGTGGGATAAATTCTTAGAAAAGGAAAAGCCATGCCAAAGGGTTGTGTTTCTGTTAGTTTTTTGGATCAAGTCTTGTCTTACCAAACAGCATTGCATACAGATTGTACCAATTTATACTCCCATTAGGAAGAGAAGAGAGGGCTGGTTCACCCACACTCTCACCATTTTTATTAACCTCCCTGGAACAGGTCTCATAGTAGGGACTTAATATATTTGAAGATTGAATTACATTCTCTGCATCTCAACAGCAAATGATTCAAAACACCCTTGGTTATTTAGGATCCCAAGAGGCTCTCTGCCCTCACTGGCTGGTGCACAGTTCCTGCAGTAGGTAGCGGCATCAGTCAAAGTGGTGCTGGTACATTGACAAATAAAAATAAAGCTAGACCAAGCCTATTCTTTTCAGTTCCTGCTCACAGAAAGCAGGAAAAGCCCCAGGGGTCTGCAAATCCTCTGCTGTGGAGATGCAAGGGGAGATCTGTAGTCTGCAGGTGTCTGGTGACCTTCCTGTCCTGCAGGGAGTGTGGGGGCAGGGCACAGCTGGCTGCCTCTGAACCTGACCAGGTGGCTGGACCTTCAAAGGCTTCCTCCCCAGCATCTTTCCCTGTGTCTAGCACAGCCTAGGGCTTACACTGCAGGAGACACCTGTGAAGCCAGTTTGGAGCTGATTGAAGCAGTGAGGTGTAGGCTGCCATCACCCGCAGGCTCCTGCTTCTTCTGGGTCTTGGCCATTTTAGGGGGAGTTTTCCCCTAGAAGTGCACAGACCTGCCTTCTCTTTGGTCCAGGAGGGAAGAAAGAAAAGATCAGCAAAGGTGCTAGTAATGGGAGTTGCCTCCCAAACTCTGAGGAGGAGAACACATCAGTGGCGCAGAGTTCCCAAGAAGCAGGAATCCTATGCCTCTTTTTAAAGGGTTCTCTAAATCCATTCACAAGTAAGCGGCTTCCAGTAAGAGGCCCCTTCTTGTACTTACTCACTCACTCAGTATCTACTGAGACCTGATCTTTGCAATGAGTTTGCTAGGTGCTAATCTCCGGTTTCCTTAGGATCCACTTCTACCCAGATCCCTGGGACCTGTGTCCATCACTGGATGTCATACACAATCCCTTTACACACTTTCCTAAGTCAAAACACCACTATACCCCACCCTACCATAGCCTACCCCACTACACCTCCCTCACCCTTAACCTTCATTGCTCTTAGAGCAAGTCTAAGCTTCCTCACCTGGTTGGGAGCATTTGAGGAAAAATTCTTTCTGCAGAAGACTGGCTAGTTCCCAGAAGGGAGTCTGGTCCTGCTGGCACCTTGATTTTAGGCTTCTAGTCCCCAGAACTGTGAAAGAATACATTTTTTGCTGTTTTAAGCTGCCCAGAGTGGGGCAGTTTGTTACAGGCAGCCACAGGAAATGCATGCAAAGCCCTAGACCCGGGAACACTGGGGGCCTCGTGGTTCAGAATACTGTTGGGTTGAATGAATGAACCTCAGGGTCCCTATGTCCAGCCAGGGTAAGCTTGCGCCCTTTCAGAGGACAGGCTGTCAGGCAGGAAGGAGGCCACCCTCCTGCCTCCTGTTTTCATGTATGAAATTCTTCCTGGCAATACTTGGAGAATTGGAATCTTGAGAAAAAACAGTTGTGAAATCAGGAAAATGGGGAAAAAATGTAAGTCTCTCGTGGGAATTAAAGTTTACAATCAACACACATCCCTCACGGCTTTGAAGGTTGCACTGGCACTGAGTCCATAGCATGTGCTGGAGATGCTGAAGGTCAGAGTCAGGGTTAAGGCTGGTATTGCTCAGAGCCGGCCATGATCTCATCAGTCAGTCTCTTGGATTCTCATGACCGTATTAAAGAGCCACTCACAGTGAGTTTTTCTTGTAATGAAAATGCATATTACTAAGTTTATGTGCAAAGGGTATGTGATCAGATGCTTTGAATGCTGTTCCAAGAAATAACAAGTCTGGAAAGCAGTAAGTCCATCATGTGGCCATTTGACACATGACTCTGTGTGATGCTGTTCCCCTCCAGAAAACCCACATGTTACGTTGTTCGAGTGCCCCCTCCCTGTTATGTTCTCTGCCATTTCCTGCTGCCTGAATATTCTTTATAGACTACACAGTTCTTTGTTAATACAACCAAACCGAATTGTTCTTATTTATTAAACATCTTTCTTAATAGATACATTTATAGTAATAAATAAGGAGCATGAAGAATGTTAGAAGTATTTTCAAAGTAGTATGATTTTAGGAATTCCCATTTCATGTTCTGAATCTGGAAGATGGGTATCTGTTGAGAATTTGGAAACACTCTAGTCTCACCTTGTAAGTAGTTGCTGCACCTCATGTAACTCTTGGCACAGCCCCAGACTCTTCAAAATCTTTCTTTGACCTGCAAGTATGACTGTGGAGGGGCTGAGGGGTCCTGCTCTGTGCTCTGAAGCCGTGTGACCTTGGACAAGCCATCTTACCATGGGGGCTGTTTTCTTACCCAGTGAATGCCTGGGCTGGGAGGTCTGACAGGCTTCTTCCAACCCCTGTGAACTATGATTTAATAGCTCTGCTCTAGGCTGTATTTCTAAGTGAAAATACTCTCTGACCTACTTCTAACCCACAGGCTGTTGGGGAGACGTTCTTGTGTCCAGGGAGTTATGGTTAGGATTTATTCATACTTGCTGCTGGACACACTGCACATTCCTCATGCACATGGCTTTGCTGAACCCGCCCCTAGGCTCTGTGGGGGTGCTTTATTGTCCTATTTTATAGGTGAGAAAGCTGAGGCTTGTTGTGCCCAAGGTCACAGATGGAGGGAAAGGATTTGGGGTTGATTCTGTGAAAGGACCTGTGAGCTTGAACATAAACTGGTTGCACCAAAAGCTGCCTCTTTCTCCTCTTCTTTTTCCTCCTCTTCCTCTTCCTCCCCTTCCTCCTCTCTGCTGTGCCTTTCTCATAGGTGGGGAGGGCTGTATGGAGTCTCAGGGAAGCTACAGAACATGGGGAAGAGGCTGGTCAGACCCTGCTAAACCTTGGTTTCAGTGTTGAGGGAAGAAAAATTTGGTATAAAGTATAGACTGGGGTGGTGATGATGTAGCTTGTCGTTTCTTCTTTGCTCTCCTTGCAGGAACACCTCCTGTGTCCTGTGCCTTTGGTCAGCCTTGGGTTAAACAGGGGCATAAACCCAGCCCCACCCCTCCCCGTGGTGTGAGGGGCAGAGACAGGTGAGCAGACAAGTGCCTGGCAATGTTGGGTGTGGCCAGTAGGACTGGTGGAGGTGAAGGAGTTACTTTTCCCACCTTTTATGCTGCGGTTTCCCCTTTCTGTAATATGGAGGGGTATGCTCTGGGACCCACGGGGAAGGGCAATCCCTTCCTACTTCATATTTCCAGCTTATAGTTCAAAATAAAACAGTGTTCATGCTCCTGCTTTAAAAAAGCCCTCAGTGCCACCAATTTTAAGTGGAAGAACAGATGGCCATGGTATTTACATTACAAATGGATTTTTCATTTGGCTGGAGGATCAATGTAGGTATATTTGGAGGAGGAATTGTATCCCCCCACTCCCTAACTCATATGTGGAAGCCCACACCCCCAGTGTGACTGTATTTGGAAGTAGGATTTTTAGGAGGTTATTAAGGTTAAAAGAAGTTATGAGGGTGGGGCCCTAATCCAATAGAATTGGTGATCATATAAGAGCTAGAGATATCTGTCTCTCTCCCCCCACTCTCCCCCCAAATACACCAAAGAAAGGCCATATGAGGACACAGAAGAAGGCAACTGTCAGGAAATGTGGTAGCAAATCCTCTGTGCATGAGCGTGAGTACATTAATTTATGCTGCTTGTTACCCTCAGCCCAAGAGGAGAGCCCTCACCAGGTGCCAACCTTACAGGCACCTTGATCTTGGACCTCCAGTTTTCAGAGCTGTGAGGAATACATGTCTGCTGTTTAAGCCACCCAGTCTGTGTTGTCGTGTTATGGCGGCCTGAGCAGACTGAGATGAGCTCCTTGTCCAGACAGCCTGTAGTGTGCTTTGACCTAATGTTAGTGTGAGAAAGAGGAGTGTGTGTGTGTGTGCAACTGTGCCTTGTGTGTGTGTGATTTATCATAAGGAAGCCTAAGAAGATATGATGTTTTCTGTGGAGTGAGAATCACCATTTTTTTTTTCAAGTTTTGGCCCAGGCTGGGTTTGAACCCCCCTACCTCTGGTATATGGGGCTGGCACCCTACTCCTTTGAGCCACAGGTGCTGCCCAAGAATCGCCATTGTTGACTGTAACTACTATTTCCCTCCCTCCTTCACACCCTCATTCTTCTTGAGAGTTTTCAGGAACTTGATTTCTCTGCAGTGTCCCTGCTTTATGGGTGCACATGTGGGTGTGTGGGTGTGTGTGTATTTGTGTACAAGTGGGGTGTGTGTAATTGTGCGTGTGTATATTTGTGTGTGTGTGTGCAGGGGTATGTGTAGGGGGGATAAAGGTGTATATATTCTGCTGCTATAAACCAACACTGGGAGAAAAACATCAGAAGAAGATTGAGACCCCTCCTTGAAGTGAAAGCCCCTTCCCCTGTGGTGTGAAACCCTCCCCATGGAGAAGCCCCCTTTCTGAGATCTCTATCATGCTTTGGTCTGGGGCCCTCCCTCCTCTGCTCCCCCTACTCCCAAATGGACAGGAATGGTCCAGTCCAGCTTTCTCTCTTGTCTCCTAGTAACTATCCTGGGCAGGTGGAAGGCGGATGGCAAGGTCTGCAGGTTGGGACAGGGCAGTAGGCAGGAGCAGGATGGGCAGGGGTCCTCCAGGCTCAGAGACATCTTTTCATCTGTGTAGCATTGGGGGTGGGGGCAGTGCTCATTATTTAACGGTATAATTTGTGTTGACAGCATGGACGGGAATGTTTCATCAGGCAATTACACAAAGGAGCCTGACTTGTTCCCAAACACAAAGGCAGCAGGCGGCATAAATTAATGTGCACGTGTGCCCATGCAGTAAGGGTTTGCCACCACGCTTCCTGAAAGCAGGAGAAAGAGACATTGCCTTTTCCTTCTGAGACCAGAATTGCGGTAAGAAAGAAAAGGCAGAAAGAGTTATTTCCTGGCAAAATGAGAACAATTCAAGCAAGAAGCATCCTCTCTCCCTCTACCATTCATTCCAATAAGAGTTCTTTGGGGTCCTGGCCTCGTCTCTCACACAATCGGGCGCTCTCAGCCCAGACAGCCGTAGTGAGAGTCTGCACTTGGACAAGTCATATCCCTCCTCCCTTCTGCCTTTGATGTTTATCTTAACTAGATGTCACCTGGATGAAGATCAAAGGTAGCCTTGGAGGAAAAACAGTGTCACAAAAGGCTGCTCTCCCCCCAGAGTCAGTGAAACAGGTGAGGTTGGAATGAGTCCTGTCTCCCTTTCTGCTTTGTCAAAGTGATAAGAGGAGCTCTTTCTCTCTTTGTGTCTTTTTTTTCTTTCGTCCCTTCTCTAACTTTCCCTTCCCCTTTTTAAAGGAAGGGTTTGGTGGGGGCAGTTGAAGGACACATGTGGGTTTTCCAGCTCCAGCGGCTCCCAAAGGAGACACAGTGTTGCAGAGTTAAAAGGAACAGGGCGTGGGGGCTGGCATTACTGTTCTGGCTTTGCCACTGCAGAGCCATGGGACCCTAAAATGACTCAGCCTCAGTTTATCTCCTTATGGAGGACAGGGTGGTCTTAAGAGCCCTGGCAGCTCCAGCACTCAAGGACTGTCTGGCCATTCCTCTCAGGTCTCAAGATTCGCGTCCTCCCCTGATGACTCTTGGCAAACAGTAGCAGAGCAGTGCTAACTACGGGACTTCTTCTGCCTCCTCCTCCATGTGTATTTCTCCCAAATGTCAATTTTGTTATCATTATTATTGGATTTTTAATGTACATGTATATGTTGTAAAAAGAAATTTAATTAGCAGCATTCTAAGTGAAATTCACTGATAACCCAGCTTCTCCATAATGTGTGTGTTCCCATACTTAAAAACCACACATATAAAGATGTCATTTATGTGTTTTGATTTCTAGAATTTTTATTTGTGTTTTGATTTTTTGACACAAGGACTGTTGACATGCTGACCTGTGGCCCATCATACTGAAAGAAGAAAAGGCAGTATCAGCTTCTTTTGGGAGCAGAGAGATGTGTCTGTCCCCAGCTCTGAGCTGGGTCTGTCCTTTCGGCATCAAGAGCGTCCAGACTCGCTGTTTGTGCAGGCAGCTGTTTGCAAATTTATTTCCACAAAGCTGTGTCAGGAGGCTAAGGACTTTCACAAAGTGAGTCTGATGTCAGTTTGTTGTTGCAACAATGGACACAATTTGTAGTGATTGCTGTTTCCTTTTCTCTTTCCTTTTAAGAAACTTAAACATGGACACCCATAGCTCAGTGGGGAGGGCACCAGCCACATATGCTGAGGCTGGCGGGTTCGAACCTGACCCAGGCCAACTAAAACAACAATGACAACGGCAACAACAACCACAAAAATAGCTGGGCATAGTGCTGGGCACCTGTAGTCCCAGCTACTCAAGAGGCTGAGGCAAGAGAATCACTTAAGCCCAAGAGTTGGAGGTTTCTGTGAGCTGTGTGGCACTCTACCCAGGCCAACATAGTGAGACTTTGTTTCAAAAAAAACCAAAAACCAAAAACAAACAAACAAACAAACAAAAAACAACTTAAACTTGATAAACTACATGCCATTTAATAAGAAAATTAGAAAATAGATGATTCTACAGGAAAAATAAAAATCATAGCATTTCTTTATTTAAAATATGTTTAGTGTTTTATCAAATATATAAACTTTTCACACACTCATATTTAAGTCGCTTTTTTAGTTGGCTTGATGTTTGCAGTTCGGAAATTGCTTGAGGTTATACATCACCTGTCCCATCTCCTGGGACCTGGACCTGGAAGTCACATTCCCTCACCCAGGCCCTGGGAATGCAGCAATGAATATAGTCTCAATTCTTGCTCTGAAGGTTCTCCTAGTATGTTAGGTGAATAACATACTAGGAAACTAACCAGAAAAATACCTAGTGTATAGTACGGGACATACTAAGATTTACAGGCATGCTAAATATCATGGAAGCAGGTAGGAAGAAGTGGTTAATAGAATAGGTGTGAACCTGGTAAATTTCAAGGCTGTTGAGGCAATTCCGAACATCTTGGTTAGACTTTAATTCCAGACACAAGTGATGTGTTCCTAGGGAGACAGCTTCAGAGATGCTTGCCAGTGGATTTGCGGAGAGGGGGCTCCAACTTCCACTTTCAGCATCTTGAGGCAGAGCCGTGGGAGGTAGCATTTCATTTCCTGTCTGCGGAAGCCTTGCATCTTTGCCCCCATCTCTTAAGTCTGCAGTCTCCCATATGCTTGGGTGGGAGCGTGTGGGTCTTATAACTCTGGGACAGCAACACTGGCTTCATTTTTAGTGCAGGCTCATCTGAAATCCCTGTGATTCCACCAAGCTGGAATAGACTCTGGCTATACACAGACTTCTTCCCTTTAAGCCCTTAGAAAAACCTTCGCGTGGGACCAGCTCTGTGCCAACTGTCACTCATTCTGGAGGAGGGGTGTGGGGTGGGTGGGGGCATTCACATATCATTATGGAAAAGTGCATCTGATGTAAACTTCAAATCTGCGCAGTGATACATGCTGACTTACATCAAATTCATTGGAAATAGACCCCGAGACAGGGAACTGCGTGCAGTCAGCTTCATTTTTTTTTTTTTTTTAAGTTTTAAATTAACAGGGAAGAGCATGAATGCAACACCCCACGATGACAAATTAGATAGTCGATTTTCCCCCATTTGGGGAAATTGCAGGGGTCAGCATACCTGGAGTGCAATGGATAAGCCTCACCCTAGGAAAACCATCTTTGTAATCATGGTGCTTCCCTGCCAGGTAAGTATAGCAGAGACTTCTGGTGCACTGCTCTTAGGAAATGCACCTGTAGGAAAATGAGGAAGACTAGATCCACCAGTGGGAGAAACCAATGAGCAATACTATTGCAACTAAAGTTTCAGCCAATGCTATAAAGAGCTCTGGAGCTGGGATTGACCTTCAGAGGTGTCCCAAACTGAGTCAAGGATATGGTGGCCATGTCCTGGCACTAGTTAGTCAATAGCTATGAGTTACGTCCCGAGAGGAAGAGTAACCTTGGAGGAAGCAGTTTGCTGCAACTAATGGTAATTCCCAGGAAGGGATGGAGTTATGAGCTGTCAGCAACAAAATTCCCAGCAGCAGAGAGGTGGATGTTAGGGGGAAAGGGAGTTGTGGTAGGCAGCAAGTGTCCACTGCAGTCCACCTTTTATGTCACTTAGATCCACTTAGAGGTTTTCCTCATCTGCAAACAGGTCCTTCAGGATACAAGTTGGTCTCATTTTCCAGGGAATTAGAGGCAAAGAATCAGTGGGACAAACCATAGCTCTTTCTGCTTAGTTGTTCTCGAAGCGATTACTGATACTACCCACCTACTTCATCAGCCATTTTGGATACCCCTTGCCTTTGGCTGACCCTTTTACTAGTCTAGGTCCCTTGTCTGGTGGTGTGAACCAGATCCTCACCCCTGAGCATCTGAGCTGCTGGCTACCACGCTCTTCTCAGGGCAAGGCTTCTGTATCTGCCCATTTATTATTAAAACAGCCCACATGAACATTGCCCTAGTGGATCCGTTCAATACTATGGTCTTCTTCCCTGCCCTCATTGTCCAGCAGGAGCCTGATCTTCTGTTTTATGATGGTTCCTCTCCAATCCCTGTTGGCTTTCTGGTATGAGGAGGACAAAGGTACTTCTTTGCAAGTGTAGCTTGAAGTTTAAAGCTGAAACTCCACATAGAAGCATTCCCTCTCTGAGGACCAGGACCTGTAGCCCCCAGAGCCTACTATTGAAGGATTGGGAGCATATATTTCCCAAGTGGGCTACAGGTTATTGGAAAGTGGGCCGCTCTTACTTCCCTGCTTTATTTCTTGACTCATGTATCTTCTCTACAGGGAGCACAGTACCATATTATAGTTATTAACTTAGATGTGTGTTGTCCAGATTATGCCATATTTAAGTCGATTTCTCCACTGCTTTTTTAAGAGGCTATTCTATCTCCTGATGGTGCAGCAGGTGACAGGACTAGTGACTCTCATGGTCAAATGCCTACTACTACTGCTGCCTTTTTTTTTGCTATTAAATAAGTCTCTTAGCCTAAGGCATTGTTGGTTAGTTGATGAAATCCTCTGTAAGTCTTATGAGAGTTGTGTTGATCAAATCTCAAGGGGTAAAAAATTCAAGTGCATACTGGACTTATGTGTTGATATTAGTCAAATTGAATCATTGCTCTGTTTAGGGTGAAGGAGTCCAGAGTAGTCAACTTGCCACCAAATTCATCTCTTCAAGGGCTGGTGGCAAACATGGCCTCCATCTTAGTTTCTGTTGCTGACGGGTTGGATGTTCAGCAGCCATGGCAGCCAGACCAGCCTTGGCAAGCCCTTGGCTACTGGGCCCAGGCATGGCTCTGTCCCTTCTGCCATGGCTGTTCCACTCAGGTGTTCATTGTGTATGTACTAGGGGGGTCCATAACAAATATGGGCTGATGTCAAATGACTGAGTCATTCTGCCCATGTGACTGGTTCAGTGTCTCTTCATTGTGAATGCCATTACTAAGACCTTCACACTCTATATCCATTCCCATAGGTCTAGCTTTCTAAGACCTGGTTCCTATTCTTCCAATATTTCTCCTTTTAGGACCCTGGGACAGCTTGCAAGTTCACTTAAAAGATGCCCTAAGTCTATGAATATTTTTACTTTAGGCTACTTCTCTTTTCACAATGTGGAAGGCCTGATGCATCACACAAAATCTGGACAATTTGGACAATTTCTCCTCATTACTTTCTTACACGGCCACTCTGAATGGGGCTGTAATGTAACAGCAGTGCATTTTTGGCTCACACTGATATACCCAGGTAACCCATTCATGTGCCCAGCTCATACCTTTTCCTCTTCCACTTGCTGAGTGGAAGGAAAAAAAGGTGTGAGCTGTGGGAGAGACCCTAGTGCAGCAAGAGTATGTGACATAGGGGATGAGACAACCTGTTCATGGAGTGTACTTGTGCCCAGTTCTTATTCATGCCTAATCCCAGATGTACCTCTTCCAGCTTGGGAAGGATTGGGTCATCCCAACCTTCTGACTTGGTGGGTATGACAGAGCCTGGCCTACAATTGGCAGCTCTGGTTGGGCAGTCTCTGGGTGCCCATGTTTCAATGGCCCATCTTTCCTAGGGCCCAGTGGCAAGTCAGGTCCTTGCTTCCAAGTGGAATATGCTCCTATGGCAGATGGCATGGCCTTGCTCCAAAACCCACGAGTCTACATCGTGATCTGTTGAGGCATGCCATTGACTCTACTTGATGTCTTTTCCAAACACAGGAACCTCTGATGCCACAAAGTCTGCCAGGTTGTATAGCCAAATGACAAGGCTGCTTTGCTACAGCTTGGACCTTCCTCAGAGACCTTTCTAGGCCTTACTCAAAGCTGGCAGCCTTTAATGTCACCTGGGTAACTGGGTCGGAGGAGTTTTTCCAAGGCTAGAATATGTTTTTCTCTAGAATTCTAAGAAATCAAGCATTGTGCTCCTTCTTGACAGGGAGAGTCATTAAATATAATAATCTGTCATTTTGGGGGGACATGCTTTTATGCCAGGGTCATGGAATCCTAAACACTTCACCGACATGACAAGCCCTGAATCATCATAGAATTCGTCTGCACCTTCAGAGTATAGCGCCTTACCCTGGCCTCCAGCATACCTGCTGCTTCTTCCTTAGCTAGTCTAATTAGCATGACATCACCAACATAGCAGACCAAAGTGATAATGGGTGGAATATACAGATGATTCTGGTCTCTTTGCTCTGTATTATGGCAGAGGGAAAGTGAAATCCTAGGACAAGATTATAAATATACATTGCTATTTGTCTCATGTGAATGCATACAGGTTTTGACCCCCGAGAAGGGACAGGAAGAAATGCATTTGCTGATATCCGCATAATACGGGTGGGAGTCTGCTAATCTGCTCTCGCAAAGGTGCCTTGTCTCCCACAGCAGGTACAATAGGGGCTGCTCCTTGAGGAAGTTGACCTGTAGTTCCCTCCCATTCACCATGACCTATCTGGAGTTCAGGGTCCTGGCATTCTCACTGCTATCCACTATCAGGGTGTCAGTTTTGTGACAGTGTTTCTTACTGCCAGCTCCACTTGAAAGAAGACAGACCACTTAGCATCTGAATGATTCTGATGGCCCTCTCACCAGCATATTCCTTACCACTTTGGGGAACGGAGTGTCCCCTTAGCCTCATAGAACATAGTCAGCTGGTGGGCTTTCTGCCTGTATCTACTCTGTGACACCCACTTTCCTGAGACCTTTGAGTCCTTTTTCTACCATCTGCCAGGGAAGTGCTGGCATATCCATTTCATGTGGGCTGTTGTCTTTTCTAAGTTTCCAAGGTCTAACCTGGAAGTTTATTACCATCTTCTCCCAGGATCCTTGCCAGGGAGTCTGATTTCATACCATGGGAAAATTTTTAGTGCATTTGCATATTGATATAATCTCTTTTACCAACTGTCTTCCATCCCTTTGATTCATTGCTGTCAGGATCCAGTCCAAAGCATACACTTCTACCTCTTCCTGGTCCATGTCAGCCAGATCCTGCCCTCCTTGAGTGTATGGCCCTCTTCTCGCTTAGCTGACCTGGTTTTGTTTATTTGACTTTTCCTATTGGGCTGATTAACAAAAGGGAAGATTGGAATTGGGGTCCTGAGGGGAGTGTGCAAAGTCTTGCGCGGCACGGGACATATTTGCCACTACTGGCTGACACTCAAGCAAGGCGGGAGCCACTACCATCTTTCAAGGGAGATAGGCTACTTCTACAAGTACAGCAAGTTCTGGGGTGGATTGAAGTTCAAAATTCTCAATGACATCATTACTTGAACAATCACATCTCAAGTCTCAGAGTCCCACTCCTTCTCTGTTACAGCCTTGACCTTGGCATAGGCGACCTCCCAGATGAGAATCCAACCTTCTCTGACGTTCTTGTGCTTTTACATGATTAGTTCCTGAAGTTGAGCCTTTGTGCTCATGGACTTCTGCTGCCAACTTTTAGGATTTCTTTACATACTGCAAAGGAAATCCTCTGGCTTTCACATTTTGCCTAAATTTGTCAACTGATTACCATGAGTCTGATATCATCTCCCTTGAGCAAATGAATCAGTGGCATTCTGCCACAGCCACCAGTTCCATGGTCTTTCTAGTTAGTACGTCTCTCATGCCTCTCCAGGGTCAGATGTATTACTCCAGCCACCAGTCCTTCCCCTGGTGTCCTAGCAGGCTGGACTGTGGCAGACATGTCACAGATGACCAGCTGCAGCACTCCAAACACCAACTCTCCACACTACTGAGGATGGAGTCCACATTGCCTGCTGGCCAGGGAGTAAACCACCTCCAAAATCACATTTCCACTCCATAGAGCCAGTCCTGGTACTAACTGGCTTCAAGTGAGTTCCCTGGAAACAGGCCAGGAGATGGAGAAGTTCATCTAGAGTTTTTTAGGGAGTGCTCTAGGGAGAAACAACTGGAGGAAAAGGTGAGGAGGGCAGGATTGGGAGAGGAGGAAGGAAGAGAAATGTTGCTGATCTAAAATGCAGTTTCCATCGAAGATTTGGCCAGTACTGTGGGTAGCTTTGATCTAGGATGACCTTTAAGAGTTGTCCTCATTTGAGATAAAGTTGAGATGTTGAATTCACCCACATCAGTCCATTATTGGCCATGTGTTTTGTCTTTGGAGTATGTTTTGGCTTAAGACAATATCCAGCCAGGGTCACAGCTATGAATCATCAGCAGCCAATATTCTCATCTGGGGATTGGAGAGAGAAGCTGTGATGAGGGGACCTAAGAGGAACACCAAGGTGTCTACTGCTGGCATCTGTGCTCGGGGTTCCCACTGAGCAACAGGGAAAGAACTGGGTTTGGTAGTGGCAACCCCAATTCCACACCTGCCCAGGATTATTAAGCATTCTTCTGTTTAGTCTCAGACAAGTCATTCAGCCTTTTGTGTGCCTGAGTTTTTTCAATTGTAGAATAAAACTACTAATTAGTAAAGACCTTGACATAATACCTAGGATACTATAAATACTAAAAAAAGAAAAAATGCTGCTGTTATTGGCATTGGGTGCATTTTTATTTTCAGAAATCCACACTTCTTTTAAGCTACATTTCCCTTCTCATAATCCCCTAACCTGGCCTTTGCTTGCATTTCTTCTATCAGTAAAATGTAGACTCTCCTAGACTCTGCTCTCACCCCTCTCCCCCAAGGCTATCTAATTCTTAATGGCCCTTTTAAGACGTGGAAGGAGCTTGTGCTTCGGAGTCAAACAGTCTAGGTGTAAGTCTTAGATCCTGCACTTACTTAAGCTGTGTGACCTTGGGTAAGCCATTGAGTATGTCTGAGGATCGATTTCCTCACCATTAAACTGGGGACAATAGCAACTCCTCCACCAGCTTGTCATGAGGATTAAGTGTGATAAAACTAGGTTAAACGCCCAGCACAGAGCCAACATACTTTCATTTTCTCAACAAACAGAAGCTGCTGGATTCCTCAGCAGTCCTGGTGGGATCTAACCAGTGACTCATTTGATGCCTAATTAGTCAAAGCCCGGGATGTGTAGGCACCTGCAGGCCATAGAGAAATGAAGGAGCTGCAGCCCCTGCCCTCAGGGATGGTGAGTTTCCTGAGTTTGTCCCACCATCCTCACCTCCACACAGGTGGAGGTGGGTGCCCGACATCCCACACCACCTGAACACCAGCCTCTTTGGAATTATCATTGACAATTCCTGCATATCACATTTGTCCCTCTTCATCAACGTGAGCTGCTTGAAGGGAGAGACTACTGTATTCTTCTGCATCCCCGAATCCTGTATTCTTCTTCATCCCCGAATAACACCTAACTCAAGACTTGCCTTATGCTGAGTATTTGCTAACTAAATGAATAAGTGAGTGTTAGTGATTACCAATAACACAGCAGTTTTCAGGCCAATAACACCTGTTGGGGCTATAACATCAATTTTTGCTGGCTGTAAAAATGCACCTAGCATGCGTGAGCATCGTTTGCTAAAAACTTCTGTTTCAGTTTTTTCTTTTCTTTTCTTTTTTTTTTGAGATAGAGTCTCACTTTGTCATCCTTGGTTGAGTGCTATGACATTTTAACTCACACCAACGTCAAACTCTTGGGCCCAAGCAATCCTCTTGTCTCAGCTTCCCCAGTAGGTGGGACTATAGGTGCCCACCACAAGGCTTGGATAATTTTTCTATTTTTAGTACCAAAGGGGTCTTGCTGCTGCTCAGGCTGGTCTTAAACCCCTGAGCTCAAGTGGTCTTCCTGCCTCGGCCTCCCAGAGTACTAGGATTATAGGGCCTGGCCTTTGTTTCTATTTTGAATGCAAGTCATAGGCTAGGTTTCGAGTTTCAAAATCTATTTCTTACTGTTGATTATGGTTAAAAGAAAAACGGTGATAGGATGAACATGAAAAGATTGCCTAGCTTTGATGCTCACTCCCTTGTGGACAGAACCCAAAATACTGGGCACCAAGACCTCCAAGCTAGAGAGACAGCGGAATGGTTCCCAAAAGACTCTCCTGGGGGTGGTGGGGATTAGAAAAGACAGGCAGTCAAGGGAAGAAATACTCGGGGGTCCAAGCTCAGTCGCTCAAACTGCTTATTGTCTGGGCAACAAATAGGCTCTGCAGGTGTGCCTAAAAACCTCAAGTGTCTTTCCCTCTGAGACACACAAAGTACTTAATACCTTGCAACTGCTGGGGACTGTGCCCTCCGGGGACCTTTGTTTTCTCTAGAGCTCCAGATTGTAATGGAAACACCACTGCTTCCATTCTCTCCCCGCTTATTAACCTGAAAAAGTAACCCAGAATCTTTAACCTTTGGAGGTTTGGTGACAATTTCTTGATGCAAAATTTGTACATACAGCTTGGCAAATGTTAAGGGGACCAGAGGAGAAAATTCTGGAATTGAAAGGACACTGGCCATTCTAGGATGTATGTTTTCTCCATCTTTAGGAGTTTGACAGTTGAATCCAAAGTGTTATCAGCCCAGGCACCATTGGGAGCAGGGAGCCTTCTGCCTGTGGAGATTCCAGCCTCATGCCCTGCACCCCACCTTGCTGTGTCTGCAGGGTGGGGCTTGTCTGCTATATTCTGGGCAAATGCTTCCCACCATTCTTTCTGGAGCCCTTTGCCTTGCCTGGCTGCCTGCTATTTGTACTCTGAAAAATACTTTAATTGGGAAGGTAAAATACAATATCAAATGCCCTTTTTGTGCCTTGTGAAAGGCCTCTAAAGCTTAGCTTAACTCCGAGAGCTTAAATCAATAGCACCAGCCCATTTTCTAATCACAGGGAATTTAATAATGATCAGGAAAGCCATTGTCAGTCTGATCTGTGGGACTGTTAGGACGTTAACTCTTGGAAAACAGCTTCCTGTCAAACTTACATACTGTTATCATATTAAATGTCACTCAGAAGGGTATTAAAATCCTTCTTTAGAGAGAAAGCATTACAGGGGTTCTATCAAAATTACTCTATATGCTGATGAGCTGGCTGCCAAGGGAGAGAGCTAAAGACAAACTTAAAGGTGGAAAGGAAGGAATTGTTCTTTTCTTGCCTCAATACAAAGGAAGATTCTTGGCGTCTGGGTCTCTAATTCACTAGGTCCCTTGAGACAGCTCAGCCCAGGGACTGGAAAATTCACTTTTATCCCCTGAAGCCTGGAAACCCCTTGGGGTGCATGGGGGGATTGAAAGAGTGGGGAGAGCAGTTCATCTCTGTCCTGGAGCTGGAACATGGCCCAGCTCACTGGCTCTGGCAACTTAGCCCCATCTTCTGTCATAGAGATACAGCATGCAGGTGCTTCCCCATGTGACATCCCAGCTGTGTGTGTGTTTGTGTGTGTGTGTATGTGTGTGTGTGGTGGAAGGCTGCTAAGGAAGATTTCAACCCTCACTACTATGAAGCAGTCAGCCTCTTGTGAATTGAACCTGCTGCTGTTATTTTTAGGGATTAAATGTTCAGAGAGAACCTTGAACTTTGGGCTGATGGTTGGCCTTCAACAAAGCCATAAGGGAAAGGAGTGTGAACGATGAAGGGTAACCAAGTAAGAACAGGAGCCCCTTGCAAAGCCGAGCAGGGGGAGGCACAGGGGAACCATGTGTGTTCTCCGTCTGTCTCTGCACCCAGGTCCTTCCAGCAGCTAAACACTTATAGAGAAAAAGAGAAACGAGGGCATGCCAACTCAGGGGACATCAGTCGGCTTTCCCCTTGCAGTTAGTTAGCTCCCCCTGCTGTGCCCCCTGCAGTCCAGAATCTTCCCCATTCTATCAAGTAAACCAGTGTCCCCAGAGTGAAGCTGCACATACCCCATCCTGTCACCAGCTCCATGTCACCACTCTTGATACCAGTGGAGGCCTCACCTCCATCCAAGTTGCTTAAAAGTCTTAGGGCTTTAGAGTTACACCTGGGCTTCTTCAGAAGGCTTTAGTTTCCCATTTGTCAAACATGGAAAGCAGAGGCCCAGACACAATTTACACAACTGGAGACTCAGACTCAGAGATGGTCCAGGAGCCACCTCTGGTGCCAGGATGCTCAGTGGGGCCTCCACTTGGCCTGTGTGCCTTCCATGTTCCACCTGCTTAGAGGCCTCCACAGAGTACAAAGGGAAGACTGTGGAGAGGCCCTGGAATAAGCTTTGTCTCACACAAACTGAGTGTCTGCGGGACATATTGCAATCTCTCAGGCCCTCTCTTTCTTCTGTAAGCTGAGGATAATAACATCCAGTTTGAGCCTTAATTGATTTATTATTTCTAGCTTGAGGTCTGGCACTTAAAGTACTCAGTGGAACTGATACACATGGCCCCTGAAGTACAGTCGGTAGCACATAGTCTGTGAGTTTGTGTCTTCTCCCCACCTGATACTGAAGCCCTAACCCCTATGGGATGGTATTAGGAGGGAGGGCCTTTGGGAGGTGACTATACAACAAATGTGGAGATCTCACAAAGGGATTAATGATCTTAGAAGAAGGGATAGAACAGAGCTGGCTTCTTGTCCCTTTTTCTGTCCCTCGTGAGTCTACAATAAGAAAATAGCCATCTAAAAGCCAGAAGTGGCCCCTCAGACCAGATGGCATCTTGAGGATGGACTTCTCAGCTCCAGAACTATGAGAAATAACAATTTATTTGAAAGGTCTCAGTCTGCTAATTTGTTACAACAGCCTTAACATGAAGGCAGAGAACATGAAGAGGTCAGGAACGAAAATATGGCCTGGGAATGATGCTGGACATGAAGACAGCTGATGGGGGTCAGGGGGCACCATCTCTGGGGCTTATCTGCTTCCTCCGGTTCTCTTGGACTTTCCAAGCAATGACTCATGACAATGATATCCAGGTGGAGAAGGCCAGTGATTGGGTTAAAGCATGCATTATATGAGGGCACAAAAAAAAAATTGTACGCACGTTTTGAGAAAGGAACAACAATAACAAAAAAAGATGGAGACTTTACATCTTTTGTATCAAATCTGGATAGAGATGGAACACATTCTTCTTAGTAAAGTATCTCAAGAATGGAGAAGCAAGAATCCAATGTATTCAATTCTAATATGAAGCCAGTAGACCATCTAATATATACCCTCATAAGTGAAAAACTCAAATCAATTCAAGGTGGGGGGTAGGGAATTAGGGAGAAGGGAGGAGGAAGGGGGATAAGGAGTTAGGATCCCATACCTCTTGGGGGGCAGGACACAACTATAATAGGGACTTTACCTAACAAATGCAAACAGTGTAACTTGATTCTTTGTAACATCAATGAACCTGAAACAATAAAAAAAGGGAAAGGAACAAAATGTGTTAAATTTGTAATATTTAGGTTGTGTTTGAGGCTCAGTTCCTGTAGCTCAGGGGCTAGGGCACCAGCTCCATAGACTGGGACTGGCGAGTTTGAACCTGGCTGGGTCTGCCAAGCAATGACAAGTTCAACAACAACAACAATAACAAAAATAACCAAGTGCCTATAGTCCCAGCTACTTGGGAGGCTGAAGCAAGAGAATCACTTAAGCCCAAGAGTTGGAAGTTGCTGTGAGCTGTGATGCCACGGCACGCTACTGAGGGGTGACATAGTGAGGCTCTGTCTCAAAAAAAAAAAAAATTGTGTTTGACCTCTGCAATTATGCAATGTGGTCAAGGTGACTTGTATTTATCTTTTGTTATCAGTATATATTTGATATACTGAGTATTATGATTTTAGAGTCACACTTTGGCTTTCTCAGAAGGCTTTAGCTTCCCAGTACATTTGTCATACATGGAGAGCAGAGGCCCAGACGCTTTTCCTTTCTTAAAATATGTATATATTTTTGGCACCCTCTGTATATAAATAAAAAAGGACCAAACTTAACCAAGACCTGTGTGTTAGAGCTGCCCACCCATGGCTCAAGCTCTCACTGGCTCTGCAAGCTCTGCACATCCTTGAGACATCAAATCATCAGTGTGGGCCCAAAGTTGTTATTCTACCACACCACCTCAATTAGTAATGTTGGTGAAAGGAAGCAGAGGTCTTGCTTATTCGAAATAACATAACCAAAATATCTCCCCTGCTTGACATCTTCATTCAATGTAAGACTGATAGGGACTTGGTCTGTCCTACTCCCTGCTGTGGCCTCAGAGTACTTGTTACATGAGAGGTACACAGTGGGCACTTATGGAATGGACGGCTGTTGAATGATCTATTACAGGATAGACCAGAAAAATCTAATTGAGACTTGGTTGTTTGATACTGTATGGATAAGATGGCAGTTTCAGGATCTTAATGACATATGCCTGTTTGGTCAATTCTTGAGATTTCTTCTTTAGCTTGTATCTGCTTCTAGATGGTCACTTTGCATCTCTCCTGCCGCTCATTTTTTACCCACTCTGCTATTAGTTTCAGCCCTATCACCATGTCTAAGCAGAGAACGGTGACAGCCAGGGAAGGTTGTGCAAGTCTTGGATCTGGGAGGAGGTCGCACTTTGAGAGAGTCAGGTGACCAGGCGTGTGAGGCCTGAGGTGGCCTATGTCCTGCCATCTATTTCCCTGGTCCTCACAGCCATGTCAAACTGAAGAAGTCACAGGCAACTCTACTTCCCCAGAATCTTCCATAATTGAGAGCAATCTGTCTGGGGCCACAGTAATTGAAATTAATTGGATTTTAGAGATAATAACATTTATGCTAATGTGTGTATTGAGCAGAGACAATAGTCCAGAGATAAGTACTTAGGAGAGGTGGGGTGGGAGAACTGCAGTCCCAGCAGGAGAGATTAGAAGTCCTGGGGGTGGTGGGGGTGGGGGGAGGTGAGGGAAGTGGAGTTGTAAAGAAACTCTGAGGCTTTTGAAATGCAAGAGAAGCAGCAGGGGCAGGAAGAGCCAGAAGGACTTCTCTGGATACTGATGAGAGTCATATTCAGGCCAGAAGCCCTTTATTAAGTGCTTTCTATGTGCCAGACATTATGTTTCTTAAATTCACAATGTCATTTTTATCTTCAAGCTCATGAACTGAGTTGTCCTCCTTATTCTAAAGAGGAAGAAATCAAGGTCAAGAGAGGGTGGAGTAACTTGCCTTGGTTTGCACAACCACATGCATATGTCAAGTAAGGACAAGTTCTCTTAACTACTTCTTTCCCCACCTTTCATTTGCCCAAAGCAAAAAATGACGAGGAAAAGTGGACCTGGAGAGGGAACATTCCAGGGGAGGATTCAAGGAGGCTGATGAGTCTGGAGCAACTCTGAGGAGTCATTTTGACAAGGGCCTGAAGGGAGAGCCTGAGGCCCGAGAGAGAATGAATAGATCTGATTATAGATTGCGAGCTTTTCCCAAGAAAGGCCTCTGGCTTTGGGGCTGTCCCTAGCTCTTTTGGGCGGTGGCGTGCCTATGAGGCCCTCTCCAAATGCTTGTAAAGAGGGAAAGTAAAGGGAAACGGGTGGACAGTGTGAGTGTGGGGCAGCCGATCCTACCTACTGATGAAGTGACAGTGAGAACCATCATTCCTTCCCCATCTCTATCCCAGTAATTTTCCTTTTCAAACCTAATCCACACTTGGGTTCTCATTTTGTGAGACTGTGAACTTTTAAATGCATCTATCTGGAAGGGTCCCAGTGGAGAGGACAGAGAGAGGTAGGAGGGCAGCTGATCTTAAGGAGGAAACCCCAGGTCACATGAGTGACAGCTGCAGAGACTCAGCCCTGGGAGAGGATGAGCTCCTTGGGAGTTTTGTGCAGCATGTGAGCTGTTTGGTCAAGGGCCCTTGAAGATTATGTAGCTGGAATTATCAGTCACCTTGAAGAGAGGCCTTTGGGCCTCTGAGGCATGTTGACATTACTTGTAACAGTGTGATGTAATATAGGAATATTTTGGAGACAGCCAGAGCTGCACTCAAATCCAAGCTTAAACATCCTCTCTATGAGTGATATTAGATTGGTCCTGCTGCCTCTCTAAACCGTGATTCTTAAGTGCCAAGTAGGGCGGCTAATGCCCACCTCTCGATGTCCTCCTGGGGTTTCCAAATAAGGACTAAAACCTGGCTCCTTACCGACGTTCCATGAACAGTGGGGGCTGTGTTGATGTGCTTATCCTTCGGTCAGGTGGGGAGCAGAGTACAGAAGTTAGAATTCCTTTTCTTCTTATCCCCCCTTGTTTTCACTTCTTCCCCTATATTATTATGTCCTCTGAAATGGGACTGTTGATCGTCCAACCTATTTTCATGGAGATTTAATTCAACATTAAACTTTGTGTTCTCTAAATGGAAGGCTATGTCATTATTAATCCATTTGGTCATTTCTTTCTTTTCGTTCTCAAGCCCTTTTTAGTTCTTATGCTTGAGAAGGTCTAACGTGTACCTTTAATCTCCTTGTCATATAGCTAACTGCCACTTGCAGCTTTCTTTTTATGATATATGGATGCTTTATTCAGAATAATTTTGTGCTATGGCAAGATGCAAGCATCACTATTATGTTTGTGCATCGTTACTATCTAGGTCAAATCATGGGGACTATTCGTGCATATTTGAGAGAGATGATAAAATTAAAATGGTAGTGAAGTTAGCTACTATTCTCTTAGCCTAATAGAGGTGAGCTCAAATCGAATGATGCTTCAACTGAGTCCAAGGTCATGGCACGTATAAATTTCATGAAGTCTTCTCGGCTTGCATTTCTAAGTCATTAGGAAAGCCATTCATCTCCCCACTAATCAGTCTTTGAAACTTAGAAATCCCAGCACAACTGCCTGCCATCCCTTCCATCCCAGGACCAAGGCATTGCCCCATTCTCTTATTTCCCTTGGTCTTTGTCTCTGAACAACATTACACAGCCCTCATACATTTCACCTGACCTTCCAGAGGCACAAACATGGCACCGTAATGACAGTCAATTAAATAAAAAGGCTGTGTCTGTCCTGACATTGCGGTGCTCCGAAAACATCGAAGACTGCCAGCCACTTAGAAGCAATGAAAAACATCAAACTGGGTGGAAATTGCAGTGCTGCTCTTAAGTTCAATTTTCCTTGTAGCTCAATTTCCCAGCTTTGCACTTGCCTAGGTAAATCGCATTAATAGAGGAGAAGGGGGAGGAGCACAGGGAGATCAGTGGTAGATAGCCAGATGGTCCTTAGGGGTGAAAGTGTTGCACCCTGAGCCACCAGGGAATAAGTAACAGGTCCTCTTGACAAGCAGGTATTCAGTGGTATGAGAAGTCATTTAAATGGGAGGCGGGAGCAGAGGTCTTCTGCTGGCAGGGGGTATCTTCATTATTGCTGTCAAGTTGCCCATTAACTATCGCCATCCATCATGTGTTCAATACCTCAGTGAAATTAGTGCACTGCATATTAAAGCACAGCTCTGATGTGCCAATCTCCCCTGAAAGCATTAAGCTGTCTCTGTCACATTCTCCCCACCCTCCATCCCCTTTTATTGCCCATTAATGATCTTTCATTTACATCATGGAACAATGAAGTCCTTTGGCCAATGATGTGAAATTACAGGTGCTCGGTAGTTGCCCTCTGTCACCCGTTTGCCTTCTTTGTTGAAGAAGTGGGCTGGAGTAGATTTGTATTTCAAACATTACTTGACTTGTGCCCATTTCTGGATGGAAGAGGTACAATTGTAGCTGGCACAAGGAGCCTCTGCCTTTGGCTTAACAACCTGGCTTGTGCTCAACCTGGATGAAACTATAAAGTTAGTCTTGACAGATCTCTTTAAGGATCTTTTCAGCTCTTAAACCAGGAGGGGAACAGGACATCTCAGAGCATCACAAACTTGCCCTTTCTATCTCGAGAGACTCTGCCATAGAGCTTCTTTAGATTACTTTTGGCATGCCTCCCCAGAGATGCTCCTCTGAACATAGAACCATTATTCCAATCTCTTCAGTTCAAAAAAAAAAGTTAATGTGTACTTTTAGCACAACTAAATAAAGGTATAGTAAAAGGTATAGTAGTCTTCTAGGAATTGGAATACAAAAGCAGGGGACACGAACATTATGGTATATCTATTACCACAGGCACAGCGGTGTGTGAATTTATGTTAATTTTCAACACAGTCCTGCAAAATATAAATAGTAAGCCTGGATCTACAAATGTGAAAACAAAACTTTGACAGTAAAAGAACATAAGTGAAGACTGATTAAAACTACAAAGACGATTCCTTTTTGCTGCACAAGGAGGCAGTGTTGAGCAGACACAGAGAAATGCACTCAGATTCTGAGCTGGTCCACCACTTGTTAGCTGAGTTACCATTGGAAAGTCATTTATCCTCTCTGTGCCCCAAATTTATCATCTGTATAATAAGGAGAGGAAAACTGTTCAGCCTTAGGATTGTTATGAGATTAAATTAGACATCATAACAGCCTTGGGCACAAGGAAGATATTCAAGACTGTTATAACAGTTTTTTCTTCTTACATCTGCTACTCAGGAAGAAAGCTTAAAAACCTCAAAAGGGAAGACAGGATATACTCTTGTGAAAAAAATGGGAACATAAAAGCACTAAATTTCACAGCACCATTTATTGATATTACATAAGTTTAAGGAGGATGGCATAATGCTTGGTGGAAGTGCTTATCATTAAGGCAATACGTGGGTACTACAAAGGCTGAAACCAGGGAGGGAGGTGCAGAAAGGATCAATATTGAACTCATCAGGAATAAAAATCTTTTTTAGCCCTAAGTGATGCCTTTGATTTTTTTTTTTTTTTTTGAGACAGGACCTCAAGCTATCCCCCTGGGTAGAGTGCAGTGGCATCACAGCTCACAGCAACCTCCGACTCCTAGGCTCAAGCGAGTCTCCTGCCTCAGCCTCCCAAGTAGCTGGGACCACAGGTGCCCAATACAATGCCTGGCTATTTTTTGGTTGCAGCCGTCATTGTTGTTTTGGCAGGCCGGGCTGGATTCAAACCCACCACCTTAGGTGTATGTGGCTGGCGCCTTAGCCACTTGAGCCACAGGCACCGAGCCTGATTAATAAAAACAAAACAAAACAAAAAAAAAACAAAAAACTTTTAAATAGGCAATGCATTCACCTGTTTCTAATATAAAATATAGTAGAAGTTCGCAGGGGATATTTTCCCCCCAAATTCTGACTTCAAGTCCTCAATTCTCCTCCCTCGAGGCAACCAGTGTTACCAGCTCCGTTTTCTTGCAGAAACATATTGTGTGTTTAGGAGCAAACATATATAAATCATTTTTCTTGCCCCTTTATATGTTCTTCCTGGACTATTATTTACGTTGTTATTTCACTTAAAATATATTTTAGAGATTATTGCTCTTTGTTTAAGAGGCTTAAAAAATTTATACCAGCATACATTTCTTTGAATGTGTATATTATAATTGATTACACCCCCCAGTGATAGTTATTTAGTTTATTTCCAATCCTTTTTCCACCAGTAAAAACGCTGCGGTGAATACCTTTATGTACACACCACTTCACGAGTGTGTGAGGCTAGAACTGATTTTCTGGGTCCAAGATTGAAATTTACTAGGTTTAGAATATAAATGTCTTGGCACAATAATTAAGAAAATGCCGGGAAGGCTATGTTGATCAGTTTGATGAAAGCATTTCAGATTGTGTGTAAAACCAGCACATTGTACCCCATGATTGCATTAATGTACACAGCTATGATTTAATAAAGAAAAAAAGATTTTGTGCATTTGTAAAGTTGATAGATGTCACCAAATTTCCCTCTTTTGAGGTTGTGACCTGCTCTTTGGCCTCTTATGAGAGTATGTGTTTTCCTACAGCTTTTCTATCCTAACTTTTTATGAAACTTTTGAATTTTTACCCATCTTACAGGTGAAAGTGGTATTCCAGTGTAATTTAAACACGTAGTTTTCATGTGATGGAGGAAGTTGGGCAACAGTCATATGTTTATGAACCACTAAGTTTTCTTTGCTGGAAAATGTCTCATATCCTCTTTTCTGGTGTGTTGTTTATATATCTTTCTTTAATACATAAAGTGCTTTAATTTTCTAGCATGTCATTTCCCTTTTAACTTGGTATATCATATTTTCACCCCATGCAGGTGTTTGGTATAAAGTTAAATTGCAAATCTGACTAACATGGTTTTTTTTTTAATTCTTTACATTTATATAGAATTTTTATGTCAGTGTGATTTGGGTCCTTGGTTCACTTCCACATACCCCTCTCAATTGGATATGAAAGAATACAAGTACTAAAATGATTTTTTCCTGTTCCATGACTCCGTTACAGAGCCAGAGATAAGACCCAGCCACTCCTTTTCATACATTTTGCTTAATACTTGGAAGTTAATAAATGTTAAATGCATGAATGGAAGAGTGGATAAAAGGATGAAGGAAATGGTGAGTTGCTGAATACAGGTCCTGACAAGGATGATATATGTGAGTCCACAAAGCACGCAGATCAGTTGTATTTGGATTCAGTGTGTTTATTCATTGGTCAGGGAGTTAACAGTGCTGTGGATAACATCATCCACTTTGTGAGTGGCCATTAAATGTTAACAGTTATTTTGCAACAGGTGTAATAAAGGAAGGGAAATGCAAAGATATACAGCAGAACCTCTGTAGGCAGAGCACCCAAGGGACTATTGCAAATTAGTCAACATACAGAGTTGGGCAACATGAGGAACTAGTTCTTATGTACTGATATGTACATGTGGTACATGTCTGGTCTATGAAAATTAGAGTCAAATTAAGGAGGTATTTAATTATGGAGGTTCGACTGTATAGTCAAGACACAAAAACAGAGAGAATTCAGAACCTTGGACAGCACCAGGGCCGGTCGCATGGCAAATGAAGGAATTGTTTGCGGGGGGCTCTGGGGCTTTCCCTTTCAGCATTTCTCACCTGTTCCCTGTGGAGGGGTATAGAGCCATTTCTTGTCTGCATAACTGGGTACTGGATTTTTCCACCCCCCGATCCTAGCACCACCCCACTTCCCTAGCAATTGTTAATCCTGGCCGTTCTTGGTCGGGACAGCTGTCCTCTTGCTCCAGACCAAATTGTAGGAGGTACCATTTTATACGGTACATGCTGTGTTCTGACTTGAAAAAACGGGTTCTGCTCTTGGCTACTGGACACTGAGGGGTATGGCCAGATAAACAAATCATGCTAAGATGGTAATGGCCTCTTCTAACTTAAGTCCAAAGAATGAATCTCTTATTGGAAGGTTTTATAGGATGAAAAGGCTGACAATGGATGTCTTTACTGCCCAGGGAATTTAGTTCACAAGTTTCCTTGGTATGTGGGTTTAGCAAGCAGAGTTCTTACATGCTGTAGTTGTTCTAGTTAAATAAATTGTGCATGAATCTTTAAATTGAAAAGACAGTGGAAGGAGTGCCATTATAATGATGTCCCTTCATCATTTTAGTGTCACGAGGAGTTTGGGATTGGGGACTATACCAGGAGCCTGGGCTATCGAGCCTCTGAAAAGATCTGATGCCCCATTAGCATCCACGCACTTTGTCTATCCCAATTCTTCTGCAGGGCATATAGTAACTAGGTCATGAGGCTCATTGATTCTATGTTTTATTTAATCTAATACCCTCTCAGCCCCTTGATCATGTATATACTTATACTTCTCTATTCCTTTCCCTCAGGCGGGGAGGTAGGGTTTGACTCTGCCTTGCTGACATTCCTTGTAGCAGATAGCCAGCTTACACTTGTGCAGTTAAGTTGCTAACTGTACATCTTCGTGGAAGCTGTTGCCTCGATTTCACATGACAGTATGCTGTTTGCTCCTGCTCAGTGTGTGATACCAGTAGATGTGGGGGGTAGGGATGTCTGAGGGCTTCACCATGAAGAGAAGAGACTTCCCAGAAGGAGCTTGTGATCCGGATGCCAAGAAATAAAGTACATCTGCACTGATGCTCTTTTCTTACATAATTCTGAGAGGGGGTGGGAGGCAGCAGAACGGCAGGGTGCCACACATGGGCTGTCAGAGACTCTAACGCAAAGTTTCTCATGGAGCCCCAAGACTCCAAATGACTTAACTATTGAAAGAAAGACTGATATTATAGAATCTTAAGGAAAAGTGAGAGGAAGGGGGAGCCAGAAAGGACCCTGGAGGTAGGAGGGAGAAAGTAATGTGTATTGAATGCCTGTCATATGCCATACACTAGGCTAGTTGCCTATACAGTCATCCCTCAATATATGAGGGAGACTAGCTCTAGAGTTTCCATTTATACCCAAATTAGGACCTGAAGTGTACACTGAGGATCCTGCAGATATAAAAAGTCAGGTTTCCATATAGGTCAGTTTCACATCCTGGGAATACTGTACTTTTTTTCTTTGAATTTAGTTGAAAAAAGTCTGCATATAAGTGGACCCACATAGTCTAAACCTGTGTGTTTCTCAGGGTCAACCTCCTATACAGAGGGTGCCAAAATTGTATACATTTTTTTTTTTTGAGACAGAGTCTCAAGCTGTCATCCTTGGTAGAGTGCTGTGGCATCACAACTCACAGCAACATCAAACTCTTGGGCTTAAGCAATTCTCTTGCCTCAGCCTCCCAAGTAGCTGGGACTACAGGTACCCACTACAATGCCCAGCTATTTTTTGTTGCAGTTGTCATTGTTGTTTTAGCTGGCTTGGGCTGGCTTCAAACCCACCAGCCTCAGTGTATGTGCCTGGCACTCTACCAACTGAGCTACGGACACTGCTATACATGTTTTAAGAAAGGAAAAAATTATATTAAAATTGCAATACTCAATATACACTGATAACAAAAGATGACTATAAGTCACAGCAAGTACCTCTTATAATTGCAGAAGTCAAACGTGACTTGAGTATTTAATGCAGCTTTCCCCCCCTTTCTTACATGTGCATACGTTTTTCAGCATCCTCTGTATATACACAAATAATTCCCACAATCTTATGATGGTATTAAAGAACCATTTTCACAGTTGAAGAAACTGAGGTTCTGAGAGAGGAACAATTTTCCTGAGCCTCTGTGTTAATACAGAGTAGAAGAAGTTGGTCTGAGTCCCCACCCTACTCACCCCTCATCTTCCTGTTCTAAAGGTGAGTGATCTCAGACCCAGGAAAATAAAACATCTTAACTCATTTATCAGTCCCGAGCAGCAGGAAGCAAAAGAGGAGAAGAGGGGAATCCTTTCATCTTCATCCTCTCATCTTCCGTGTCTTTAATGATGTGGTTTGATCACCGCAGAGATTTTGTTGTTAACGTAGTTTGAATCCCCTTCATGGCAGGTTCATTTAAGTGATGTGCATTTAATGAGTTGATAGAGTTGTCGCAGTTTGAAGCTCAGATGCTCACATAAGGTAGGGAGGGGAACCTTCCTCTGATAACTCATCACGCAGCGCACCAGCCATGCACACAGGGGGCTTGGCTGGGACTCACTTGTTCCTGCCTGTGTGTGTGCGCGTGCATCATATGTGTACATTCAGACTTCAAGTGGGAGGGATTTCTTTTGCTTTTTGGTCTCTCAGTTGACTCCTTACTGACAGACCACTTGCACATTCTAGGAAGCTTAAGGAAGTTAGTGGTCCAGAAAGCATCTGCTCAGCTCCTCAGTGAGACACTCTGGTGCAAGTGGTCACAGTAACTCCATCAAGAGTAAACTAGTGCTGTGGCCTTGTCATTATTGTCACAATATCTTCTGAGTCAAGTCACGCTCTTTACACTTGCTGTCTGAAGCTGGCTTTTGGAGATAAGCATTTGCCATGTATCATCAAGCCAGAGACTCGTAAAGCAGGAAGGGGGGGGGTGTGCTCTCCAGCACATCTAGCACGAGAGAAGCAAGGAACTAGAGCCAAGTCACTGTGGTAGAGTCCAGATCCCTCTCATGTGCTCCAGGGAGTAAGGTCTCTGTGGTCCAGCTTGGACTGGAGCTGCCTAAAGGCAATGACAGACCTCATGGATAGGAGTACTTCTTAGTAAAATCAGCAGCAATGATTCAGGATGGCAATGAAGAAATGACTCTCCATGCATAAAAGGGAAACTGCTTTACAATCCTGGCTGTGGCTGAGCCAGTATTTTCACAGGTGACTTTAGGCTAATTATTTAACTTGCATGGGCCTTCATTGTCCCATCTATGAACTAGAAATATGGTATATGGGGTACCTGATTTATAGGGTTGCATCAGGGATCAAAAGAGCTCACAATCTGGTTTAAAATATTAATGACTTTGTATGGCTACAAGGTATTCTATAATAACTATGAGGGCCAGTATGGCATACCTCATTCAACCAGCAAAGTCCTGTTGGTTTTCCGTTCCATATAAGATTCTTGGCCCTGGGTATACAAGCTCTGTGTGATTGTCTCCCCTTGATTCTGGGTGGGAATTACGATTATGATGAGATAGCCATTCCTGTGATTATGTTAGCTTATAGTCTAGCCCATTGTAACAACCTGGAATCATATCTTCCTTTTGGCTTTGAAGACACAGCCTCCGTGAGTTCTGTGGTTGTAAGGAAATGAATTCTGTGAACAGCCAGCTGAACAGAGAATCATTTGAGCATCCAATGAGACTCCACCCCCTGGATTATACCTTGCTTTTAGCTTCATGATCAACTGGGCAGAGAACCCAGCTAAGTTCTGCTCAGATTTCTGACTTCAAGAACCGTGAGCTAATAAGTAGGTGTTGTCTAAGTTTGTAGCTTACAGTCATTTATTATGCTGTAATAGAAAACTGAGAAGCTTATTTATTCTTTTTCATTTTCACTACTACCATTGGAATTGGAATTGGAAGATACTAATACCAATATGTATCTTCTTTTATCTAGACTATTGCCATAGTCTTCCTGGAGTCAGTCTTTTGTTCTTTCCCACTTCATCTCCTGGTAATCTATTTCATACTGAGAGCCATAACTTCTGTGTATTATACATTGTTGATTCTGTTGATGATTTCCCCCCCTCCTTTCCACATTTCTGAAACAGGGCTGTGTCTCACGATAGATGTGCACATTTAGGGTTGGGTTTATTTTCTTCCCCAAAGCCCTTATTCAAGTGGCGATGCATCTTACCAATTGATGGTGTTTCAGAATTGAGAAAATCTGGATGCTCAGTCTAAAATATGACTATTGCAGTACTAAATAAAACATGTAGAAAGTCTTTGGATGTCTTCATAGAGGCGAAAAGAGAGTTCTCTGCTCAAGAACCTCTTCATCGGCATTCCCAGTGAGGGATACTTGTCCAGGGCTTGCTCTGGGAAGTAGCTGATATACCTCACCTACACCTCAGCACTTGACACATTCCCATCATTTTCCTCTTCCTTGTTGCTTCACATTGCTGGTACCTAAGATTCCTTTGTGACTCCATTTTCTCTTTGGCACCAATGACCTGATCTCTGGTATAGATTACTCCTTGATTCCCAAACAATGCCACAGATGGTGACATATTTCTTGTGATTTTATCCCATTTATCCTGGCTCTATCAGAAAGACCATCTGGGATCTCCTCCCAGAGATTTCCGACTAATTCCAGTCATTTCTTTACTTAAGCCTTGATTTGGTTTATTTTAGGCAGAGGAGAGAGAGCTCTGGTATAGGACCCAGAAGGCGCAGATATCATTTGTCAGTTGTGTGACCTTGGGGATGTCATTGCCTCCCCCATCTCAGTTTTCCCATCTGAGCAATGAGATGTTCTATAAGGTTCTTTCTCCTACTTCCTAAGCCTATACTTCTCAATTCAAATTTACCTCTTACATGTTTACATGGATGGAGCTGGAACGTAATTTGTATTTCAAGAATGGAAGAAAAAGTATTCAATGTACTCAGTCTTACTATGAGACCAATTTATAGCTTTCTTATGAAAGCTATAACCCAACTATAGCCCAAGAAGAAGGGGAAAGGGGGGAGGATGGGTAGAGGGAGACTAATTGGTGGGACCACACCTATGGTGTATCTTACAAGGGTACATGTGAAATTTACTAAGTGTAGAATATAAATGTCTTAACACAATAACTAAGAAAATGCCGTGAAGGCTATGTGGACCAGTTTGATGAAAACATTTCAAATTGTATGTAAAACCAGCACATTGTACCCCATAATTACATTAATGTTCATAGCTATGATTTAATAAAAAGAATATATATGTATATATTTAAAGAAAAGAAAATAAAAAGCCAAAGCAGAGCATAGGTACCACAATGAAGTCAGTCCATGCCACTGAGGAATCCCAGTCTTCCATGGGTATCCCTACAAAAGAGTGGGAGGAGGCCTGGGCCCTTTGACCATCCCACTATTCCTAGCAGGTGACAGGGCCATCACCCAGATTTCCTACAGCACATTTTCCTCACACAACAAGACTCCCTGACATCCTTCTGTCTCCAAGTTCATTCCTGCAGATGTTTCTAATCCTCATCACTTTATCATAATTGTTATGATAAGCATTTCTGCCAAAATGGTAGTAAAAACTCAATTTTCCTGAGCAAAATTAACAACGGAAAGTGTTCATGGCTCGTGCAACCTGGTTATTAAGCTGTAGCAGGAATTGGCTGCAGCTGTGAAATAAGATATAATTAAAATCTGAAGCCCTTCACCATGTATCTGGTTTGGGCATTTGCAATGTTGTAGATACATGAATTACTGGGGCTGACCAGCTCAAGCTGTCCACTGGGAACCTGTCCAGTGGAATTATGCCTATCTGAATGTCAGAGAGAGAGAGAGAGAGAGAAATGGGGGGGGAGAGAGAAAGGAGAGGGGTGAATGGACATATTTAGGACAGTACAACAAAAACTTGGATATGTATGGAGGACATGGAGATGAAGGAGAAAGAGTCCCATCCACCCTCACTTTTGTGTACCCCAGTTGAAACCTGCCATCAGCCGTGTGATCTTGGATGAGTTACTTACTTTTCAGATTCTTAGCACCGTCTTTGGTAGTACAAGGAGAGAGCAGAATAATTTTCATAAGATCCCTGGTTCTAATGTTATTGGTTGTTATTCCATTTGTATAAGATCAAAAGGACAGGCCCACTATGAATAATTTGAAGTCCTACGAGTAAAACAAATCACAGATCCATTAGGGAAAGACAAAACTGATGAAAATAAAACCAGGAAATCCTGAGAATGGATGTAGTTACTCTGGTTGGTCTTTTATTTTTCAATCTGGATGGACGTTAATAACTCATTAACCATTTTTTTTCTCCAAGTGATCATGTTTTTATTGAACTCATATACAACCTTTGCTGGGTTATTAATTACAATGTTTTCCTTTTTATAAACGTCAAAGGATGTTTTGTGACTGGACTGTGTTTGGAGTTTCTACCTTGCCCACTCTCTTTGAATCTTTCATCACATTTATTTCCAATGAAAGGCATGTGTGTACTATGTGTATTATGGTTTCCAGGACCTCAGTAGACGTGTGAGGCTTTGACTACACTTAGGTGTATTGGAGCAAAGTGATGTTAAATGGGACTATTACTTATGCCTTGCTTGTTCATTTGGGTTTCCACAGATGCTGGGCTTCATACACTGGATGCCTTAGATGAAGCTCTGCTTTGGAGCTGTGGCATAGGACGGGAAAGTCATGAGTGGCAGCGTGTCTGGAATGCAAACACCTGCCATCATGGTTAACCTGCTGCAATAAGTTGTCTGCCACCGCTCAGGGGTGGGTTAGGGACTTACAGCCTCTTTTCATCTCACCAAGACTATATTCACTCACTACTCTCTGGGCACTTCCAGCAGTCTGGCTACACGTCCAAGAGTTGTCTACTACAATCTCAGAGAGGGCTCATCCTCCAACCCTTGTCACCCATGTCCTCCCCACCAGACCAGGCTCAGAACACACCCACGTTGCTACAGTTTGTTCTTCACTGCTAATGGGCTGGGTGGAGCTGGGTGAGCTACTTGTCCTCTTGGGCCTTTGTTTCCCTCACTGATGGTTGTGAGGCTTGGACTAGAGAAGCCCCAAGTTTTCTTCTGGGTATGGACTGTCATGTTGCTTAGACAGATGTCAAAAGCTGTGACTGGACTCTCGCAGAATTGCGGTGAGGTTCTTTGATCATTTCTCTTCCTGGTTCAGGTTTTCATGGATTGAAGTTAGCTCTTGCCTCAGCCCCTCAAGATAAAAAGCAGGTGAATTTGAAATGGGACAACTAAGAAAAAGGGTGAAAAGTACCTAATATATATCAGAAACCAGGAACCTGGCCCACCAACATTATTTCATTTGGTTTCACAAATGAGATAATGTGACTTAGAACTACGTGGGTTCAAGTCCTGTCTCCAATATTAAATACCCATATGACTTTGGGAAAGTTATCTAACAACTCTGCATCCCAGCCTCCCAATTAATCTATAAAATTGGGTAATAACACTTCACCATAAAGTTATTGTCGGAAATTAAATGTTTGTAAATACAAAGGTTGTAGAAAAGAAATTGACCTATTAGTGCTAAAAAGATTAGCTATTATTACTACTATTCATTCTTACACACACACATTTTAAAGATATGGAAACTGAGGCTCAGAGAAGTTAAGTAGCCTGATTGAGTTGTCCCAGCCATTTAGTGGCAGAGTTGAGATTCAAATCCAAGTTTATGTGACGTCAAAGCCCATACTCTTCTTCTTCTTTCTTTTTTCTTTTTCTACTTTGAAGGAATTCACGCATGAGATTCTAGAAGAATTATCTTTCTCCTCCATTTTGGCTTCTTTAGCATCACCCTGAAAACATATTAAAGATATCTGGGGCTCACTATTCACCCCCCAAGCATGGACTCTTGTTCAGGATGGTGGCTGTCATCCCCAAACTTCCATGCCTCCAGACAACCAGCATGGTAGAGGCAGAGAGCATGTTTGCTGTGGAGTCAGATTGTTCATCGTGGTAATGGGCAATTTAGCTTCTCCAAGGCTTGTTCCTGCATCTGGGAACTAGAGCCCGGTCCACCTGCCTTGAAGGTCATGGTCAAGGTGTCATGATAAGCCCCCTTCAAACTTTCCTGCACAGGGTGTGAGAGACCTCAGCTCCTGTTCATTTCCATTCTGCCTTTTCCCTTTCTTTCTTGATCTGATAATTCTTCCTAACAATCTGAAACTGTCTATCTGTGATCTCCCAATCATTTCTTTATTTTTACACATAAAAATAAAAGCTTATTGAGAATTAGACTTGCTTGGAGATTTCCCTTCTTGAAGTCTCTTTGGGTAAGCAGAGTCTCTCTGGTTTCTTGTACTTGTTTCTGATGTTAACATTTTAATAACACATCCAGAGTGCTTTTGTTTTATGAATTCTAATCTAGACAGAAGTTCTCCCCCAGAGAGGTTTGTAAAGCAGGTGTTTTTAAGTGAGTGACTCTATATCCAGATGCATATTTCCGTGACTAAAAACCAATTTTTTCTTCCAGATGTCAAATTGCTTGGGCTTTCAGGCAGCTCTGTGGTGGTCACCGGCATTGTTTCATGATTCTTTTGCCTTTATTTGAGGGCTTTCCTGCACTCTGAAAGCCCCGTGTGTATGCCTGTGCTCCGAGTGAGTGCGTGTGTGTGTATCCTACACTCAGAAATGTTTGTTCACACCTTAACGTCAACCTCTTCTCACACATTGGTTGGGAAGAAATTGCTGTAACCTCTATGAAAATGTCTTTAAGAGGAGGCCTGACTAGGAAACAGTCCACATGCCCATTCTTTGGGGCTTATGTGCTCCTGTCTCATGGTGAGTTTCAGGATCGGCCCATTCTGGGGGAACCTTTGTGTCTCATGCCTCACAACTTCGACATTGTGCTTTGGCCTCCCAGCTTATAGGACAGGGCATAGCTTCTGAATCCAGAGTGTTCCCTGGAAAGGAGACAGGAAAGAGAGGTGACAACTGGTGTGGGAGTATGATCCTGACACTTTCCCAAATTTTGCCTCTAAGGAACTCTCCTTCTGGGAGATAGTAACAGGGATTTCTCTAAAGTTATGGTCACAAAGTCTTGGGTAAAACCACTCTTGAGCTTCCTCAGTGTGTTGGGATGCCTGAGTGAGGATTCAAGGCTCTCAGAGTCCTGCAATTAGAAGCAAAGTGATGGACGGCGCCCATAGCTCAGTTGGCAGGGCGCCGGCCACATACACCAAGGTCGGCAGGTTTGAATCTGGCCTAGGCCAGCTAAAACAACAATGATGACTGCAACAACAACAAAAATAGCCGGGCATTATGGTGGGCACCTGTAGTCCCAGGTACTTGGGAGGCTGTGGTAAGAGAATCACTTAAGTCCAAGAGTTTTAGGTTACTGTGAGCTGTGATGCCATGGCACTCTACCCAGGGCAACAGCTTGAGACTCTGTCTTAAAAAAAGAAAAAAAAAAAAAAAAAGAATAACAGGGATAGCTTCCTTTTACCAGCATTTTCCAAAGTTATTTCAGTGTATTTCTTGTAGCACACGTGGTAACACGCCATGAAATTTTGGTGTGCAGGATATCGGTTGTGAAACACTGATAAAGAATAGAGAAATCCCCCAGGAAGGATCACGGGAACTCAGTTTATCCATATTAGAGCAGACTGGGGGCCCATGTCATCTCAGATCTTAGAGATCATGGAGCCTCAGAGAACAGAACACCGAGCTGGAAAAGACTGAGACTCAGCCCAAGCGGCTCACTTTGCTCAGTGAGGGAAAAGAGCTTTGCTCAAGGTCACAGAGTGAGGGGCAGCAGGGTGGCAATGACTGAAACCCGCGTCTCAATACCCTGCACGCGGTGCTGCAAGCTGCTGTGCTCGCGAGAGGGCCCAGTAACATGGAGCAAAGAAAAGGGGAGAGATTAGAAATACAACAGGAAAGATGCAGAACAGACAAAGGGAGGATTTCAGATACTGATGCTGAGACTGGATTACGGGGATGGCAGGGAGCGGCAGAGCCGAGGAGCACACGGCATATTTAGCAGGCTTCTGGCGAGAGTTAAAAAAAGTATCAGGGTGGAAGGAATTGTGTCTGCCCGGGAAAAGGGTGTGGTGAGAAAGAGAGGGGCGCTGGCAGAGAGCTCCCAACACTCCACAGAGGAAGACATTTGGAACCATTTGGCAGAGAATAGGGGACAAAAAAAGTGGACATGCCCCAGTTTTGAAGAAAAGACTTACAGGAATTTAGATCACAAAATAGCAGAAGAGAAATCTTTTTATTTTTTTTTTCCTCTGAGATAGTCTTTCCAGGAGAGAAGTGAGGCTGACAGTCAGGATGGATCCTTTTATATATGCAGCACTTTACAGTTTATAAAGCACTGCCACCCTTGTGACCTCACGTCTCCTTGGTGGTTCAGCTGGGTTCTGACATAATGAGAGCTGGGGGAAGAGCTGGGATGCAGCTCCCTGGGAGGGAGGGGAAGAATGATCACTTAGATTTCACCAGTGCATGAAAATAAACAGCCAGGCAGTGCTCACAGCACAGCAACTAAACCCAGACTCTGGACGAAACCACCTGGGGTCAAGTCCCAGCCCTGCCAACTCATAGCTGTGTGACCTTGAGCACATTACTTAACCTTTCTGTTTCCTTGGATGTAATATGGGAATAATCGTAATGCCAACTTCTGTGGCTTTTATAATGATGTATTTTTCTTCTGCTTATGATTGCCTGACAGTCACAGCCAGAAATGCCTGGAAAAAAGCGGGAACATTTTTATGACAATAGAAAGGAAATTTCTGTATGGTAGGTACTATGTATTTTTTAAGACAACATTTTCGAGATAATAGACTTGGGGTTTAGTCCACTTGAGGGGAGGAAATTTGGACTCAGTGATAGAAATGCATCTTTGTGCAAAGTCCAGCATATTTAACTACAGGTGGTTCCACAGGAAGACCAGCAAGTACCTTCTTAGTATTTCAAGACCAAGAAACTGTCCTGACTTTTTTGTCTCTGGGGAAAATGAGGACGTGTGTGGGCCCTACTTTCAGCATGTCCTGAGGGGTCTCCCCTGCCTGCCTGTGTCTGTGATGCCGAGTGTCCCCAGAATGTGACTAGTGTCCATGTGGACCCAGTGAGGACTCCCTCAGCTGTACCCCTTCTGCCATGTTTTCAAGGTCCACCACTTTGCCTGGTGACCGCTCTTTGCTTTTTCCTCCTTCCCAATCCAAGCCCAAAGACAGAGTTGGAGCATCCCCCAGGCAAGTGCCACCTACTCTGCTTCTTTTCAAATTCCCGGGTGAGATTCTCTGCAGTGTGTTCTAAGCTTAACCCAGTGCTTGGCACATGGAGAGGGACCAGCATGTGGCAACTTTTTGACAACTCTGGATTCAGTGTCTTCTCTCCCACAGGGCTGCCTCAGACACTCTGAGCACCACGGAGGGTGGTGAGTCTGTCCATGGGCAGCCCCAAAGCCCATGCTGAGGGCTGGTGTGCCCGGGAACATCTGGACAGGGGGACAAGGATCTCTCTCCTTCATGCGTGGCAGGTGAAGTTTTGGGAGAGGCAGGTAAACAGGTTATGTGAGTGACAGTAAGGCCTCAGAGTTCCTTGAGAAGGGCTAAGTATGGTAATTTGTTGTAATGACTCAAATTTAAAACAATAACCTAGAGGCAGAATGGCATGGGCTGAGAGTACCTACTGCCCATGATGGGCTATTAACCAGAAACAAGAGATTTGATTTGGTGGTAGAGAATTTTCTTTTTCTTTTTTTTTTTTTTCTAGGCAAAGCAAACTTTATTGTGGCTCTGAGGTGAGGCTCTTCTCTGTTTGGTCAGGGCTGGGTTTGAACCTGCTGTCCTCGGTATATTGGGCCAACGCCCTACTCACTGAGTCACAGGCATCGCCCAAGGTGGCAGAGAATTTTCAAATAGTGTTTGCTCTGGCTGGAGGCTGTGCCACTCAGAGAGTGAAGTTTTCTATCAGGGTTAATTTGGACCACTCCTCCACCTGCTGAGAACCATTCTACTGGGAACCCTGTACTGATCTGCTCTCCCACAACTTGCCGCAAATCTGGGAGGCTCTCTCTCATTTCCCCCACCTCTTCCCTATCAGCTAAGCTGCCACTTGGGAACCACTTTCCTAAGTGAGAGATGGAGAGCAAATCTGTCATTGCTTCAGGACCTGCCCCAGCCAGGCAGAGAGGGGCTGAGACAGAGGGTGGCACCTGCCCAGACCAGGAGGCATCTTGCCAACCACTCCCGAGTCTCCCATTCAGCAGGTCCAGGAGGCAGTGACTGCTGTAAGGTCTCTCTGCTACACAGCAGAAGGGCTGGTACCGTGACCTTGCTTTGGTCCCCTCTGCCCTCTTGCTGGAGGTCTTCCCAACTCTGACTTAGGAGTCCTGTACCATCTCTCAGGATGGCCCTGGGGTTAGAAGGTCTCATGCTTCAAATGAATTTAATTTAGTTTAATTAATTTGCTTTTTTTTGAGCCAGTCTCACTTTGTTGCCCTCAGTAGAGTGCTGTGGCATCAAAGCTCACAGCAACTTCAAACTCTTGGGCTCAAGTGATCCTCTTGCCTCAGCCTCCCGAGTAGCTGGGACTACGGGTGCCCACCACAATGTCTGGTACTTTTAAAGAGGGGGGGGGTCTCGGTTTGGTGCAGGCTGATATTGAACTCATGTGCTCAGGCTATCCACCCACCTCAGCCTCCCAGAGTGGTAGATTATAGGTGTGAACCATTGCACCTGGCCTTCAAATGAATTTTAGAATCTTTAAAGTCACTGAACCTAACTGCATAGCCAAGGAAATTGTTTTCCTCCCTCTTTCCTTCTTAGATCTCATTCCTCCTTCCAGGTATCACCTCCTGGTACCCACTAAAGATATACTCAAACTTCATCACCAGGGCAGCATGCTATGTGTCTGCTCTGCCTGTGCTGCCCATCACCATGGCCAGCCTTGGTGTCCTTCACTCTGCAAATGCACTCCAATGAGTTCAAGTTCAGTGTGAGTAAATGGTTGGCCTCTTAGGAGACTACCCAAGGAATTAATCTCTAATGGTGGAATTCCACATTCTCATTATGATAGGCTGAAAAAAACACACACATACAGATGCATGCAGAGGCACACAAACACACACAAACACCAACACAGATGTGCACACACTCATACACAGACAGTCAGAGATACACACACATGTAGATGCAAATATAAGTATTTTGTTGGAGGCTTTTACAATGCAGTACTAAGAAGGCTGGTCTCACTCATGATTTCTGACAAGGAGAAAGCATCCACTTTGTGGGGAGTCAACATGGTCAGTTCCATTTGGTGAATAGTCCCGGCAGTGAGTTGAATTATTTCTTCCTAAAAGCCACATTCGAGTCCTAACCTCAGTACCTGAGAATGTGATCTTTTTGGAAATAAGGTCTTTGCAGAATATAATGAAGATGAGTCATCCTGGATTAGGGTGAACTCTAATTCAATGACTAGTGTCCTTACAAAAAGATGAGAGAGGCTGGGCGTGGTGGCTCACACCTGTAATCCTAACACTCTGGGAGGCTGAGTCAGATAGATTGATTAAGCTCAGGAGTTCAAGACCAGCCTGAGCAAGAGTGAGACCTGTCTCTACTAAAAATAGAAAAATTATCTGGAAGTGGTAGTGTGTGTCTGTAGTCTCAGCTACTCAGGAGGCTGAGGCAAGAGGATCACCTGAGCCAAGAGATGGAGGTTGTTGTGAGTTATGATAGCACAGCACTGTAGCCTTGGCAAGAAAGTGAGGCTCTATCTCAAAAAAAAAAAAAAAAAAAAAAAGGAAGGAGAGGAAGAGGAGAGGGCACACAGAGATACACAGGGAAGAATGTTTTAGGTGAAAGTTGAGATCAGTGTGATACCTGAGATGCTCGGGAATGCTGGCACTGCTGAAGCAGGAAATGGCAAGGAAGGATTCTCTTTCTCAGCCTTTAGAGGGAGGAAGTCCATGCTGGCATCTTGATTTCAGACTCTGGCCTCCAAGACTGTGAGAGAATAGATCTGAGTTCTTTTAAGACACCAGGTTTGTGAAACATTTGTCATGGCGGCCAAGGGAAACTAATTCAGCTTTTCAGTGTTCGCCGACTTCAATCCTAACAAATGCAAACAATTGCCACAAACATCCGTGAACATGTACAATGTGTGGTGAAGTATTTATGTTCACTTCAATCTCACTCCCAGGACAACCCGATGTGTTTGCGATCTCTGCTACACAGGTGGAAATCCTGAGTGCCAGGCTCTATCCCAAATGGGGGAGGCCTGGCAGTGGAGGAGGCAGACTCGGCCCTGACCTGGGGGCTCGTCTCTTTGGAGGCCCCTCAAGTGGGGGCTGTGAGTGGGGAGAGCCTCTCCTGCCTTCACCAGCTTCCCTTTCATGTAACTACAGAATGGTTTGAGTGTCACTTGCATACCTAGTGCTGGGTTGAGAGCTGATTGGAAGTGTCCCCGTCTCCTCCAGACCCTGACTTCTCTAATTTTTCTCTTCACTCAAGGAATGTGAGGCAGGACTTGAGTTTGGTGTTCGGTAGGCCTGATTTTGAAGCCTCGCTTCATCACTTAGCAGGTGAGATGCCCATCTCCTCACGTGTACTAGGGGAAACACTGGGATGTTGTGTGAAACTTGAGAGGCAGACGCCAAGGACAGACAGATGGACCTGGGGCCTATCTTCTTTCCTTCTACCTACCACTTGCAAATGGTATGATCTTGAGAAAATAGCTTGACCTGTTGAGCCTTGATTTCTTCAGCTTTGTAATGGGAATTATGGTAGCATGAATGCCCTTGAGAGGCTGTGCTCATTGACTGTGACATGGGCAGGCTGCTTACATAAATTCCTGGCAAATAGAAAGTGCTTGAGTTGTTATCATCATTTTACTAGTAAGGAAAGTGATTCCCAGAGAAGTATTAAAGGCTGGCCTGGTCTTGATACCAGCCTCAGACAGATGGGTCCTCTGAACAGTATTGGTTTGTTCATTTGACAAGTATTTATCAAGAGGCTGTACTTGTCTCCAGTTCCAGCCCCAGAATCAGACAGCCCCAAATGCAATCTCAAACCTTATTTATTGCTAACTATGTGACCTTGAGCTTGTTACTTAACCTCTGCCAGCCTCAGATTTTTCACGTATGCAACAGAGATGTCTAACCTCATCACTCTGCCATGGATGTGAGAATAGAATGAATATAAATACTTAATAGCATGTCAGGAGCATCCATAAATGTTTGTGGCTATTGTTCATTTCCTCCACAAAAGGAGTATAGAGACAAATAGTCTAAGGATAACAAGGCCATTCCACAAAGTAACCAGAGATCTCGGCTCTTCCTGGATTTCTCTTCTGATATCCTCATGTGGCTTCTGTCCCTCAAGCTACATCATGATCCAGTGTGACTGCTGGAGTTCTAGTTGTCATGTCCAGAATCTGAAAAGCACAAAGGATGAAGTGCATGTGGGAAGGGAGGACATAGGAAGCCAACAAAACAGAGCAACTCTCAGTTGAATCAGCCTGCTTTTTCTTTTTTCAGTTTTATTGAGATGGAATTGACATGAGTCAGCTCCAATGAAGGGATCATCCCACAAGTCAATGCTTTGCTTCTGTCTCATTGGCTGGGACTTGATCACATGGTCCCATCTAGCTGCAGAGGAGTCTGGAAATAGGGTCTTACAGCTGTTCTTGTCAAATCCAGGCTCCATTACAAATATAGAGAAATGGGTTTTGGGAAAGCAGATTATCATCTCTGCCAGACTATTGGTGTTGTTTTTATAGATGTTATTATTGCAAGCCAGAAAACTGTGCTTCAGGAGTATTCTGTTTTTAACACAATATTATAAAGATTGGGAAGGATGTACATAATAAGTGACATAGGAATTTAGGAAGGAGAGATTAACTTGGTATCTGAGAGGGCTTCACAGAAGAAGTGATTCTGGAGGTGCAGAGTGATATTTAAGTGGTTTTTCAGGATGACATTCAGGGAAGGAAATTCCTGGGCAGAAGGCAAAACACACATAAATCTTAGTTGTTTTGTCAGTTTGGCCCTTGGCTGTTTAGAATTGGGCTTGTTAGAAATTGTGCTGCTGAGAGAGGGGACAGGCTTCCAGGGGGCATCCTGGAAATCCTTCCATGCACAAAATCTCCAAGGCAGATGGGGAGGGGTGCTGTGCCCTGCTATCCATAAAGTTTTTCTCAATCTCCATTCGGATCTCACCAGACAGCAATCTATTTGTTAAATTAAAACCAGCTGGTTATTGGGGGAAAAAAACACATTTACTGAGAATTAACTGCCATGTGCAAAATGGGTATTTACTACCTACTTGTCAAACATCAGTGAATTTGTGTTTAATAATCATTTTTTTCAATTAACTTACAAAAATGCATCCCATTAATTCTAAATTAAATGCATATTTGCAAAACTCCAATTTACAACATCATCAAATCATCTCTTCCCAGCTAATTTGTGATAGGTCTGTGTTGGTGAAACAAACCTAGTTAACGTCCTCAGAGACAAAACTGTTTGTATACGTATGCATAAGTATTTGTAACTTGGGTTAGACATGCTTTTCCCATCTCCCTCTTCTAAATCTTTCATGTTCCATAGGCACCTAAGGGTATCTATAGCTGGGATGATTTTGGATGATCTTCGCTGATAGTTTACCCTTGACCTCTGTCTTTAACCTCTCAGTGGTAGAAGGCCTTGGATATACCAAATAGATCTCCTTTCCTGGGACAGGAAAAGAGGGATTGGCTGGGAGTCAAAGGACCTGCCTGGGTTTTAATTCTGAATTTTGTTATATGATTTTGGGTAAGTCATTTTCTTCCTTAGAGCATTTGTATCAGAATGAAGTAAGCAGATTTCTTCGCTGCAGCATTTATTAGAGAATTTATTAAGTCAATGCACACAGAGACTCTCTGGTTGGGAAATGCATGTATTTTTTTCTAAAGCTTCCTTGACCACAGGATATTTTGGATTACTGCTAAGAGGAAAACATTTGGGATGTTTCCTAGGCAGGATTATTTCCAGAGTAATCAGGCTCTAACATTTTAGGAGTTTGTTTCTTACTTTAGAAACCTGAACCAAGCTTCTGAGGGATGACTAGGCAACATAAGTCTCTCTCCACTAGATGCCCAGCTTCTGCCTCCCACCTCTGGCCAGATTAGAGTAGTTGAGCAGACCTTGCTAGATATCTTCAGAAGCCCTGCCCTTTGGAAATCTGCCAGATGATGGTAGGAAAGGTGGGATCTCTGGAGCCTCCTCTAGCCCTGCTGCAAACAGCCTACTTAGCATTCGGCCCCTTGCCTTCTCCCAAATAGCAATTACATGCTCAGCCTCCACCTCGGAAATGTTTAAGTGGTAACAAATGCCCTGAGGGTTCATTATCTTCCAGCAGTGCAGGCTGCCCTTGCACAGGGCTTGGGAAACCTCACAGAAGGCAATGATTCCTCTCTGCATCTGCTGAGCCGTGTGGTTACACACACGCCGAAATCACAGGGAGAGAGGGGCTGTTGACACAGGCCACTCTTTCTGGCATGCCGTTGCTGCTGAGACTACCACACAAAGCTGGCTACTGGACCCCCTCTGTACGCCTCAGCAGCAATGTGGACACCTCACCGCCACCAGGGGGCCTTGATTACTTCCTGTCTAGCCAAAGAAAAGGCTTCCTGGAACAGTCCATGATTGAACAGGCAAAAGCTCCCAGAAGCCCCAGATGATGCATGCCCAGAGGAGGGGAGCGCCTCACTGAGGTCGGCTGGCTGATGCCCTCACTGCTTCCTTCTCTGCCCAGGATCCTGTAGGTAATTAACATAGCAGTTCTAATGTCTGTGGACCCCTTTGCATTCTTAGCAATGAATTGAGAACCCCAAAGCCTTTACTGTATGCTAATTATATCTACCAGTGGTTATTACAGTGGAAATTAAGACTGAGAAGTCAAAAAAAATTATTAATTCCTCCTAAAATAACAAAAATAAATCCCTTGTGACTTAACATAGACAGAACCCTTTTCTTCTTCTATAAAAAGAACTCTATTTTCCAAGACAAATGATAAATGTTGCGAGAAGAGTAGCTTTGTTCTACACTTTTGTAAATCTTTGTAGTATTTGGCTTAATAGAAGACAGATCCTATTATATGCTTCCATAGGTAATCCATGGTGACATGCTGTTTTGGCTGAAATACATGATGAAAATTGAACTTCACATAGGTACACATTTGAGAAAAAAGAGACTTTTCAGGCCTCTCTGAAAGGATCTTGGGGACCGATACCCAGTGGTCCCTGGGTGGTACTTTGAGAACCACTGACCTGGTGTGTACCCTGAGGTGATGTGGTGGGATGGTGTTGGATGTAGGTGGTCTCCATAGTGGCCACTTCTTAGATCACATGTGGATGGCGTCAGATGTAGGTGGTCTCCATAGTGTCCACTTCTCAGATCACATGTGGATGGTGTCGGATGTAGGTGGTCTCCATAGTGCCCACTTCTCAGATCACATGTGGATGGTGTCGGATGTAGGTAGTCTCCATAGTGCCCACTTCTCAGATCACATGTGGATGGTGTCACATGTAGGTG
>NW_003852469.1:8196918-8251862 GCF_000181295.1 Otolemur garnettii | reverse complement strand
CTCCATAGTGCCCACTTCTCAGATCACATGTGGATGGTGTCGGATGTAGGTGGTCTCCATAGTGCCCACTTCTCAGATCACATGTGGATGGTGTCACATGTAGGTGGTCTCCATAGTGGCCACTTCTCAGATCACATGTGCTTCTTTTACCTGGGCTATTGCTCTATCCTCCTGGGTTGTCTTCTGAATTCTATTTTTCTTTCTTTATAAGCATCCAACACATAAATGTCAGAGTGAGGTTTTTAGATATAATTGTGTCAATACCTTGCTCCTGACCTGCCAGGCTCCCATCACACTTAGACTAAGGCTCTCACTTGCAGTCCTGTCTGCCCTGGTCCTTGCCTTATTTCTTAGTTATCACTCCCTCACTTTAGCAATTCTGGCCCTTTCTGTTCCCATGAATATATAAGGTTCAGTTCTGATTTAGGGCTCTTGTCCTATCAGTTCCTTTTCCTAGGTGTATCCTTCCTGCAAATGGCTGGCTTGTTCTTGCCATTAAGATTTCAAGTTAGAGGCTCAGCACCTGTAGCTCAAGTGGCTAAGGCGCCAGCCACATACACCTAAGGTGGCAGGTTCGAATCCAGCCCAGGCCCACCAAACAACAATGATGGCTGCAACCAAAAAATAGCTGGGCATTGTGGCAGGTGCCTGTGGTCCCAGCTGCTTGGGAGGCTAAGGCAGGAGACTCGCTTGAGCCCAGGAGTTGGAGGTTGCTGTGAGCTGTGATGCCACCGCACTCTACCCAGGAGGACAGCTTGAGGCTCTGTCTCAAAAAAAAAAAAAAAGATTTCAGGTTAGATATCATCCACATGGTTTTGAACATATTACTCTCTTTTGTTTTCTTTATAGATTTTATCACCATTTGCAATTGTCTTATTTTATTTACTTCTTCACAATCTGTCTCTCCACATGAGGATGTAAGTCCTATTCGATCAAGGGCTTTATCATATGCAGTACTTTATTTTATTTTATTTTTTATATATTTTTATTATATATAATTTTATTATATTTTATATATTAAATATTTTCAAATACATGAATAAATAAATACCAATGTAAAAATGTAGTTGAATTGGAAAGTAGGCCAACTTTTGGATTACAGTTTTGACACTTACAAACTCAGTGAATTTGTGGCCAAGTTTCTTGTTTTCTCATAAGCAAAACATTGACAACGATCTCTGTTGTATAGGGTTGTTCTGAATCCTTGGGTGTGGGCCTTCAACCCTGGCTCCTGGGACACCTGATCAGAATTAACTGGGACATTGGTGAAAGTTCTGGCTTCTGACCTTACTCCTGATCTACTGAATTGCATTATTTAAGATATGGGATCCAGAAGGCATGTTTTCCAGAAGATCCTGAAACATGATAACACTGGGGGGAAACTGAAAGGAGAAGCAAGCAGAACGCATTAGAAGATTTTCTTTGATTCCTTTTTATGCGTTCACAGATTTCTCTAGGGCTGCTCTAGTTGGGCTCATTCAGTAGCCCAATTTGCTCCACAGTTAGGCCTCTGAAGATGCCAGCTCTCCAGGCGGGCTCTGCCCCACACAGGAAGTGACCCCAGGAGCCCAGGACAGAGTGGAGGCCCTGTCCCAGGCTCCCTCTCCCCAGACAGAAGGGCTGCAGCAGTATGCTGAAATAATCTCAGCTGTGAACACTGTGTGGGATCTTGGGGCAGTGCAAGAAAAATCTGTTTGAAAAACATCCCAGAAGCTCTTGCCAAATTCTCAGGACTCACTAGGAAAATAGAATAGTCCTTTTCCATCATCCCATAAATCACTCCACTGAAAGCCATCAAAAATACAGCCTGAAAATATATTTTCCCTAGCAGCTCGGCTAGAAGACAGACATCCTGGCCTCGCTCAGTTCTTCTCTCCTGAGAAACAAAAGCAAAGCCCTGGGAACAGACGGAGAAGCTCGTGCTCTCCGTTGTGCACACTGCCCTGGGTTCAAGGGCAACTACACTTGACTTTCCCAGGGGGCGGATGGTTTGATCTGAGAGGTAAACATTCTGCTGGAACATCCCTTTAACTGACTACAGTTTGCGCTGTCCCCAGCTCTATGACAGTGGAAAGAATTGTTGGAGAGCCAGACAGACCTGGAGTTGAATCTAACCTTCTACTCATTAGTTTTGGGATGTTGGACAAATCATTCATCAGCTCCAAGCTTCTGCTGTTAAAAACGATCATAAGATACAGCTCACAGCATAATGACAAGCCATTTGAAGTCCCTGTACATGGCCAATGCTTGGCACTAGCAGTTACTCAATATTATTTTTATATTTTTGGTTTAGAGCAGAGCCCCTCACGTTGCTTAAAAACATAGTAGGAAGTAGAAAAACGATGTGTGCTTCCCTCCGTGGTGTGGGAGGCAGTAGCCTTATCTTAAAAGAATCTCTGTGTGACTTTAGTGAAGCCACTTTCCATCTCTAAGCCTCAGCTTCTTCTGGAAAGAACAGGTGCTGCAGTAGCTAATCTTGAAGCTTCTGACTTTAGAGCAGTGGTTCTCGACCTTCCTAATGCCGCAACCCTTTAATACGGTTCCTCATGTTGTGGTGACCCCCCAACCATAAAATTATTTTCGTTGCTACTTCATAACTGTAATTTTGCTACTGTTACAAATCGTAATGTAAATATCTGATATGCGGGATGTATTTTCATTGTTACAAAGGGGTCTCGGACCCACAGGTTGAGAACTGCTGCTTTAGAGTTTCAGTATCAGATAGAACAGGGCCCACACCATGACTGGCTCTCCTCCTGGGACGCTCTGGCCCTGTAGGCTCTGTGACTATTTCCTAAGGTGACCAGTGGCCTTCTTGATGAATAGAAACATCGACATCCTCACCGCTTTGCTCAGGGTTGTGGTGAAGCTCTAAATGTGTAGCAAATTCAGGGATGACTCTAACAAAAGAAGCACCACGTGAGTGATACAGGATGGCCTCCTTTCTCTTTTGGACCTAAAGCTGGGGGCAGGGGGTACTAGAGACTAATGAGCAAACCTGGGGTAAGGGTTGGGACAGATACTAGTGCCCTGGGTGTGCCAACTGCAAGGGCCCCATTTTGGTTTCCTCTTGGGGCAACTCCAAAGAACTTAGGAAGAGCAAAGAGAAGACGGACAAGAAGTCGCAAGATGGGATTAAAACAGGTGGAAGGAACAGAAGTAGGAAGGAGAGGAATAAAGGAATGAGGGAGCAGATGGAGAAGATGGTTTTCATATTCTCATTTTGCCCAGGCGTTAGCAAGACAGTCACCGGCAGATCAGAGTACCTTACTCTGACCTCTTAGCTTGAGTTAAAAAATAATTCCAAGCCAAATTGCAGTGCCTAAATCTACCGCAAATGTCAGCAGCTGGGCCTGAAGCCAGAGCTGTGATCTCCCTCTTGTCAATAAATCCTTGAAGTTCCTTCTCCCTTGGAAGCCGGGGTTTCTTCTGATGCTGCTGCTTTCTACCCCAGGCTGCCCTTTCATGAGTAATTTCTTTTAACCCAAGGATCACAGCTGTGAGCCATAATGAAAAGATTTCTTCTGGACTGAGATTGAGGAGAAACTGCCGCACCTGCTGAAGAAAGCTGGGAAGAACTACAACTAAACCCAATGCCTGACCCAGGGAGGGTGAGGCAGAGCCTTGAGCCAGCTGGTCAGGCCCACTGGCTGCACACCATGCTCCCTAAGGAAGAGATTGTGCAGGTGGTCCAGGGAGACACAGCCTCGTGTCAGTCCTGTTTTTGGATGCTGGGACTACAGAGATACATGGACACAAGGTGAAAAGGAGTGGCTGTAGAAAGAGAAGAGGTGAGTTGTGCATTCACGTTTCTGCCCAAGGCTTTCCCCATGGCCTTAGGGGCCTCAGAAGAAGAGAAGCCCATGGATTCCTGCCCTGGAGGAGGGCAGTTAAGATGCATAGGGGAGCCCTGTGCTGTTCCCTCAACCTTCCATGCTCAGCTCTGGGAGCTCATGGGAGTTTTGGGGACCATTCACCTTCTCTTGCTCCAGGTAGGCAAATCCATCCAGCCCATCATGGACCTCTGGCCACCAACCCTTGATTTGACAAATTGTGTCCTGCATGGGAGGGAGAGTGGACGGGCATGCATCTGTATTCAGTTAAGAATGAACATTCCATTTTGGGAGGTGAGGCCCTTTCCTGCCTCCATTCCTGGGTCTCAAGTTGACCTCTGTGCCTGTGTCTCAGAGTCCACACTTCTGCCCCCACATGCAGGCAGTACTACCCAGGTTTATCTGGGTTACTTACACTTGAGATTTCTATTTTTCAGAAGAACCTTTTCATGTAAATAGGGTTAATATTTTTTAAATATGTTCTGAGGCACTTTTCATCAATATGTGCAAAAATCCACTTTGGTCCTACAATTGTACCTCCCCCAGGGATGCTGTTTGGGCATTATTTAGGCAGCTCTGTGTTGCCCTATATCATAATACATTCTTGAAAAGTTGTATGAAATTTGAATTTTGGCTAGTAGGACCGAATTTTAACCTAGTAGAAGTGTTTGTGGCTTAAGAGAATTCCACCTGAGTCATTTTATAAAGTAGAGAGTCCTTTTGTAACACTAGTGGTCCTTTCCAATTCACCTTTTCGTTCTTCCATGCATTTTTCCATCAATCACATGAGTTTGCATGAAGCCATTCCTGTAAATGCCGATGGCCAGCTTTGACATGGCTAATGCATAGAGGTGACAAATTAGTCAACTGGCTAACCTGATTCTGGGCTTGTGCCACCTTAGCAAGACCCGTGGACAGAGATTTTGGGCATCTCTGCTTCTAGGTGGTTTTGAGTTTCTTCTTGTAATGAATTAGAAAGTGGCTCTGAAAAAGGTCACTAGCTAGTCCTGTGATTTCTGAATAAAAAGGGTTAAGGAGTGCATCAAATGGAAAATATTTTGGGTACTACTTAAAAAATTCTAAATGTTAAGTGTTCCCTTCCTCATACAGGTTGGGGAATGTAGTCACTGGGACAAGGGAAAAGCTTGCACATCGGATCTCGGAGGGAAGCTCTTTATATTCTCTCCTTTCTGGCACAGAGCGTGAGCAGATATTAATGAACTGCAGATGTCAGGGATGAGGGATGGTCCCCTCTCACTTGGGAGCTCAGCACAGCTCAAGGCGGCATTAGCTTCCTGCTGGCACTTGGCTTTGCCCAGGGTGCATGTGTGTGAGCGCCTGTGCACACGCACGCCTCGGAACTCTTCCTCCTTGTGATGGCAGCATTTAATTATACTGGAGCTTCCTTAGCAGAATATTAGAATTCTGGTTCAAAGGTTCTCCTTTAAAGTCATCCACTTAATTTGCAGAAGCAGCAGCAAGGAGACCCTTAAGGTTTTGAAATCTAACAGAACCTGTAGTAATGAAATAGAGGTGAAGGGAGCTGGGAGAGTGACAGGGAGGAACAGACACTTCATTCTACCTAGAGGTCCAAGCTTATAAAGGGATTCTGGCTGTAAAGGGTGTTGAGTACCTGTTATTTATTTGAAGCATTGTGGATTTATTGAATGTTTCAGGAAATAAGCAGAAAAGGCCTGACTGTACTAGTAAAACCAGTGAAATGGAGAGAAATGAATGAAGCCTTTCCGGGCAGAGCGAGTGGAAATGAGCCCTGGAGATGGCAAAGGAAGGTGAGTAAGCCCTGGGGAAGCAGCTTCTCAGGAAATGGGATCTGAAGGGAGCTCCTGGGAGCCAGGGAGGGAGGGGAAGGAGGAGGCCAGGGAAGGGAGTGGGGCAGGTGTGGGACAGGCCATGGTTGAAGGGAAATACGAAACTATACACAACTGTGGAATAAAGATGGCACAGAGATGATAACCAAGGAGTGAAAGAAGACAGAGGTCTTGATTATCTGAGTCACTAGGGGCTGAAAAAGTCACAACAAGAAAAAGAGTCCGCTGGTCTAGGAGGACAAGTGTTTCCCTCCTCTTATCCACAATGCCACCAAGATAAGACTTGATATTTGCAGATATAAAAACTTGCCAATCTTCCTCTTGGCTTTCTCCAGGCAGTTATGCCCGGGGAAGCCAGGTTCTTGAGGTTAGGATTGCTCTCCTGGCAGCATCTGGTGCCATCATTTGTCGGCATGTATGTTTCATAATGCCCATTTCCTCTGCACCTGTAACAGCATATTGTGGAAAGGCTGAGAATTGGGCATGAAATGACTCACTATACCTCTGGGGCTCTGGTGGGAATTTTGTTTGATCTGAAAGAAGTGGGTGGAATTTTTAACCTTCTGTGAGAGAAGGGAAGGAAAGGAAGAGATGACATCTTGACTGTTTCCTACCCTACTGGTTGGAGATAGCCAAAGGCCCTTAAAACTATAGAAGGGTTAGGGCAAAAAGCAAAAAAGAAAAAAAAAATTATATTTTTAGAAGAGATTTTGAGAGCTTTGGGAGACAACAGGGATACAGCATAGTATGAGTTAGAGGGAGGCGGACTTTGAGTATTTCCTCCCTGGACTGGGGGCCCTCTGCTGTGAGGGTGATGAGGCTATTAGGTGGTTTTCCTGAGTGTGGCCTCTTTCTAAGTGGAGGAACAATAGGGCAGGGGTTCTTTGGTGGCTGTGCCTGACTTGAAGGTTTATGAACAAAGGCAAATCTACTGGTAGGGCTCCCAGAAATTCTAGGGGATGAGTGTGGATGAAGGGGGAGGGTTTTGAAGTTCCTGTAGGGCTAGAATTATTGATTTTTGGCAACTTTATTTATAAGTTGATGAGACCTTTGAACTACACATTCTCCAGCAAAACTATTAGAAATTCATGAGTTGTGGCTTTTGATTGTACTTTTCTTTCCAAGGGTAGCTTTTGACTAAGGAAGAGTTTATTCCTCTGTTATAGTATAGGTCTTTGGTCAATGAACACTCCGCCTGTATCGGTGTTGATGTGTTCGCGTCTCATACATCACCCCAGGAGGCACACATTTTCATACCCTGACATCTCTAATCAAGGCCAAAGATCTTAATTAAACCAATAAATAAATAATAATTAGAAGAAAATTAACACCAAAGCATTACCAAGGAATTGACGAACTTTCCCAAGCTGTGGACATTAGGCAGCTAATGTTGGAAGTTTTTTAACATGAGTAGTTAGTCATGGATGTGAAGGTAGACATCTATATAAATTTAATAAATATTTATTGCATCCAGGACTGTTTTAGACTCTACAAAAGAACATACAAGATATTAAATATTGCCAATGACCTCAAAATTTGCTAACATAACATCATTTTGTTAAGAAAAAAAATCTAAAAACCCTATTTATGGACCTGTAGACCCCCAATTGACATCTACTATGTAACTATTAATAATATTTCTTTTTTTCTTTCTTTCTTTTTTTTTAATATTTCTTTTTTTCTTAGGAGAGTGATAGGGTATTAATAGACTCCAGCTTCTAATGATTATCTCTTTTTTGGATGTTGGTCTCATTACGATCCATTCAGGGAGCCCATTCCAGAATACACTATATATAATGAAATGAGGAGACAGAACATGTAAGGCTTACAAAATTCCCAGAAGAAATCTTTTTCCATTCAAATCATTTTGACTTCCTATTTAGTGTTTCTGTTGGAGAATAGAGACAGTTTTGCACCTCAAATGGAATGAGAGAGAAGGTAATTGGTCATTACCTCTGGTCCATGGTCCTTTCTTCAGAGAAGATGTGACTGGGGTACCAGAAGGCCGCCCCCTTTGATACAGGGGTGGTTGGTCTCTCACAGTCAGGGAGCATGCTTATGAAATTGAGCATGATTTAGAGTAATCTTAATTTTAGCAAGGACTGGAGGTACTGGAGTAATTGAGCCCACTTAATTCCCCACCATCCTGCCTAAAGGTTGGTATATGTGTGCATTGGGGATTCTGTTTACATTTCCATCTGATAGCTAGTTTTCTGGCTTTAAATAGGGTCTTCTGCTTTGTTTTATGCCGACAGTGTTCATGACAGTGAAAGTGAGAAATATATCATCATCACTCTATTTTATGTTCCCTTGGTATCTCAGTATCAGGCTATATTTCAATGTATTACCAATTGACATTGAGGAACAAAGTTTTAATGAAGCTCACACATGATTATTTCTCACCAAATAGAGTCTAAATGATAAAGTTTCTCATTGTACTTCCAGGTGTAGTTATCAGCTACTAGTGTGCCATTTGTATGCAAAATGGCATGCACTATTCCATGGTGTGATACCATATCATACATTTAGTGTGAACTTATGTATTACCCTTTAATGACATCTATTCATTTATTTAAAAAATATTTACTGAACATGAACTCTGTGCCAGTTATTAGAGGATAATAGGTACAGGAGCAAATAAGTTTTATATTTTAAAAAATTGAAAAGAGCCTTAAAGAAAGATGGAGACTTTACCTCTTTCATGTTTACATGGATGGAGCTGGAACATATTCTTCTTAGCAAAGTATCTCAAGAATGGAAGAAAAAGTATCCCATGTACACAGCCCTACTATGAAACTAATTTATAGCTTTCAGATAAAAGCTATAACCCAATTATAGCCCAAGAAAATGGGGAAATGGGAAAGGGAGGGGAAGGAAGTGGGAAGGATGGTTGGAGGGAGGGTAATGGGTGGGACCACACCTATGTTACAAGGGTACATGTCAAATCTATTAAGTGTAGAGTATAAAGTATCTTAACACAATAACTAAGAAAATGCCATGAAGGCTATGTTAAACAGTTTGATGAAAATATTTCAAATTGTATATAAAACCAGCACATTGTACCCCATGACTGCATTAATGTACACAGCTATTATTTAATAACAAAAATAAAAAATGAAAAATATGTAAAAGTCTGAAATGTTGTTGAGCAGGCAGCCTCCCATGTGGATTCAGGGGCCCAGGCTCCTTACATCTTATGTCTCCACTACTCACTAGGTTCTCAGACTCTTTTATTTCCAACTGGTGATTATTGAAAGAGAGGATGATGAAAGCATGCCCCATTTATATCTTAAACACTTCTACTTAGAAGTGACCATGATACATATCACTTCTGTGGACATAGTATTGGCAACAGTTGTCTTGCCATCCATCTGGAGGAAGGGGCCTGGGAAGAGCAGGGCTGGGCACTTACAGTATCAAATCCGTTTGATGGGACTCTTGGAGGGGATAGCTGGCCATGAGCTAAACATTGTTTTGGCCACTAGGGATAGAGTAGTGAAAAAATTTCACAATAATATTTGGCCTTATGAAGCATAAATCCTTGAATCCTTATGAAGCATAAATTCTTAAATTTCCTGTGGGATGAGACAGACAATGAACAAGATTAAATGAGTACACTAAAAGTGATAAGAGCTAAAGGGAAAAACTAAACCAGGAGAAGGGGTTGGAAGCATTGGGCAGGGGTTGAAATTAGAATGGTCATAGAAAATCTCTCCCCAAAAGTGGTATTTTGAGTAAAGAACTAGGGAACATAAGGGTCTGACCAGGTGAATATCTATAGAAAAAATGTTGTAGGCAGAGGGAATAATAGCAGATAAATAGTTCCCAATGCTGGAGAGGATAAGAGATGAGATCAGAGAGATAATAAGGCCACACTATGTTGGGCCACTTAAGTCACAGTCCTAGAATCTTGGCTTTTTAAAAAGTTGCTTTATTGAGATGTGATTTTCATAAAATACACATTCGATGTGTTTTGAAAATGTATACATATAGGAATCCATGTAATCACTACCACAATGAAGGTATAGAACGTTTTTATCATTCCCCCACCCCCAACGTATCCCAATTTCAAGTCTATCCCTACTTCATCCTTGGTCCTGAGCAACCACTGATATGCCTTCTGTTCTCATAGATTAGTCTGTTTTTCTTAGGATTTAATATGAACAGAATCAAATGACAGGTACTTTTCTGCATCCAGATTCTTTCATTCAGCGTAATGTTTGGGAGATTCATCCATATCCTTGTTAGCATCAGTAGTTTATTCCTTTTTCTCTCCTGCCACTAGATGGGTGCACCACATATAATCTTTATTTAATCTTTCACCTCCTGAGAGGCATTTGAGTTGCTGATAATTTGGGGCTATTAGAACTGAATCTGCTGCGAACATAGTGTGAAACTCATTTTTAGCAGATATGTTCATTTCTCTTCCTTTTGGGAGTAAAATTTCTGGAACTATAGGGTAAGTATATGTTTAACTTTAAAGACTTTGCCACTCTTCCCATGGCAATCATGGAATTGGATACCTCTCCCAGCACTATCTGAGAGTTTCATTTGCTCCACACTCTCACCAACCCTTGTTGTTGGCAGTCTTCTAAACTTAAGCCATACTAGTGGTTGTGTAGTAGGATATTATCATAGCCTTAGTTTGCATTAATCTAACAGCCAAGAATGTTGAACGCCTTTTCATCTGTTTTTGGCCACTTGTATGTCTTCTTTTGTTCAATGTTCAAATATTTTGCTCACTGATGTTTTTTGCCTTATTAAGTTGAATGTTTTTGAAATGTTTCTAGATAGAAGTCCTTTGTCAGATGTTAAAATGAATACATTTATTTTCCCCATTTCTGTAGTTTGCCTTTTCTTTTTCCTAAGAGTATTTTTCAAAGTGTTCATATTTCTAATTTCAATGAAGTATACCCAAATTTTAACATAGTTAATTCTTTTTGGGCCCTAAAAAATCTTTGCTTAGATTTTGAAGATTTTCAAATTTTACGGATGTACTGCTGTTTTCTTCTAGAGTTTTATTCATTTATTATTTTTTAGTTTTAGATTTTGCCCTTAGATTTACAATCCATTTCAAGTTAATTTTGGCATATTGTGTAGGTTAAAGTTTATTTTTTGTAATGTAGCTATCTAGTTGTTCCAGAATAATCTGTCAAAAAGACAGATTGAATTATCTTGGAGACTCTGTTGAAAAGCAGTTTGTCATAAAGTTGTTTGGAAGAAAATTAATATCTTGGTAATGATGAGTTTCTCAAACCATGAGCATGGTATATTTATTTATTTAAATCTTTTTAAATTTCTCTTAGTAATGATTTGTAGATTTTAGTGTATAAGTCTTATATATGTTATATATGTTTTGTTAAATTTATCTGTATCTATATCATAGTTTTAAAGCTATTATAAATGGTATTAAAATTTATTTCCTAATTGTTCATTGGTGGTATGTAGAAAAATAGCTGAATTTTGAATACTGATCTTATATAGTGTACTCTTGATTAATTCACTTATTCATTCAAATAGTTTTGTCACAAGGAGGCTTTATACATCACAGTAACTAGTTTGGCTTTTAGGGTAAGATGAGATGTGATTAGATAAAGTTAGGGCCAATAGAGTCCGCTGATGGGTCATATGCAGGCTACGAGAGAACAAATTTTAGGAGTTTAATTTTTTGACCTGTTAAAAGTAAATATGTAAGGTTGTTAGTTAAATGAACCTGTAAGTCAGAGAGAGGTCATTGATGAACATACACATTTGGATTCACTAGTTTATGTATGATAGTTAAGTCATAAAATTTATGTAGATCATCTATATTTTGATGTTGATGATGAGTAATCAGCAAACCAGTTTGAAAAGGAGCAGTCAGAGGGGCATGGGAGGAAACCAGGTAAGTGTGGTACCCTGGAAGCCAGGAGAAGAAAATGCTTTAAGTAGATTACAGGCCAAGTTAGATGAAGGCTGAGATCGACTTTTAGACACTGGTGAAAATGATGAGCATTGTGTTTTAGTGGCATGTGGGAGGTAAAAGCATGATTAGAGCATGTTGAGAAGAGAAATTGAAGACAGTGAGCACAGAGAACTTTCAGGGATTTTACTCAAAGGAGGGAAGTGAGAGTTGGAGGTAAGTGGAGTCAAGAGAGGATGTGTGGGAGCATGTGTGTGCTTGTTTTTTAATGATAGAAAAACACAGCATGTTTTTAGGCTGCTTTGGATGATCTGGTATGACCCAGTATGATGAAGGAGAGAGAGAAAGAGGAGTTTCTACAGCGATGGGTTTGAGTAGGTGAGAGGGGATAGGAACTAGGCGACAGGGGAAGAGTGGCTTTTTTCAAGATGCTGGATGGCGCATACACAGTGTCAGGGGAGAAGGGAGAGTGGGGACCTGAAAATGAATGTATGTATGGCTGGTGGACATTTTGTTTAATGCTTTCATCTCCTCATTGAATTAAATTAGTCTAGCTAGTTGTAAAACATTTAGTACCTGGAATATACCATGTAGTAAGTGCTATGGAATTCTTCGCTAAGTAGATACTTTTCCTGGTTTCGCAGAATCTAAACATAGAATGATGATTACCAAATATGTTTTCCCCTTTGAGTTTATAGGCCTTAAGCTAACAGGCCACCCAGGTTGAGCTATTGCTTGGTGCTGCCTGTCAGAAGCTGTGGTCTTTTAAGGTAACTGCTACATGTGGATGCCTGTAGCTTCTAATGACTCATAGAATGATGGGGGCTCTTCCTGTTCTCTAAATAATGAAGGCCTTGGCAGCATTGGCAGCATTGGCCTGTTACTTTGTAGCTAAAGAGGCAAGCAGACTTGTTAGTTTTATGAATAGATAATAAAAGCTAATATATATGCTTAACATTTACCACGTAAAGGGCATTATGCTAACTGCTTTATATTTGTTATATTCTTTAGAATATTCAGCAGCCTCATGTGCAAGATTTTACCCTAAACAACTTACATTTGGGGAAATGAAACTCAGTGAGCATCAGATCACTTGATAAAATTAGATACCAGGTTCTTATACTCTGCCATGCTCTTCGGCCACACCTGATCCCATTGGCCCTGTTGTCAGCTATCTCTGAGCAGTGGACACAAGACAGGTGACAACAGCTCTTGTTCCAGCTCTCCCAGTGACACACTGATTGAATTTGGGGAATTACCCCTTCAGGGGATTTTTCATTTGCATTCTATGAACTCAGATGATTGCTACTACCACTCCTACTACCATTCCTTCTTGCTCTAATATTCTAAAATTTTAATATTTGTATGATTGTCATCTTGCCCTACCTGTATTTTTTAAGCATTAGTAGGTTGGAATCTCCCTGGGTGCAAAGGTGATTATAGATTTAATCAGGGCAGAGCCTGAGGCAGCTCTTAGACCTCTGAAATAGAGGTAGTAGCCACCTACTGCTTTTCTCTCTGTGGCTTTCTAGTGTGAAACCTGCAGTATTAAATAGCTGAAGCTTCCCTAGCTTCAGCTCAAGGAAGACTCACAAGAAAACCTGCTAGGTCCAAGCAGCAGCCTCCTTTAGCTCCCAGAACACTTGTCCAAGGGCCTGACTGGCTAGTTTTAGTGCCTGGTATTTATTATCTCTTTGAAACCTTGGCCAGAAGCCTGGAGCCTGGGCATGCAGGGTGAGTGATTAGACGTGGGACTCTCATGCATCTAACTTTAAAAAATCTCAATTACATCAGAAAAAGGGTTCAGGGTAACAGATGGGATCCTGGGGACCATAGTGTAAATAACAAACAAGGGCACTTGCCATGATGCATGGCTGGTCCCAGGGAGCACAGGCACTGGAGTGCCCTGAGGCAAAAAGTCCAGCAGGTGGCAGCACTGGAAAACGGTCCAGTCTACGAACACACCTGCTGGCCTCTGAAGGCCAGGGCTCTATAAGGGGGAGGAGGAGGGATGTCCTGGGATCTCACAGGGGCTGGCCAGAGGAGTGTTTTGTGCTGTAGGAGTGAGTGCATTTCCAGATTCTTGAAGATGCTGGGATGGTGTGGAAAAGGTACTAACATGTGTAGTGAGTTTGGTTGAGCAATGACCCCTTGTGTGGAACACTGAACCACTGGAAACATAATTCAATAACAGAGGGGATCATTTACTTAAACTAGAGAAGGAGAAATCTTTTATTCAGCCACCTTTGTGCAAATAAATAAACTGAGGCACTGGGGAGGAGGTGGCTGGGTTAGAGGAAACCTTCTTACAGTTACCCAGCTGGTTTGGGGCATGTTTGGACAAGACTCCTGCAGTATCTGGTTCCCAGGGTCCTACTCCATTTCTAGGACTCCACTCAGTGTCCTATAGTGACCAGCTGTGTTCCTAAGCAAGAATTTGGCCCCTCGCTTTTGCAGGTGTCATTGAGATCTCATAGCCTGACAAACAATATGGTTCCATGTGAATATGCTCAGTGCATTGCCCCATGGTCTGTCTGTCTTTACCTGCAGCCCCACCACCAGAGAACTGTTCTCTGCTTGTTTCATAGGTACACACGCACAAACACAGCTTGCTGGTTCATCATCACCCACAGTCTCACTTGTCTTCAACAATGCTTGTTGAAGTGCTCTCTGGCCCTGAGGTTGCAGGCAAAGATGGGCAGGCCATGGAGGGCTGGCAGCACAAGGAGCTGTGGGACCTATGGAAAGACGGCTCCTGGAACAGAGTGGCTGAGGCCGGAGTCTCTGCTCTGTTACTTCTCGACACATGACCTAGACTCGAGCAGGTCATCTGACTTCTCTGAGCCACTTTTGTAGAATCGAGCTAGAATTTTGAAATAACCAAGTGTGATATTAAATGCAAAGAGGCTTTACATGTCTCATAAAGAACTTTACAAATGTGAAACATTCTGATTTAAATTTGAAGCAAGTTAAAGTTTTTAATTGTCTGGATTTAGGGAGAAAAAAGTATCTTAAATTGTCTTATGCCAGGCCTCCTGGGGAGGGGCCTTGGTGGACAAGCCACACAGCCCAGGGAGAGGCATACTCAATCAGGATTAGGGCTCCCCACAGACAGTGATGTGTCAGCGCTTTCTATGTTGGCCTTGACTTTCTACAATATCTGATTTCAGAAGCCATATTGAAAAGGCAAATGAGTTCAAGAATTCACTCCAGCCAGCTGGAATCAGAAGTGAAAAGGCTCCCAGTCTTCTATTTTTTAAAAATAGTACCACATATGAAAAATCGTTTTCCATGTTTCAGAAACAAATGAAAGCATTGTTGTAAAAAGAAAACATAAGATAAATGAACAAAGAAAATGATGTCTCTGAATATTATTCAGCCTTAATAAAGTAGAAAATCCTGCCATTTGTCACAATGGGTATGAAATCTAGAGGACAGTATGCTAATTGGAATAAGCCAGTCACAGAAGGAAAAAAATACTGCATGATTCCATTCAGATGAGGTATTTAAAATAGGTAAACTGAAAAGCAGAGAATAGAATGGTTGTTGGCAGGGGCTGGGGTAGAAAGGAAGATGGGAATTATTTCTCTGTGGGTGTGAAGTTTCAGTTATGCAGGATGTATAAGTTCTAAAGATCTACTGTACAACATAGTGCCCGTGGTCGACAATACCGTGCACTTTAAATACTTTTGGAGGATAGATCACATTCTAGGCATTCTCACCATACCCTTATACTAACACACACAGATACCAAGAAGTTTTTGGAGGTGTTGGATAGGTTAAGTATCTTGATTGTGGTGCTGGTGTGTTCATATGTCCATACCCATTAAAATGTATGCATTAACATTGTGTAATTATATATCAATAGTACCTTAATGAAATAAATCTATATGAAATATTTCATTTATACACACACACATATACATATGTGATGTGAGCCAAAATAAATAAATGAATAAATAAAACCTCAGATACTATCTAGAGCCAATGGAAACACTACTTCACCAGAACTGTCTCCATCCCACCCAGAAGAAACCATGGTTAGAATCTGAGAGTCTATTCTTTGGAGCTTTTTCTGTGAGAGTGTGTGTGTCTGTGTGTCCTAGATGGGATCTTACCATCTCGTGCTGCCGCCTTCTCGTCCAGTTTCCATGTTGATCCATCCAGATCTGCCTTAGTCTTGTCCACTGCTGTTGTCTTTCATTGTACAAATGCAGCAAGGGTCATTTAATGATTCCCATGGCATGATGGGGATTTAGATTTTTCCCAGACCAGTGCTTTATAAGCTGAGCTCGGAAGGCTCTTTTGGGTCTATCAGAGGGGCCTCAGGGGTCCCTGAAGAGAAGACAGGGGAAAAAAATAGCATGTGGGGTTTTTAAACCCTCAAGTGGTATTAACAAAAGCAACTTCATTTTTATTGTTTCATATGCTGGGCTGCCACAAAACTTTGCTGAGTAAAAAGAATTCTGGGGTCAATTTTTTTATCAAGCAAAAGCCAGTCTTTAAACTGGTGATCTAGTCTGGCATCTACATTTTATAGTTGCTTCAGTGCAGGTTCAGAAAATTGAGGTGACTTCCCTAGGATCATGTGGCCAGTCCGTGAGGGATTGGGCTCCAACCCGGCATCTCTGCTGTTCTACCTTTGACCTCATCTTCCTTTCTTCTAAGATCTGGATACATCAAGCACCGATTAGAAGGAATTATCTGGTCCTGACACTGAATTGAGGCAGAGGTGTCATTATTATTCACCCACAGATCAGCTTGCATTTGTGACTGCTTAAAGCTGAATGGCCTCATTAAAGGTTGAAGCTATTATAGAGTACAATGTAGCAAGAGAACAAACCTGGGGCCCCCATTAGACTGGGTTGGGTGTCTAGCTTGCTTACAGCTTAGATCATGGTTGGTGTTTTTTCATTTCATGCACCGAGTGCCTATTCTGTCATGGGTACTATAGTTTTATGTACCTCATTCTGTTGAAAATCATAAATTCCTTATGAGGTATGGATTATTCCTGCATTAATGATGCAGAAACTAAGCTGGAAGAAGGCAAGGTGACTAACTGAAGATGTAGTGAGATTTTGAACCCATTACCTTCTTCAAGGCCAAGAGCTTCCTAGCCCACGCTTCCTCCCAGGCGTGGTCCAAATGGCACCCAGTAGGCATGTGGTGTCTTTCTGTTCCACAGGTGACCTGGCTGCAGGGCTCCAGCATTCCCGGCGTCCACATGAAGAAGGGATTCGGAGACCATTGGTGTGGACACCCTGCTTTGCCACTCTCCACACTTATCTCCAGGCCATGCTAGCAGCCATGCCATTTGGGGGCTGCCCAGCACTGCCTTCCCCTTCTCTGGCTTCTCTCTTATTTTATTTTATTCTTTTAGAACCCACTGGGCAGGACTAATATGCAATAAAACTGATTTGTGCACTTTCCAACCCTGGCTGAGAACAACAGCCGTGTACATTAGTTGGGAGGTATTTAATGGATGATTTATAAGATGTTGAAGATAAAACTTGAAAGATACATGGGCAGCGCCGAAGTGCAACATTCTTGAAGAACAGAGAACATTAAGTGCTTGATTGGCTGAGATGATTTAGAGGGCAGCCCCAGGCGGCTGTCCAGCCATCCCAATATCATTCCTACAGCTCCTCTCCCCACAGCCTCAGCCCAGGATGTGGGTCAGGATAGAGATGGGCTGGGCAGCTGATCTCAAAGGAAACTTTTGCTTCATCTGTGGCCAAGGCTTGAGGGCCTTCCCTCCCCCAGCCTTTTTGGGGCTGCAGCTTAGATTCTCTAGAACAGAGCTAAAGCACACAGAGGCTCTAAGGTTTTCTGGGGAAGGGCCTCTAGGGAGTCTCTCTTTTCTGGAGAAGTTTAGCTTAACAGTTCAGTGTGATCCAAAGTGAAAGCCAGACTGGGTGCTTCGAATGTTCTGAACAGTTGGGCTTGGGGAATAGAGAAGGGCAAGTGGGCAGGTCCTTGAATTCAGAAACTGGTAGCAGACAAAGCTACAGCCTCTTTGATACTTTGACAGTATCAAATCAGAACTACTTAGGAAAAGCTGTCTGATTACTGACTTCTAACACAATAAAGACAGTGGAAATCATGGATCTGAAAACATCTTTCTTCCCAAATTTACTTTGTATGGTCACTTTCTCTTATTCATGGTTTCAGGCTCTCGTGGGCTCAGTGGGGCCCACATTACTTTGTGGCAAAACTAGAAAACAGGCAAGTGGCCCTCCACCTTTGCCTTATCTGAAGATCTCCTTTCTTTCCCGCAGCCACGTCATCCTTATTCTCTAACAAGTGAAGTTCACCAACCCTGCTCCATCCCCAGTGCTGTGTCAAAGCTTTTGTAGCTGTATCATTTCCACCGCTGTGCGATTTGCGTTCAGATCCTCAAGGACAATATAGCTCTGAGACCCAAAAGAATTACTCCCCTAGTTGTGGAATGTCAGGCGGTGACAAGATCCTCTTGTAGAGGAGAAACAAATGAGATGGTCCTCCCAGGACTTGTCCCATCCTACCCTCTGGACAGACACGAGTCACTCTTCTGAAAACAGGATAGAGCTTTCTTATTCTCCCAGCTGGCCCTTCCAGACCCCTGGGATGGAGTGAGAGAATCACAGGAATTTGCTTTCATGGAGTGTAGTCATAGCCTTTGGAGGTGTGATCCCTGGTACGTCCCAACCCTTGCTTCTGTGACACAAATCAGGAAGGTAAAGTTACTAGCCTCACTTAAAGAAATCTGGCTATTATTGCAAATGGAAATCAGGATTTATCCCAAAGATGAAGTGGGGAGCAAGTTGCTTATTACAGCAAAAAAGAGACCTTGAACCTGTTTGCATGTGTTCAGGAGAGAAGGGGGCTAACAGTTTTAGAGTAGTGACCATGGGACAGGTGGCAAGTGCTTATCCACATTCTTATGGCTGTTTAGATGAAAGATTTGAGGCCCAGAGAGGTTCAGTGTCTGGATAAGTTGGTGGCAGGGTCCAGATTTATACCCATGATCACCAAAGCCCAGGCTTTTCTGGATCTCTTGAGTAAGGACCCTCTGTGTAGAGGAGGCTTCTAGCTGGTCCACCCTCTGGGACTGCATTGTGCCCTCTGTGGGTCCTGCCCTACCTGTCCACTGTGGTGGCGCCATGCCTATCCCTCAAAGATGCAGTTTATAAAGAAAAGATGCAGGTTAATTAGCCTCATCCCTGTTTTATGAAGAGAGAGCCAGCTGCCCCATGGCCTCTCTGCACTCAGCAGCTCCAAGGTCAGAATACATTTCAGACATCAACATCCTCAGCAAACAGTTTCTGACCATGGCCACGGTGCTATGATAGGCTTGGGGAGGGAGGAAAACATCAGAAGCTCTGAGTTCATTTAATTAAATTTAACCAGCGTTTGCTGAGGTCTAGGTGTGCTAAATATCAGGAAGATCACAGAGGGTGACAAGAAGCAACACTGAAGGGCTGTATTGTCTTGTTGGAGAAGTAGAATTTGCTAACTAAAAGTGTATTAAAATCTGAGATAGCATATAAGGAGGGGCCAGGTAAATAGGGACTGGAACATGAAGAAGGCAGACACCGCTCTTGCTCTCAGGATATCTGGATTCGACTCAGTGCCTGTCCTAGCTGTGCAGACTTAGCCAAGTCACATAATCTCTCTGAGCCTCACTTTCCTCAATTATAGAGAGAATAATTCTAACCTCATAAGGTTATCTTGAGAAATAACTGGAAGTTATAACTAATGTAAAATGATTCTACTTTACATCTGACATGTAGATAAAAGTTTAGATATATTATTAGATATTAGGGGCTGAACATTCTGGTTAACTTTTTTTTTTGAGACATAGTCTCACTTTCTTGTCCTCCGTAGAGTGCTGTGGCATCATGGCTCACAGCAACCTCAAATTCTTGGGCTCAAGTGATTCTCTTGCCTCAGCCTCCCAAGTAGCTGGGACTTAGGCACCCACCACAATGCCTGGCTATTTTTAGAGACAGGGTCTTGCTCTGGTTCAGGCTGGTCTCAAATTCATGTGCTCACGCAATCCACCTGCCTCAGCCTCCCAGAGTGCTAGTATTACAGGTATGAGCCACCATGCTTGGCCTTTGGTTAACTTTTTTTTAATGACTTAAAACAACAATCACATATTTAACTGGGAGTTGGTAATTTATTCTAGGTTCAGTTTTTCTGCTGATTTTGGCAGATCTCTGCTAAATCTGCTAGATCTTTGGTGGGCTGGCTTACAGCTGGACAATCTAGCATGGCTGTGGTTGCATGTTTGGAGCCCAGTAGGCTATTGACTGGGGCAATATTTCTTTCATCATTAGTAGGCTAGATCAGGCTTCTTCACATAATTAATTGAGTTTGCATCTAGTTAAACTGGTACCAGGTGCTCCAAAGAAGGAACCACCCCAAAAGAACCCCCCAAACCTAAACTCTCGCTTGCCAAGAAAAAAAGCAATAATTCATCAACTTCTGTCTTTCATCACTACAAAGATGGGAGGGACCCATGTGGGCCAGGGCAATCAGTGGTCAGGGAAGTCTTTTTCGAAGAGGGAGATTTTGAGCTGAGCCTGGGAGGATGAACAAGACCCAGGCTGGTGGAGAACTGAGAATGCTCCAAGGATCTTCAGTGGCTGGTAAGGGACAAAATATTTTATCTGACATTGAAGAACGTTCTTCTTCCATTGACAGAGAAGGAAACCAGGTCTAGCGTAAAAGAAGGGGATTTTCCCTGGTCATGCTGTGGTCTCCGTGCCTGATATCAGCAGGTGCTTGCCCTCCAGTGGGACCTTCCTCCTCACCAAATCAAAGGGAGCATGACGGGAAGGAAGAGTCTGGGAAAGTGAAGATAAGATTTATTTCCAAATAACTTGAGATTTATGGAAAAGTTGTAACAATGGCAGAGAATTTTTGCATCTCCTTCATTGAACTTTCCTTAATATTGATGCCTTATATAACTATTATACACTTGTCAAAATTAAGAAACTAACACTGGTATAATATTAGTGACTAAACTACTCATTGTAATCACATTTTATCAGTTTTTCCACTCATGTCCTTGTTTTCTATTTCGGATCCAATTCAGGAGATCACATTGGATTTAGTCATCATATCTTACTTCTCTTTACATCTATGACAGTTTCTTATTCTTTCTTTGTTTCCAAAAGTATCAAGGTCATGACAGAGTATGGATATTTAGTAGAATGCCCTTCTATTTGGTTTATCCAAATTTTCTCATGATTAAACTGGGGTTATGTTCTTTGGGAGAGAACACCCAAGAGCTCGGATGGATCTCAAGGGAATTATGATGAGTGAAATCAAAACAGAACCTAAAGGTTACAAGTAATATGATTCCATTTACATAACATTCTTGAGATGACAACATTATAAAAATGGAAAATAGATTAGTCATTGCCAGGGGCTGGGGGGCAGAGGGAGACTGCTGTGGCCAGTGGTCCTGGACATGATGGAACAGTGTAGTATCTTGTCTGTGGTGCTGGTCCCTCAGACCCACTCAGGTCATAACTCTGCACAGAAGTATACACACGTACACTTGTATAAAATGGTGAAATATGAATAAGGCTGATGAATTCTATCAATGTCAATTACCTGGTTACAAAATTGCTTCAAAGCTTTCTTATTCTCCCAGTCGGCCCAATGTCAAGAGCATTGACATTGCTCCTCTTGCCTCAGCCTCCCAGTAGCTGGCACACAGCCTCCTCCACACAGTGATGTACCCCTCTCATCACGTGGTAGCAGGGGGTACCTGACCAACAGGGCTTTCATTGGCAACACTGACCTTGATGATTTGCCTGTCAGATTTTTCCCAATAAACTATTGTTTTCTTTTCCATACCCTATTCTTTGGGGGGAAAAAACCACTGTGTGCAGCGTACAGTCAAAGGAAAAGGAATTAAGCTGAGGCTAAGAGTATTTTCAACTTTCAATTTTGATATAATTGTGGATGTGCATGTAGTTGTAAGAAATCACATGGAGAGAGCCTCTGTGCTCCTCACCCATTTCCCCAACAGTGGCAACCTTATAGCACAATTTTATAACCAGGAAATTGACATTGATAGAATTCATCAGCCTTATTCATATTTCACCATTTTATATGAGTGTGTGTGTGTGAACTTCTGTGCAGTTTTATGACCTGAGTGGATCTGAGGGACCAGCACCACAGACAAGATACTACACCGTTTCATCATGTCCAAGACTGCTGGCCACAGCAGTCTCCCTTTGCCCCCCAGCCCCTGGCAATCACTAATCTATTTTCCATTTTTATAATGTTCTCATCTCAAGAATGTTATATAAATGGAATCATATTGTTTGTAACCTTTGGGGTCTGCTTTCTTTTCTCTCATCGTAATTCCCTTGAGATCCATCTGAGCTGCTGGCTGTATCAGCACCTCATTCCTGGTCCCGCAGTTTAACCACTCACCCGTTGAAGGGCATTTGGGTTCTTTCCAGCTTTTGACAATTACAAATAAAGCCGCTACAAACATTCATGGTCAGGTTTTCATGTGAACAAGATTTTTGTTTCTCTGGGATAAATGCCTATGGAAGATTGATTTTGAACAGAGACTGGGGCATTTGTGGTTTTACTCTCTCCCTCTTGAATCCCAGTTTGATCTTGGGCTGGTGTCTGTCCAGGACACCTCCATTGGTGCTTGCGTGAAGCAACTGAGGCAGTGCTGATGCCTTTCAAGTTGGAAAGCAGGGGCTCTTTCTTGGTGGTCTCCAGTGGGTTGGGCTTCCCAGAGAGTGATGTGAGAACCCTGATTCAGCAGAGACACAAACTCAGGGCTTCCTCTGCGTTCCTTCTGCTTCTTGCCTTACATGTGGCAACGTGAGGGGAAACTTACTCCCTGGTGAGGCTCGGGGAGGCCATGGGAACCAGAAATAAGGCCATGTGGGGGGAGCTGTACAACTTGGGCTGACTCACATGGCCTAAATATTCATGAACTTCTCATTTGAGTGTAGGTATTATGAATGGAGACACTTTCAAACCTCTTTTTGTGTCAGAGATATTCTAATGGAGACTGTCACCATTAGATGGCAAAAATAAACCTATTCCAAGCTGTTATGGTGACCCTTACAATGAGAAGAAGTCAACCACTCCATGTTGTAGTAATATTAGGGTTATAGTTTCAGAAGGTGCAGGTCAAAACCCCCATTAATTGGAAAGACATACTTCCTTCATGTAAGACTGAATTATGTTATCATCATTAAAAGAAACCTTTTTAATTTTTATTTATTTTTTGAGACAGAGTCTCACTCTGTCACTCTGGGATAGAGTGCCATGGTGTTATTGCTCACAGCAACCTCAAACTCTTGGGCTTAAGTGATCGTCTTGCCTCAGCCTCCCAAGTAGCTGGCACTACAAATACCTACCACACCGCCTGGCTATTTTTTAGACACGGTCTTGTTCTTGCTCAGGCTTGTCTTCAACTCCTGAGCTCAAGCAGTCTGCCTGCCTTGGCCTCCCAGAGTGCTAGGATTACAGGGGTGAGCCACAGCACTCGGCCCATTAAAAAAAAAAAAATACCTGCTTTGATAAGATGTCTTTATTCTTTGGGTAACTGGTGAGAAAATTAGGTACAGCTCTTGCTGGAGGAGTCTGAGCAGAAGTGGACCATCGCATCTCCCTCTACCTTCTCCTCAGGGCCAGGCATGTACAGAGGACAGCTCCTTGCCTGAGGCTCTGGGGTTTGCTAGACCCTGGGATGCACTGAGCCAGAGCTCCTCATTCTTTTGCTCACATAGAGCAGTCCAGACACTAACTGACAGCTGTAGGGGTATCACAGGGATTGAGGAAGGAGCAGGACAGGAAGAAGACTGATACATGAGGTCAAAGTCCATCTTTGGATCCTTCTTCACATGCAATCTTGGACCCAAGCCACTCACTATTGCTGACTTGGGAACACTGAAGCTTTTGGAGCCCAAGCTCAAAGGACATTACCCCTCTTCCTTCCCCCAAGGCGCAGCATCCATTTTAAAAGTAAAGCCTCTCTTCGCCTCCCTGGTCCCCTTCCCCAGGGGTCACAGCAAGACAGATTAAACTATGCATGGCCACACCCAAATTTCATTTAAAATGAGGAATTACATGAGGGTGGTTTCCAAGCCTCATCAACATTGAAAGTTTTGGAAAATATCAAATTTCAGACCCTAACCTCAATATGCTGAAGGAGAATTTTCAGGGCATAGGGCCAGAAAGACAGAGATCTGTATGTTCTATGGACTCCCCAAATGATTCTGATAAGCAGCCAGGTTTGGGAGCTATAATACTAGGTGATTTCTCCTCCTTCTAGAGAAGGAGAAGCAAAGATCGAAGGAGAAGAAAAGAATCATGATTTTCATTATTTTTACACCCCATATCTTCATTCCATGAAATTCTGGAGTCTTCTGCATGCTCTCATTCCATACCTGATAGTGAATAAAATGTTATATGTTTTGTGATTCTTTTGAGAGAAGGTGAACCAGGATTATAGCATTTCTCCCAAATTTATTTTTTTTTTCAGAAGTATTAAGAAATTATTTGCCTGACAAAACAGCTGGAAAAAGCAGTTCATGACAAATTTGAGTTTCCTGGGAGCAGCACCCTGGACATGCACATTCCTTCACAGCCAGATTTTTCTAAGAGCCTCTTCTATTGCTGTCTCTGCTAATCTCTTATTTTCTTCTAATCTGCTGCCATCTGTCCTGCTGTTCCACTGCCACCTTGCAGCAGCTCTTGGGTACATCCCTAGTGACCTATGTCAAATTGAAAGTCTTCTCCATAGTTGTCACACTCCTTGCCTTAACTCACACTACATAACTCTCATGTGGCTGGCAGCTTGGATTGCTCCCTCCTCTTGACTCCATGAAGCCATTTTCCTTTGAATTTTCTGTTCTCTACTTGTGATCACTTTTTCTGGCCTTCCTCAGATTTCTCTCCTCAGTCCCTTTTCCTGGAATGCTCCACTCTCTGTACCTTCTTCCTGTGTGATCCGATTCAACCCAGGGCTTCCAATATCACCTATACCTAGTGATCTCAAGCCCAGATCTCTTCCTAAATCGCCACTTCAAACTCTGCCTATCCCAAACTAGGGGTGTTTCCCCCCTAAACACATTCCAATCCCTTTTTAAGTTTGGTGAATGGCATTACTCTCAGTGGCCACAGTATGAAACCCAGATGTCTTCATTTCTCCATTGGAAATCTGTTTCTTCTCTGTCCCATGCCCACTCTTATCCTCTCTTTCCCAGACTATAGCAGAGCTTCCTAAATGGCTTTCGTCTTACTATCCCCTGTACAGTTTACAAAGAGATATTTATACAGCTCGTATTTCATCATGTTTCAACTCATTTAAAACATTTGCCAAATTGCATTGTCTACTACAATCTGTAGCATGAACCCCTCTTGGCTCTCTGCAGCCTGGCTTCATCTGGCTCTCCAGAGCCTCCTTGCCTCCTGCTCCACCTGCCAGCCCTGTACCATGACCTCTGTGCTTCAGCCACGCTGTAGCTGGTCTGCAAATGCTCTGTGTTTCCTGGATGAAGTCAGGCTCTGTACTTAGAATGTTTTCTCTTCCTGATAAAATCCTATTCATCTTTCAAAGCTGATGTTATAGACCAAATGTTTGTGTTTCTCAGAAATTCACATGTTGAAGTCTTAATCTCTGATGTGGTAGTATTTGGAGAGGGAGTCTTTGGGAGCAAATTAGGTTTAAATGAAGTCATGTTGGGGGGGGTGCTGATTTGATAGGACTAGTGCCCTTGTAAAAGGAGATAGTGGACAGCTTAGTCTCTTTGTCTCTCTGTCATGCAAGTACACGATAAGAAGGTGGGCATCTGCAAGCCACAGAGAGAGCCCTCACCAGAACCCAATCTCACTGGCAACCTGATTCCAGTCTTTGAACCTCCATAATTGTAAGAAGGAAAATAAATTTCTATATTTTAAGCACTCAGTCTATGGTATTTTGTTATAATATCTCAAGTTGACTAAGACAGCCCAGTTTTAATGTTCTATGTGAAGTGTTAAATTGACCACTTCCTCCACTAAGGACCCACATTGTTTTGTCCATGATGTTAGAGCTATTTAGCATATTTTATTATGATTCAATTATTTTCCTCCATCCCTACTGTTAATAAGAAGCAAGAGGTATGATTAATTCATCTTTGTATTCCTAGTATCGCAGTACTTGGTACATGGAAACTGGAATAAATGTTTATAGAATAAATAATGCCTTAAGCTTCCACCCAGAGATAAGATTAATAACAATAATGAAAATCATACCATCTAGCATGTATTAAAGACTACCATATTTTAGGCATTTTTAAAAGATTTTTTTATTAAATCATAGCTGTGTACATTAATGTAATCACAGGGTACAGTGTGGTATTTTCATATACATTGGCATTTTAAATACATGGTTAGTACTCACATCTGCCCTATGGAATAGGAACTATGGTACTTTTGTCCCATTTGATAGAAGAGGAAATGGAGACACAGAAAGACTAAGTAATGTTTCCTAAAGGTCTAAATTTATAAATGTAGGGGTAAGATTTGGAAGCCCAGGAGTCTGACTCCATTCCCAATAGTTACTTGTCTCACTTAGAGCTGAGAACAGATCCAGGGATTGATGAGCAGGGATGAGTTGAAAGCTGCAGATGAGTAGCAAGATAAAGAAGGAGGCTGAGATTTAGAGTCAGAGCACCTGCCCTGTGCTATTGGGCTGGGCCAGTGTCTCAACGGCAGGTTCCTCATCTCAGGCTGGGGCTTCTAAGAAGAGAATAACAGAGAAACAGAGAGAGAGAGTTCTGTTGAGTCAGGACTGCCTGGACAGCCCCCAGTCTTCACCATGACCTCAGCCAAATCTCCAACTTAGAAAAAAGGAAGGAGGAAGAGGCACATCACTCGAGGTATGAGGAATATTTTCTTTAAAGCATGTAGTCAAATGCCTCCACCACCAGACAAGCAGATCACATACAGATGATTTAGCTGCAATATCACCGGGTTCATGGACTGAGGAATTTCCATTCCTATCTCTAAGAAGACTGGAACTAAATAAAGTTGAACTGACACTTGACAGTGCAGTGCCGAGGATTCTATTTGTGTTCCTATTTAAAGGTACATAACCTTATTTTAAATTAATTTCCAAGCCTTTGGGTAAGATACCCCAGGGTATCAACATTTAAATTTCCTTGCACTGTAAAAGCTTTCTTTGCTTAGAAAGATTCAAAGTATCTCTGTACCACAGGCTTCTTTATCTAGTGGGAACTGAAAGACTCACAAGAATGATAATAATAATAATTACTGTTATTGCTTCCAGGTACTTTCCTTGTGGAAAGATTCACCATAACCTTATGGGGCAGGTAATATTATGGTCTCCAATTTGCAAATGAGATGATTGAAGCTCAGAGAGGTTAGGCTACGTGCTCAAAGTCACACAGCTAATGAGGGGAGATCAATGAGTATGCTCATATTCTGTCTAATCTATATATGAAGGAGTGAGACTTCAAAGACAGGTAACTCTAGCAACCCAAGCTCCAAACTCTGAGATTTAGGGGCCTTACCCCTCTGCTCAGGCGTTTTCTGCCAGGCCTCAATGTGGGCTGGAAGGCTTAGCTTCTGGGTGGCTTGGATGGAGGATATCTGCTTAGGGTGTGTTGGGGGGACATATGCCTCAGTGTTTCTGTTATGGTAAGAAGGACAAGTCTCACCCTTAGTGTGTTGATATGTCTAGACAGTCCACATCATAAGTGTGTTTAAGGAACCTCAGTATTTGTGTACAACACATACCCTAGGTTTGCTGATGGCCTGACCCCTGGACTCTCTGGGTCTTCAGAGCTGCTCAGGTCCCATCTCTGTACCCACAGCAAGGGGTGGCCTAGTAAACTCTGCTCCTGAGCTCCGTCCCTTTATGTTCCTGGCCTGGCCAGCATTCCTTCCCAACCTGGAGTCTTAATCACAGGGAGCAATTACACGAGAAAGAACAACAAATCGGAATCGATACAGACTCGACTGTCTACTGGAAGAAACGAAATTTATGACTTGGCTGGATTATGCTTACCAGCCAAGAATAGCGGTAATTCCAAGCAACCCCACCGACCAGGATCAATCATGGCATTTTATTACTTTGCTAAACCCTGTTTGCTCCCTACCCCCACCCCCAACCTCCTTCTTGTTATAGCCCAATCTCCAAGGAAAATATTGCACTTGTTATCAAATTTTAGAAAGAGAATTTATGGCAAAGGCAGATTGATTTAAAGCCTTCTTCTAAAAGGGAGCGGAGGGAGGTGGAAAGGTAAATTTTGCTGCGTCTTTTAGATTGGTTCTTTTGCTTATCTCTCCATTTTATGACATAATCTGTTGTAGCATTACCCAGGGTCCTCTGGGCTGAAGCTTCTTGCCTGGCATTAGATAAGGGGGAGATATTGTCTGGGTGTAAAGTTTAAAGCCCGTGGCAAGGGCTCATTTTTCTCATTTCAGGCAAGGGAGAAAGGATATAAAATGAAAAGCAAGCAATCAATAAAGAAGAGAGATAGAGATCTTCCCCAAAAAGGAAAAAAATGCTCGCCTCACTGACTACTCTCCTAACTAAGACTTTAACAGGCAGATAATGAGCTCACACATCCTCTGGTCGGGGCAGGTCTGGAGAGCAGCCCCCCAAAGCCAGCATAATCCACTCCCCCTCTCTGTTCCAATAACAGGATGCAACTCCCATTGCGAGCTTTGGGATTTTCTTGTATACAACTCAGCCTTCCTCGTTCCTGTCAGTCAGCCTTTAACGTAAGTGCAGAATGGTTAATTACTTATCTGGCACTGGAGTGGGGAATTGCGGTGGATTGTTCAAATTGAATAATAAATGCTATGATCTTATCCTGCGTAAGTGGACATATCTACTCCCCATGGTTGATGAGAGGATAAAAGAAAAAGTAAAAGTGCTTTTCGGTTAATCCTGGAGTTTATGATAGACGAGTGTGATTTAATGTCTCTACAGTCATTCCGTTGTTAGAAAATCAATATTTTCCTAAGAAAGAGTATGGACTGCCATAAATACACTCCCAGTTATATGAAGCTTGGCTACAGGACTCACATACTGCAGGGTGCATAATGAGAGGCAGGAAACGGCCTCCCAATGCATCAGGGCAGCAGAGCATCCTGCAGAGAAGCCCAAGCACCTGGCTAAGGCCTCAGCACCACTGAGACACTGCCCTGGACTGTGGGGGAGATAGGATGCTCTGTGATTGGTTTTTATTTACAGAATCCTTCCTCCTCACTCATTCTGAAATAACAGGGGAATAGTAGATAGAGAAGGTAACCTCAGGGCCAGACAGTGTTTGCAGAAGGGATAAAGAGGAGGGAACCCTGGAGGACTGGAAATTAGAAGTTTAAATCCTTCTCTGTCACCGTCCTGTGTGACTTTGAGCCTGTCATCCTCCCCATTTTATGGAGAAGGAAACTGAGGCCCAGGAGTTTTACCGCAGTGAACACAGCTGTTCTGAGTCTTAGAGAAGGCATGTTGTTGGGCACCTGCCACTTATTTTAGCCATCCAGCTTCTAAGCCCACTTTCTACATCTAGGAGATTGTACATCTGATCAAGTCTTGGTGGGAGTGAGAGCCTTTTTTCTGCTATAGACTCGGGAATCTGGAATGCCACACGTCTGCATTTCCCGTCTCTTTCACAGGCAGGGCAGCACAGCCAAGGCAGGTGTGGCCAAAAAAGTGCACCTGTCCCAGACTGGAATCAGGTTCTTGTGCAGATAAAGGAGAGGGACAGTGGGGAGTCCTCTGGCATGGTGGCAGTTGTGAAGATATTCGTATTCTGGGTGCAGCTGTCCAGTGCCCGCAGTGCCACCAGCATGGTGAAGTGTGGCAGCGTGATAGGTTTACCAGACTGTCCTCTGGATAGATTCTAAATGTCATTTCTGCCTGTGAAGGGTCAGAGGTTATTTCCTCAGGTGGGTTTTTTTTTTTTCCCACATTGTCATATCTTCCTTATCATAAAGTGGACCCCTTGGTCTGAGGGAATGTTTGGAGGTTTGTAATAAACATCAGGTACTCTGCGAGGCTTCAGATGGTAGACCTGGCAGGTGCACCGTGCACAGGAAGGGCAATGCAACACCCCAGACACACGTGCAGTACATCTGTCTGAAGTCACTCTGCCCTCCAGGACACAGGAATCTGGTGTGATCAACGTGCCACCAAGGCACTGTGTCATCTTATTGAGGGAAGGCACCACTTCTGGGACATAGCATCAGTCTCTACTGTGGACAGTCAGACATCCACCGAGAGTGAAGCCTCCACCGCTGCTCCACTCCTGCTGCCTCTGCACGTCTCTGTGCAGGAAGCGCAGTGACTGAGGACAGGGGCCGATGCCTGTCCCCTAGAAGGGGCCAATGGTCGGCCTGCTTTTTGAGTGCTTCTTCTGAGGTGACTGTTCTCTCCTCCACACCTTGTGCCCCTCCTCTGAGTCCACACTGTTTTCTTCCCAGGCTGTTCTGTTTCTGATTATTCAAAATGGCTCCTCCCAGGCCCCCAACCAACCATTTAATACATTGGCCCTTGCCCGGGAGTTACACACACCATCAGCTCGTGGTACCTCACCCTGAACTCAAAAGTTTATGGCTCCGGCTTCTGCCCACTGGAGGGATTTCCACACACCACAATCCTGCAGAACTATTCCTAAGGGGCTGTTTTATGACAACAGTCCTTTTTGTGGTCATAGAAACCTAGCAAGCTGACCCTTGGGTGAACTCAGCCTTGGAGCTGTTTGTTCCAGATACTGAGGGGATCAGAAGTGTGAATTGAACAAGAGGTTCCATGCACAGAAGTGGTATCAAAGAGTTCCAGGATGCCCCTTCATCATATAGTATATTTCTGCAGTAGTCCCTTCAACCATGTAACTTACTTGAATCTGAAAATATCCAGCTTATCTTTGGCGCCTGCAGTAATATAGTCATTGATAATCTGTGGTCAGGTTACTTAGTAGCATGGCAAGAGTTACTTTTTAAATGGTGGATGATATTTGGCTGCAGATAACGTGGTTTTATTCCAGAGTCCTGGGGTTCTGCACCTAAACTGTGCAGTTTAGGCGTTCTAGAAATACCATCAAGCATCCTTATTTACCATGGAAATCTCTAAAAGCCACAAGAGTTGATGAATCATAGGAGCCAAGCCTTTGGGCCACTGCAGCCCATTGCAAAGCCTTTTTGGCTCTGATCACCACTTAAAACTGACAGTCTTCTAAGTTACCAGATTAATGGCTCACAGCAATATTCCTAAGAGTGGTATGTGCCGTCATTAAAATTTCAAAGAAGCCTACCAAGTGCTGAATCTTTTTCTAAGTGGTAAGAGATACAAGGTATAATGGTTAGTCCTTTACCCTGGAGACAGGCTAGGGCCCAGGAGACCCCTAAACTCTTCAGTGATGGGATAGGTCCCTTGATCTTTGCTGATTTACCACCCAATGACGGAGGCATGTGTGTCTTACAAGGTTATCCAGAGTTCTTGCTATTTCTCATTCATCAAGTCTAATTAATAGGATATTCAAGGGCAGCCACCCAGATGCCCCTGTTCCAGACATCAGAAAACCCTTCCTTTCTGACTCTAGCATAGGGAAGTCCCCAGATTTGTGATTCAGTCCAACATAGAATTCAGTGATGTTAGAAAATCTGACTCTTGGCCTGATTGTCAGCAGTTTTCTCTCCACCTGCAGAAGATAAAACCTTCTTTAAACACTTTCTTAGGGTGATGAATTTATACAACTACATTGTGTTCTAGTCCACTCCATGTATTACCAGTCATAGGATCCTTGTCATCCAGCTGGCCAGTGCTCTAACTTCAGAATCCTATTCTGAGGAGCTCTGTCCTAACATCACTTCTGGTACCAACTGACTTCATGTAGATTTCCCAAGAAACAGGACAGGAGTGCATGTTTTCTACCATGTTTTCCCCAAAATAAGACCTACCCCCAAAATAAGCCCTAGCAGGATTTCTATGTGTTTGTTAAATATAAGCCCTACCCCGATAATAAGACCTAGTGATGATCTTATTATCATTTCAGCACAGAGCAGTAAGGAAGACTGGAATACCTTTTATCTGCCACAGCTCCTTTCTCCGAGCTGTTGGCACTTGTGCAGGTGTGCGTGTGGTAACCACGGTTGCAGGCATCCTATTGTGCACGTTCAAATGGCTAGGGGAAAGGAGTTCATGCATCACTCATGCCAGCCCCACCACCAAGGCCAGCTCCTCCTGTCAGTTTCCTGAAGAAGATGACTTAACTGTATTTGATTAAATGTAGATTGTTGTATTATACTTAATGAAAACAAGACATCCCCTGAAAATAAGCCCTAGTGTGTCTTCTTGAGAAAAAAATAAATATAAGACAGTGTCTTATTTTGGGGGAAAGATGGTAATTCGAAGATACCAGTGATGCTGATAGGGGAATGGGAAGAAAACAGTGAAAGAACAAAGCCAATAAATGTTGTGTTTTCAAAGGAAGTTTGTACTGTTGGCAGGGAACCTAATTTTGCTGGACAACCTAGAAAACAGTGTAGACTATGCATCTCAAAGTTATTCTGTCTGAGATGTAAAAGAGGGGGTTATTTATCCACCATCTCCTGTTAGCCATCGAGGGCTTCCCCAGTGAGCTGTTCACTCCCAGATGCTTCCAGCTGGAGTAAGTTCCAATAGCCAGAGGCTTCAAATGCCAGTGGCTGGAATTTGACCTACATCGTATGGGAATGGGGGAGCATGAGTAGGATTTGCTTCACCATTACTTATCTCTGTGCAAGATCAGGCCAATAGAAGTGAGGTGATGTGGAGACAGCGGTTTAAGGTGTAGGGGCTGGGGCCATAGCACACTCTGTGCTTCTCTGTAACACCTAACTTTGAAGGGAAATACATTGAAATGAGAGCTCAGGGCAGCCTTGTACCCAATAGACATTCAGTAAATAAATCCTGATTACTTGAGACCTGAAGGAATTAAGAGAAGTAGGGGCTGGTAGAGGGTACTATAGACATCATTACAGATGTGGCTTCTGCTGCCCCAAGTGCTGGTCCAAAGCAGAGTCCATGTGGATATCTTTGTAGCTAGTTCACTGTTGCTTAGAGAATCTTCTAGTAAAGAATGAGTCCATTCTTTCTTTTCTGTCCTGTGGCATAAGGCAGGTAGTAGATCCAAAGTGGCTCCTTGGTCAGCAACATCTGCCTGAATTGTGTGGCGCAGAGGGCCTCATTATGTCCTGTAGTCACCAACCTAGAAGGCTTCTGGATTCCATTCCTGGGAAACAAGCCAGGGAAGTAGGAAGAGAGAAAGTGGCTGGGGAAAGAATGAGCAATTACAGATGACATGCACCAGCCCTAAACATGCAATTACTTTTCAAACAGGCTATTTACAACCCATCAGACGGAGCCTGTGGGGAGTGGGAAGTTAGACCAGGTGAGGCAGGACAGGAGCACCAGAGCTGCTCTGTGGCTGTGAGAGGCAGAGAAATGGGCATACAGGAGAGAAGAAATTGGGAAAGGAAGCCAAGACCTCCGCCCTGATCTGTCTTCTCACTGAGGATGCTGCTTCTGCAGCAGCCCAGCTCTGCCTGTGCAGATCACACCTACCATGTCTAACCCTCAGCTTTCATCTCCTCAGCCCCTGCCCTTCCTCCCTCACCTATCTCTGGATCCTCAGCTCAGTCTCTACCACCCTGGACAAACCTTCCTTGATGGCCCCAGACCCTCTAACTCTAACCCTTGGAAGCTTTAGCCTCATTGCCGCTCTCATTTCACAGTCTGTTTGGTCAATGTTTTCTCTCCCCAACTAAAGTTTATGGTCTTCTTATTTTTCATTTGCATAATCTCTCTTGATCTAAACCCAGTGAGCAATGCATAGAAGAGGCTTCCGGTGCAATCAGCACATGCCTCAGTTTCCTTGTTCATATAATGGGACTCAAAAATAGTACTTTACTCCTAGGGTTGTTGTGAGGGCCATTGCTAATGGAGTGTCTATTTAGCACAGAGTCTGGCTCTTGGTGTGAACTTGATAAATGTGGAATGGATACATGGGAGTGGCTATTGCTTGCTATGGACTTGTTGAGGGTCCCTGGGGCTTAGAAAATTCTAGTGGTCATCTTGACTCATTTAAGTTAGAACAGGAAAAATTTAGATAATTACAAAATGTATTTTGGAAGAATTTCTTGCAAGCCTTTTTGGCTTGGAAATGAGTTCTGTATAGTCAAGACCTTGAAGTCCCCTTCTGTGCTCGTTAGAGAGGAATTTGAGAACTGTTATATATAGCCCATACAGGTTTTTTTTTTTTTGTAAGCCTCATTTTCAAAAAAGACTGTTCACCAGAGCCATTTGGGATCATTAGAGTGAGCAAAATCTTCAAAGGCTTGTCTGTTTTAGGAGAAGCAACCTGTACGCTATCGCCACACTGGACTGGCCATGTGGGAGATGAGAGCATTCGATAGTGTCACTCAGGGATGATGGTCTTGACAGGTCCTGCACCTGCTCCTATTTTAGATTGGGCTTCTCTTAGTTAGATGCAGGATGGGGACAGCTGGCCCCTTTGCCTGAGTACAAAGCAGCTCTGAACCCCTTGAGGAAGAACACTGGAGAACCACAGTCAGAGCCATGGTTGTGTCTTAGTTTAAATTGATGCTGCATCTCCATTTGCCTTCCAGATCCTTTTCCATCCTTGCTCTCAGACCAGGGAGGTTGACCTCTAGGGATTGCATCAATGTACTCTTTTGCCCTCTAGCTTCTACTTGGGTCCAGCCAGTGGGAGGCAGCAACAGGAGGCTGGAGATCTGGGATACTAATTCCTTCGGTTTTCTCCTGGCCTAAAAATTGGCAGAGACTGATCTCTCCATGAAGGGCCATAGCTTGCCTGAGGCTACCCTGAAGCTTTCTCCAGATCCTGGAAACTCTTCCCTCCTTTGCTTCAAATGGTTGCCTTGACGTATTTCACTATTTCTTGCTGAATTCCCCTAAACCTTTTATAACTTTATAAAATAACCCCCTGCATTAAACTTTGTTCAAGCATTCAGGTGTTCTCCCCCTGACGTCTCTAAGGCCGACACATAATAACTAAACAAACTTACAGGGTACAGGGTGATATTTCAGTACATATATGTATTGTATAATGATCAAATCAGGGTAATTACCATATCAATCACTTGAAATATTTAGTATTTTTTTTGTACAGATAACACTCAAAATCTTCCTTTTCAGCTTTCTGGAAATATACACTACCTTGTTATTTGCTAGTCACCACACTGTTTAATATAACTCCAGAACTTAATCTTTCTAACTAGAACTTTGTACATGTGTTCACCAACCTTTCCATTCCCCCTCCCTGCTGAGCCCTACTGCCTCAGACCCTGGGAACCAATATTCTATTTTCTACTTCCAAGAAATCAACTTTTTTAGATTCCACGTGTGAGTGAGATCACGTGGTGTTTATCTTTCTGTGCCTGGCTTATTTTACTGTCCGTAATGTCCTCCAGGTCCATCCATCTTGTCAAAAATACTAGGATCTTATTGTATTGTATAGCTGAATAATATTCCATTGCGTGTGTACATATATGGTAGAACCTCTGTAAGTTGACCACCCAAGGGACTGGCCAACATATGAAGGTGGTCAACATAAGGAACTAGGCCTACTGTACTGATGTATACATGGGGTGCATGTCTGGTCTATGAAAATTAGGTCAACTTGAGGTGGTCAATACAGAAAGGTGGCCAACTATGGAGGATCTACTGTATATCTCTCTATCTCATTTTTTTTTTTATTTATTCATCTGTAGATGAGCCTTTAGGTTGATTCTATTTCTTGGCTCCTGGGAATAACACTGGAATAAACATGAAGTGCCAGTATCTCAATGACATACTAATTTCCTTTCCTTTGGATGTATATGATAGCTCTGTTTTTAAGGAACCTACATTTCTCTTGTAATAGAACCTACATTCCACCTTTTTGAGGAACCTACATACTGTTTTCCATAAAAGCTGTACTAATTTACTTTCCCATCATCACACATTCCCCTTTCTCCACATCCTCATCAACTTATTTTTTGTCTTTCTGATGATAGCCATTCTAACTGGGGTGGGGGCAATATCTCATTGTGACTTTTATTTGCATTTCGCTGGTGATTAGGGATGTTGACCATTTTATCATAAGGCAAGTAAAGCTCTTACAACAGGGCATGAAATGCCACAAGCCCTCAGTAAACATTAGCTTGAATTATTCAGCTGTGTCTAAGAAGAGAGAAGAATAAGTGGATGACAATATTCTAGAAAGAGGCAATAGCATCAACGGAGGTCCAGGGTTGGGCAGGAGGAAGACGTGTGCACAGAGGAGTGAAGATGTTTACCTGGCGTAGGGTTGACTCCTATCAGAAAACAATTCCCGGGGAATAAGACTGGTGAGACGATAACTAAGAATATGGAATGAAGCTGGGGAGTGGGATAAGGGTATAAATATTCATAGGGTTATTTGAAAAAGTGCATCAGGACCTTTGGCCTATACAATATTCCTCCCAAGTGCTGTCAGCTTGGAATTCTACTGAAACTCTGTAGTCTTCCAGACATAGGTGAAGGCAAAGTCTATTCTAGAGTGATGGTTCCTATCCATGCCACTAACTCTATTTTTTCTTAAATTTTGTTCTTGTTTGAGCTGTTGTTGGAGCTACTGTTTCTATTATAATGTGTCTTATATAGGACGTCTTTGACACTCCATCTCACACTTTCCTGACTTACTCTGTGGCTTGGGCAATTGATGGACAGGAGGTTGCATGCACCAGTAGCCTGATCATGCGCATGCCACCTGGGCGTTGTGGCTGTGTCCCTCTGCCCTTATATTTCTCTGCTTCTATATCAGAGGATTCTACGGAGTCCTGCTCAGCTGTCCTGGTTCAAATGGGCATCTGAAAGAGCTAAGGAGTTACATAGTGGCCCAGGAAATTTCTTAACAGTGGGTAAGGAGCCAGTGCATGAATATTTCCCTCTCCAAATATTGGACAATTCTGAAGCACAGCCTATACAACTCTTTAGAGATCCCTAGTGGGACCGAGTTCCAGTTATTCACAAATATTGAATCAACTCAATAATATACTCTGAGATTGACTTTTCTTCATTTTTGTACTTCTGCCATCTCCTCCATCTCATTCCCTAAGATCACTACCCCAAATAAACTACCTGCTGGCAAACCCTTGACACAAATTCTGTGTTACAGAAAGAATCCACACTAAGACATTATTTATTCAGTTTTCTGTTATTAAGCACATTTTACTATTGCCTCTTATGCTACTTTAATGAGCATAGTTTATATGCTCTTAATAATATACAAATAGCTAGAAGTGAGCCCTTCATAAATAAAACCACAATTTCAACAACAAGTCTTAACAGCCATCTTCCTCAGAATGTTCCACATCTCAGCAATCCTGGCGTGTGCTGAAGCAGGAGGGTCCAGTGGAAAGAGCAGCACAGTGGGAATCAGAGCATCAGCTTCTTAATCTTAATCCAGTCCTTCTACCATCTAATTGCATGATTAAATATACTTGTTTTTATGGCGTTATTGACACATAATTTATACCACAATGATCACACAATTAAAGTGCATGATTCAATGGCTTTTAGTATTATTTGTAGAGTTGTACAAGCATCGCCATAATCTAATTTAAGAACATCATTGTCACCCCCAAATAAATCTTATACTCATTAGCAGTCACTCTTCAACCCCCTACCCCTCACTCCTAGGATCTTCCCCCTCTTATCAGCCTTCGGCAGTCACTTATATACTTGCAACACTTCTATCAGTTTGCCTAAGAATATGGAAGGAAGCTGGGAAGTGGGGTAAGGGTATCTAGATATTCTATATAAATGGGATCAAGCAATCTGCCGTCTTTCATGACTGGCTTCTTTCACTTTGCAGAATGCATTTGATATTCACGCATATTGTAATATTAGTTGTGTGATTCTGAGTAAACACTAACCAGTGGTTCCTCTCCTGCTGCTTCCTCTCCTGCCCTCCAAGTCCCAAGGGAAGCAAGGAAGAAGTACAGAAACCTAGAGGCAAGCAGATTCCAGGGTTTAGTTAACATTTTCAGCTTGAGCTCAAAGAAGCCGAAACAAGAGGAATAGCATTTATTGCAGAGCTCCTATTCTACAGTTGGTGCCCGGGTGCGTGCAGAAACCAATTACCTATGAGGGGTAATTGAAATCATTAATAGCCACAAACAAATGTGTCTATGCTGCAAGTAATTTGCAGTAACACTTAGTAATTGATAGTAATTTTTAGTAATTAAACACTAAGTAATTAATTTACCAAGCCACACAGCCATTTTATGGGGTTCCTTGGTGTTCCCGCAGCAAATCTTAATTACTTAACCCAAGCACCAAGTATATTTCTGTCATTTCTAAAAAAATATATAGAGTGTGCTATTCTTGGTAAGTTGCAGTAAAGGAAAGCCAAAGAAAGGAATTATTTTCCTGGGCAGTAGTAATTAAAAGACTGAAGCTATCTTTTGAGCCAATAACAAGGTTGTTGAGTGAAGCCCTTTAGCTATGTTTTTTGTCTATGCCCCACAGACAGTCAAAATGAAGTGTGAGTTATAACAACTTATTTCTGTCTCCTGTTCTCCTAAGTGTTTTGGCTCAGCCTTTTCCAGGTTTGTTCTGGCTACTATGAACCCACACATGAGTGGGTCATGACAGGGAGGATCACAGGGACCCCTTTGCTTCTTCAAGATACCATCCTACGTTTTGAAGTTCACTGTGAAGTTCAACACTACCTGACTCCAATAGCCTTTGGTTAGTTACATATTAGCTGTAGGGTAGTGTTAGTTGCTTGCTCAGCATCTACCCCTCCATCCTCCTTTCTAGTAGCACCCCAGTTTTATAAAGGAATCCAGCTTTCTCCATGCAGCCTGTGTGACTGGAGGAAGCTGGGGCATGGGGTGGATAAAGATTAGTCTGAGTCAAGCACAGCAATTATACTACTAGTTCAGGAAGTCAGGTTGCTATTGGTCAGAAGTATCATGTGCCCCTAGTTGGCCCAATTAGAGTGAAGAAAAGGGCTTTTGGTCCAGAAATAAGGAAGAGATTTTCCCCCTACCAAGTCCTTGTCTCATCAGATGTGATCAGTACAGCATGTTGGCATGGGGATGTGCAGTATCTGGGAACAAGTCTACCCAGAGAGGAGCAGATTCAAGGGCATTGCAGAGAAGTGGAACCTAAGTTCTACTGTGCCTCCAGTCCTACTTCTGGACTTTTAGACATGTGAGATAATACATTTTTCTTAGGTTTTATCTAGTTTGAGCTTGGCTTTCTGCCATTCACAGCCCCCAATTATCTGAACTCATTTGACTCCAGTCCTTATCTTTCACCCCAGTCTAATTGTTCCATTCCTGAAGCAAGCCTCTGTACCATGGCTCGGGTATTATCATCTCAGTGTAGATTGCCCAGTCAGTGTTACTCTTTTCTATCTGGTGGAGATTCTGCAGACTCAATACTCAGAAATTTCAAGATTAGCTGTAGGCCCTCTGGGAAGTCTTCAATGAGTAAGATGACCAGATGTCCCGCTTTTGGCGGGACAGTCCCAATTTTTAACAATTTGTCCCACGTCCCATGACATTTTTCCTGATGTTTGGAAAGAAGTATAACAAGCTAAGGAACAGACAGGAGAACAGGAACATATGGTTTTCAGTTGCCATGTGGCTATTTCGCCAGGATATGAGTTTTATATTATTTTTGTTAATTTTATAATGTTAAACTGTAATAATAACAAATAATTGTTGAGACGTGATTACTGAGAACTGCTTATCAAAGTTTGCATTGTTGTCAGGCCTTGCCCCCCTGCCCCCGTCAATGGTGTCCTGCTTTACCAATGTTAAAATCTGTTCACCTTATCAATGAGGCCCTCGGTCCTGTGTGAATTCCTGGGACATGAAGGTCGGTCTGTAGTACACCTTATTTATAGATGGCATATGCACATCTTCCCAACTAGATCCTGGACAACAATGATTAGGTCTTCTGACCTACCAATAGGGAAAGATGAGCTAGATACCCATGGAATCTAATATGGAGGAGTCTTGATGAGGCAGAAAAGAGAGAGAAGTTTAGCAAATACTGCAGATATTTGGAGGGAGGGGAAGTCATTTTGGGCAAGTTTGGCTGGGAAGTTATGAAACTTTCTAGAAGAGATGGAACCAAAATGGGACCTTTAAAGATGTGTAGGATAAAAGTTATATGTGAATTTATTCTTGTATCCATTCTGTTATTATTTATTAAACATCTACTTTTTATAAAGCATTGTGCCAAGGTTTTTCTTCCCCTGTATTTTTTATTTAAATTTCAAAACAATATCCGTGGAATATATATTGCTTATTTCCATTTTACAAATGTTAATACCTGTGATCAGAGAGGTGTATAATATTTTTTTCCCCAAAGTTGGAGGTAGGCTTCAAATCCAGTTCTTCTAACCTGAGTTTTTACAACTCAGCTACAGTCGTCTGTTACCACATGGGGTCACCAAGTAGGGTCAACAGACATTTTTTGTATAGGACCAGATAGTAAATATTTTAGATGTTCTGGGCTGAACAGTCTCCATTGCTGCACTCCACTGTGCTTCTGTACAATCATAGACAACAGATAAATAATACATATTCCAATAAAACCTCATTTATAGCACTGAAGTTGGAATTTCACATAATTTTCATGTGTCATGAAATATTCTGTATTCTCTTAATTTTCTCCCCAACCATTAAAAAAAGTAAAACCAGGTAGTAGGCCAGATTTACCTCTGGGCCATAGTTTGCTGACCTTCCTTTCTTTCTTTCTTTCTTTCTTTCTTTTTTTTTTTTTTTTTGAGACAGAGTCTCCCTCTGTTGCCCAGGCGAAAATGGCATGACACCACCCTAGATCATAGTAATCTCAAACTCTTGTGATCAAGTGATCTTCCTGCCTGAGACTCCAAAGTAGCCAGGACTATAGGTACCTGTCACCACACCTGACTAATTCTTTTATTGTTTTGTAGAAAAAGGGTCTTGTTCTTGCTCAGGCTGGTCTTGAACTCCTGGCCTCAAGAAATCCTCCCACTTTGGATTCCTAGGAGTATAGGTGTCAGCCACTGTGCCCAATTGACCCCTTACTTTTTTAATACCAGGATATCATTTATTTATTATAGCAGAACATTTAAACATGAAATCTAACCTCATAACAAATTTTTAAGTATCCTATACAGCATTGTTAATTGTAAGCATGATGTTGTACAACTAATTTTTTTTTAAAAAATTAAATCATAGCTGTGTACATTAATGCAATCATGGGGTATGATGTGCCAGTTTTATATACAATTTGAAATATTTTCATCAAACTGGTTAACACAGCCTTCATGGCATTTTCTCAGTTATTGTGTTAAGACATTCACACTCTACACCTAGTAAATTTTGCATGTATCCTTGTAAGATGCACCATAGGTGTGGTCCCACCAATTACTCTCCCTCCGTCCATCTTCCTCCCTCCCCCAACAAATCTTTAGAACAGTGTTTTTCAACCGTTTTTTAATCTCATGGCACATGCGCAAACCTATAGTTAAACTTCCACCACACACTTAAATTATGTTGATTAAAAAAAGAGTGGAAAAAAAGAATATATTTTGCTTTGTACAATATCAAGAATGTATTTTTGATTATCGAAACATAATTCCAAATATATTGAATATATGTCAAATTTGAATATATTTGACATATATTCAATATATTTTGCTTTCAAACATAATTTAATTAATGATCTTTAAAATTTTTTGTAGCCCAACATTTGAAAATCACTGCTCTACAATGTACTCATTTTGCCATAAGGAAAATTTATACCTCTGACTAGTAATTCCCGATTTCTTTCTTCCTCACCCCCAGCCTCTGGCAACCACCATTTCCTTCTGTTTCCATGAGTTTAGCTCTTTTAGGTCCCTCATGTAAGTGTGATAATACACAATTTGTCCACTGTCACTGGCTTACTTTACTTATCATCATGTCTTCCAAGTTCCAAGTTCATCCACATCGCCATGACTTTAAAGTGTGTGTGTCTATGCAGAGGTGGGGAGGAAGTCGAGGGACAGTTACTCCTCCTATGTTCCCCTCTCTCCCACCCCTCCTCACAAAGCTCACGGATGACAGTACAAATCTCCCCAGCAGCGCAGGCCTTGAACTCTCAGAAGCTGTACTCCATTGCCTGGCACCAACCTGTTTATTAGCGCAAGATGTTCTTTTAATTTAGCAATCTGCAAAGGTCTCGGATGAAAAGGCTCTACCTACCCTCTTTCTGAAGCCTGACATAATTAACTACATCTCAGCCCCACCTTCCATTCTCTCTTTAATGAGCAGTGCTAATCCTGAATCACTTTAAAGGAGCAGGCTGCCCCTTGGTATCAATTAAAAGAAAAACACTTTTCAATGCATAAACTGTAACAATTGTGAACGGGTACAAAGAAAAATCTACAGGTTCTGGCTCTGCCATCAGAGCAACCCTTTGTAAGGATTGTCTAATGCTCTTTTGGAGGCAAAACACAAGCAGGCCTACCACGCTAGGCAGTGTTACTCCTGGGGGAAAAGCCGCACTTGAAAATCTTCAGGCCAGAGACTTGGGAGCAGTCCAGTGAGTAGGCCTCCTGTTTGCAGAAATATTCAGCCTGATCTCACCCGCTCAGATGGAGAAACTGTGTGCAACCCTCCTGAGTCACGTCTAGAGATGATTTATGGAGAGTGTTTTAGCTCAGTGTGATGTTACATCTCTCTCATCTTCATCCCCTGAAGTGAACAATCAGACCAGCCTTTTCTCAGGCAGGGGGTGATAGGCAGGTGGTGGGAGACTTCATTAATCTCTGGGTTCTCCAGGAAAGCCAATTTGATCATTGTACAATACTAAGCCTTCTGTGCAGAGTGTTGCTTGTTAGCTTGGAGATTTGCCCTCCAGAAACTCCACGCTGGGAAGACTGGTCTATGTGCCAGGGTGGGATGTGAGAGGCAGGCCTGGCAGTGGGAAGGGTGTGGTTCTAGATCTATTTAAGGACACCTGCTGCAGAGCCTTGAGGGGATCAGTAGATCCCTGTTATCAGAGTTACCTGGGCAATGCTGCGATCCTCGCAGGGTTATTTTTTGAGTCCTCTAACAGCCCCTTTGAAGTCTTGTCATCTCTTTGAGTTGTCCTCTTCTTAATTCTCTAAGACTTTGGGAGCAGTCATTTACACATTAGTGTCAAAGCCTTTTGACACCAGAATGTCTGTATTTTTCTCTTATTCCTGGTGTTAAAGAAAAAATTATTCAATCTTGGTAAAAGTGGTAAGGAAGACTTTATCCAGGACTGGCACAATAGGTACAGGAACCACTGCAATGAGGTCATCAGTGCTGGGACAGATATTGGGCTCAACTCTGAAAACATCATGGACAAAGGAATTTATAGCCAAGGAGCAGTGAAGGAATCAGTGGCTGGAAAATTACTAAAAGGAAGCCTCAAGGGTGCTGTGGTTTAAATGTCCTCTCCAAGACTTGTGTTGAGTTTAATTGCCATTGTGATGGTATGCAGAGATTAGGTAATAAGGGCTCTGACTTCAGGAATGAGTTAGTGCCATTGTCATGGGAGTGTACACCCAAGAGAAGGATAAGTTTGGCTCCCATTTTCCCTCCCCATCTCTTGCACTCTATTCCACCTTCCTCCACAGGAGGTCCTTTGCGAGATATCAGTCCCATGCTCTCTGACTTCCCAGCTTGCAGAAGCGTGAGCCAAATAAATGCCAATTGTTTATAAATTACTCAGTGTGTTATATTCTGTTATAGCAGCAGAAAATGGTCTAAAACCAGGATAAGGGAAATTTTGGCTTCATTGATCTAACACAAGTCTTGCTAAAGACGGGCCAGGGGATCAAACATCACTTGAGGAATGGTAGAGAATGAGAACCCTGATCAGATATGGAAGATAATCAGAGTTGAGATGGGAATTCTTGCTAAACTCATCCAGTATGTTCTTTGCTAAAAGTGCATCTTCTAAGGAAGTACACAGAAGAGCCTAGGAAGTGATTCAGAAGCCTGGTTCAAGTTTGGCCAAGGAAAGAATCTTTGCCAATCCTTCCTCGTATTCAAGGAAAGAAAAGGCATTTTCTCTTCCTTTGAACACCGTAAGTCCATTTTCTCATCTGTTCACTTTTTGTTCATTAAGCCATCTGAGTAAAGGTAGCCATCAGGGCTTCAATGAAGGGAGTTTAAGTTCTAGGAAAATAAAAGAAAAACAAAGATTGACAGTTGGTCAGTTTCTGAGTCTAGAGGGCAACCAGTCCCAATTTCTAGACGCTGGGCTTAGAGCATCTTCAGTGAGAGCGAGGACAGGCAGTGGCAATCTGACAGATTTTCCCAGTTTACAGTCTGAATGTCATAAGGGCTGTGCACACATGAGCGGTTGTGGTGATTTCTCTGAAGTTTATATCAAGTCATCCAGCTTTAGCTTACAAGGCTTAGGAAAAGAGCAGTTTTCATTTTAGTGATTCCAAGTCAGAAGGGTGAAAGAATATTAGAAAGATTAGTTTGAAGAGTCATAGCCAGATATTGGAGGACACCAGAACAATTTAGGGTCTGGTTCAGAGTGCAGGGAGATAATAAAATTTCAAAGAAAATGAACAGGGCTAGTGTATTGGGTGAAGTATATATAATCTTCTTCTGAAATACAGTTTTTCTATCTATAGTGACACCCATATCTACCAAAGATAATCAAAGTAAGACTGATTCGTTTGCAAAACAAGTTTAACCTCATTAAACTTTTTTTTTTTTTTTGTAGTTTTTGCTGGGGCTGGGTTTGAACCCGTCACCTCCAGTATACAGGGCCAGTGCCCTACTCCTTTGAGCCACAGGCTCTGCCTACCTCATTAAGCTTTGCCTGATTATTTATATAAGAGAAATGAGAATAGTGATGGACCATATAGGTTCTTTTTAAAGTTTGCTTTGCTGGAACTTTTGATAAGGATTCTCAGATCGTACTTTTAAAAGTTCCTTGAGATTTAGGAAGCCAAGTCCTTTATAACCAAGTACTTGCCTTGTTACAGACGCATCTGTAACACTATAGATGTGTGTAAATTTCCCTTTGCTCAATTCTCCAAAATATCCTGGTGTTTGTGGGCCTGCTAGAAAGTGATCTTCTTTACTTACCTGTAAGGCTGGAACACTCAGGGTGATTTTGTCACTGTGTGTCTTTGTTGCGTCCACAAAATTAACTTTAGTTCCTTAAAATTGTTTAGTTGTATCTAAAAATATGGCATTCCAATCAAAACCTTGGTAACATGAGTGCTGTTTCCAATTGTGTCCTGTTACAAGGAGAACAGATTCTTATTGAACTTATGCAAATAACTACATTGCCATAAATGTAAGCATAGTCATAAATAGTTCTGAATTATGAAGGGATCAGGTAGGGAGAAAAAAATGTTTCAATTTTGGTTCACAAAGATAATTTTGCTGAATTGCTGTAAGCTATAGATAAAAGGGAAAGGTTTACTTAAATCTGAAAAATAAAACATGTAAAGCATCAGAAAATTTTCAAACAAAGTCATTAAAAATTATCCTCATTAGCTCATTTAATCTCATGTAATTTAATTCTTTTTCTGTTTGATGTAGAGTCAGGAGTTTCGTGAAGCTGTCAGTTCCTTCAGTGGAGCTCTGCAAACTCTTACCCAGTCCAATGGTAAAATATTGAAATTATCAGAAGCCTGTTCAAGTGTAGTTAGAATATTTTCCATGAATCTTCTTGAAGAAAAAGCCAGTTTACATTGTAACCAATTTCAAAAGCTTTTGGAGAAGAATCCAAACACTAGTTGTCTATAGATGACAAAGAATCACAATTGTTAAAAATCTGATGGAAGTTTATTATAACCAGAAACTGGCAAGAAAATTTGGTTATTTCTGTGGCATACAAAATTTTAACATATGAACCAAAATCATCACTGATATATTAGATTTCTAGGAAACTCACACAATTTTTGGAACACTCGTACCAATAACATAGCCACAAATATAATTTAAGAAGGTTTAGCATCACCTTTTTGGCAATGATTTTCATGTCTTTTAACATATAAAATAAGACTAGTATAGTATATATCTTTTCTAAGTTGAGAGACATAGCCTTTGATCTTTCTAGTGGTCCAACTGGAAAATCCCAAGGTTAATTTGAGGTCAAAAAGATTTAATTTAGAATTTGATTTCAGAAGAATATGTTCCAAGTCCCTCCATGTAAACATAAAAGAGGTAAAGTCCTTATCTTTTTTTTAAGGCTAAGTAAAGTATCTCAAGAATGGAGGAAACAGTATCCAATGTACTCAGTACTTCTATGAAACCAACTTATATGTACTCACACTTTCTTATGAAAGATAGAACACAACTATAGCCCAGAAGGAGAGAAATAGAGTGGGAAGGGAGGAGAGAGGGGAGGTTTGATAGAGGGAGGGTAAAAGGTGGGATTACACCTATAGAGCTTATTGCAAGAGTACAAGTCAAATCTGTCAACTGTAGAACATAAATGTCTTAACACAATAATCAAGTAAATGAGGCGAAAGCTATATTAGTTGGTTTGATGTAAGCACATCAGATTGTATAAAAAAACAACATATCGTACCCCACATATGCATAAATGTATTCTTGATAAATGTGTATATGACTTAATAAAAAAATTTGATTTTAGGAAGTTTGTAAAAAAAAAGGCAATAAGTTTAAGACATTTAGTTAAATCTGATATTGGTTATCTATTTAATTGGAACAACAATAAGAGATTTTAAAGACAAATACAGAAGATTGCACAGTTGATAAAACACTTGGCTCTTTTAATATTGAGTTTATTCAGTTTTATTGAGTGATCAAAGACCTAATAAAAACAACATTAAGCACAACAAATTATCTTAATAAAACAAAAAACCATTGTCTTCTGGGCCAATTACTTAAAAAAAAACCCAAACCTTTACATTCTAAGATCAATACTCTAAGAAGACTTTGTCATTTTAATAGAGAAGACTAAATTGTATTTTTGTATTAGTGTAGTACAAAAAATAATTTATAATGAAACCATATAAATAAAACCACTCAATCTTAGGCAGCTCTGATCATACAAACTAAGAATTCCTTTCTTATGGTTAGATCTAGATTTTTAATGAATGTCTATTATTCTATTTAACTTAACACAACTTAAAGTTACAAGTTATCAGAAATATTTTTAAAACAATTTTCAAAGAGACACAATTTGAAGCATCATTATTTTTGAAAGTTTACATAAGAATTTTATTCCACTTACATTCACATAATTCATTCATTCTCACCAACTGTTTTTGAATTGCTCAGGAAAAATTCTATGAAACAGTCAACAAAGTTAACTGCTATTTTAAAGTATTTTTCCTATTGACAACTCAGGCAAATATCAAAAGTATTAGAAAAGCAAATAAACTAAAAAAGTTAAAAATGTTTCTCTCCTTGTTCTCTATTTCTTTTTCTCTCTTTCTCTCTTGCTTCCAAAACTAACATGCATCAAGCAATTTATTTAATGTGAAATTTGTTCTTAAGTTGGATTTACAGTTTTGTGGTTTTACATATTTAGTGGAGACAACACAAACATGTCTGACCAGCAAACCCAGGCAGAAATGCATGTCTGTATTGTACTTAACATTGACAATTTTGAAGACACTCCTATTTTTATCAATAGTTTTAACCCTAGTGTAGTTACCCAAGATTTACTCAAGTTATATGATCTAGAAGGCAATTGGTTTAGTTTCTACTTTTCTGGGATAATATTTGATATAATCACTTTTTTAAAAGCTCCTTAAACAGAGACCATTTTTATATTTTGGTGACATTATTCTGATGTAAATATCACATACATATAACATATATAATATATATACACACCCACATAGATATGTAATAAACATACAGATAGAACAACCAGATCTTATGACATTTTCAAAAATGTTTCATTCACAAGCCAGTAAAACTGAGCAATACAAACTCTTATTTCTTTTCTCTTTTTGCCCCCGTTACTTTTTGAGCAGCTTCTGAGTCCCCCAAGAGCCTCCAATGGAGGGTAGGGGACTTAAAGCTCATGGAGCTGGAGTAGGAAGGGAAAGGGTCTGGCAGAGGTGGACAGAGTTGGCAATAGTATGTGGGCAGCAAAGATTTCAGAAGAAGGATTTTTGATCCAACAGAGAGAGCAAACAGAAGAGAGAGGGACCTCATAGAGAACCTGAAGGAAGGACTTCCAGCCCAAAGGATGAGGAAATTATCCCCATTTAGGAAAAGGGAGCCAAGAAGAAGAGATTTCCAGGCCAGACAGTCAGAGAACAACCTCCACGCAGAATAAGGAGCCAGGATGAAGACCTTTTTTCCAAGGAGGTATCTTTCAAAAGATGTGTGCCAGTCCAACCCCGCTTCAAAGAGTATACACACACCTTCAGAATAAAATGTGTCCTTACCAGATTGGCAGACATTTGTCTAGAGCAGCAGTACAGGAGTCTGATTCACCTGTGGATCCCTGATCAATCAGTCAGGAATGAAGACAAAGGCTTCGAAGGGGCACACTTAAGATTCTGGGTGGACCCACGTGTCCAGTGATGAATCTGACCTTATCTGAAACACTGCACCATAACTCTTAAAGAAAGCTTTATTCAGTGGTACTTGTTAAAGCACAGTAAGGAAGACTTTATTTAGGACCATCATAATAGGTATATAGATCACTGCACAGCATGGGCAAAGCAGGAATTTATAGCCAAAGAGAGTGGGGGTCGGTTAGGGGATGGACAATTACTAAGAGAAAACACCAGTGTAAGGGGGATACTGACTAAACCAATCTAACAAGGTTCTTGCCAAGGACAGGCCAGGTATACAGCAGATACCACCTGGGGAATGGTGGAAGATGAAGAACCTGATTAGATGTTGAAAATAATCATGCTTCAAGAATGGAGAGTCCTTGCCAGCCTGACTTAGCAGGGTTTTTTATTAAAACTGAATTTTACAGGGAAGTTGGTATGGTTTGAATGTGTGTCACCTCCAACTCTCATGTGAAATTTGATCCCTCATGTTGGAGGTGAGGCCTAATGGGAGGTGTCTGGGTCATGGGTTGGATCCTTCACAAAGGGCCTGATGCCCTTCCTGCAGTAGTGAGCCACCTTGCAAGGCCAGAAGAACATGGATAATAACTTTCATTTAGCATATATATTATTATTGTGATTATGAATAAAATTTCACCTTAACATAGGAACAGGCTGTTAGAATGTGGTAAATAATAATTGTTATTTGCCCAGTCCCCTTCTAGATCCTCTGTTTTTTGATGCAGAGCAAACACTGGGGCCTATATCTAAGTTACTCCCAAATCAGAGGTGTTGGAACAGAGCAGGTGACATCCGAATTGTCTTCTTGTGTCATATAGAAACAGGGCAGCTAGTGCAAAGATTCACAGTTCAGTGACAGAGAAGCTGCCTCTCCTGCCTGAGCTCATCACTTTTCCTCCTGAAACAAATTCTTGAGTCTGTAATCTGTTTCTCCAGGAAACCTAACATCACCAGAATTTCAGTATGGACCCATTCCTTGGACAGAAGGCAATGGCAGGCAACACATAGCTACATATTGATCTTGTCATTGGTAATTGATGACAATCACAAATTAATAAACTCATGCACATAAATTGATCTTCAGAGGTGTGGTAATTAGATTTAATGCCTGCCACACCATGTATTTCTGTGTTTAATTATCAGCTTCATTATGAACTTTAATGAATGTCCAATAGTTCAAGATATTCACATCCCGTTAAGTTTGTGACGTCTCTCTCATTTATGAATGGATTTTGTTCTCTCGGGTCACTGAGTTGACTTTCCTAGGTAAAAGAATATTAATTTTTCTAGATTCTATTCCTATTTCTCCTCCCTGGATTCTCACATGGTCAAGTAAAGCGTTTTGACAAAGAGATGAGTTCTTTTCTCAAGATCAGAGAGGAGGCAGAGGAAGAAATAGACTCGGCAGCCTCAGGTCTCAGCCTTGTTAACACAGTAAGTTGCTGTGGAACCTCAGTGAAGTCACTCACTTCTTTGGGCCTCAGTTTTCTCCTCTGTAAAGGGAGGGGAGGAAAGGGGAGAGAGGAAGAGAGATTGTAATATCTGAAATGGATGTTTCCAACTCAGGTAACAGTGGACCTCAGATTATGGAGGACCATTTTTACAAGCAAGAGAGGAAGACTCAGGAGATGGGCACCATTTCTTCATCCTTCCCCTGCTTTAGACATGGACTCTTCCCAGGCAGAGTATGTGTCTGCATGTTCTGTTGTGGATCTGGCTGTTATTACAGAGACACTGCTTGGGTTTCAGTGGGATTACTACCTCGGCATTCACTCGCAATTTGGAGCCTGGGCCACAGGGAAATTGCAGACAATTTGGATGAAAATGGTTGGAAAATTGCAGTGTTTAGGCCTCTTCCACCAGCCCCTTCATTTTTTTTCTCACTTTCTTTTTTATTTCTTTTTCTTTCCCTACTCTTCTTCTCCCCAACCCTGAAATTACTTTAAAAGCAGAGGAACAACAGACTAGACTGGCTAGATTTTGTCCCAGCCTGCAATAGATTTTGTAAACAAACATGTAAATTGACATAGAATTTAACCACCCTTAGACAGAGCGGCTAAAAGACTACAGAGGGGGAAAAAAAGGCTCTCCGTGAGAATCTGGATGGACTGGAATGCTGAGGGGATGTTTGTCCTGGTTAATTGAATTTCTGATTGGGTTTGAATTAACCAAGAAACCTTTATCCTGGTGCAAATTGTTCTCAAATGAGCCCACTTACCTATTTAATTAATTATTTAAACATTTTCAGACCCTTCCTTATTCTAATAAGAATTCAAGGAAGCTGCCTTATTAATAGTCAATTAATGATTATTTTATTGACAATTGAGATTCATGGTCATGGCGCTGAAAGCGTTTATCATTGTTCAGCACAGTCCATGGCAATGTATAAAGTGCAGGTGACAGATGTGCGATTGTCATTAGAAAGACAAATGTTCTAATCAGCGTGCCCACTTAATATTTGTTTTTCCCCTCCATTGTTCAATTGATTTCTAGCCTTGGCTTAGAAGTTCCACCTAGGCAGCACATTCTGTGATTGGACAGATCTAGTTCTTACAAGTTTTCCATGTCATATTGAGCTAAAACTTGTTTATCTCCATTCAACTGGTTGTTGGTTCTAATTCTCACCCTTGGATTCACACAGACCAAGCTTCTTTTTACTTCTTCATGTTTGCGCTTCATGCATTTAAGAAAAATTTCTTCTCCCAAGGAAACTCCCTCAGTTCCTGAAGGGATGGGATGGTGGGGTTCAGACCTGGGAGTCCCCTGTGTGTGTTGGCATGGGGCTCTTCACTTCTGTGTGTGACCATGGGGAAACCCCTTCAAGCCTTGTTTTCCTCAGGATGGATGCAGTGGTTCACGCCTGTAATCCTAGCACTCTGGGAAGTGGAAGCAGGTATATTTCTTTTTCTTTTTCTTTTTTTTTTTTTTAGACAGAGCCTCAAGTTATCCCCCTGGGTAGAGTGCTGTGGCATCACAGTTCACAGCAACCTCCAACTCCTGGGCTCAAGCGGGTCTCCTGCCTCAGCCTCCCAAGTAGCTGGGACCACAGGCACCCACCACAGTGCTCCGCTATTTTTTGGTTGCAGCCATCATTGTTGTTTTGGCGGGCCTGGGCTAGATTCAAACCTGCTACCTTAGGTGTATGTGGCTGGCGCCCAAGCCACTTGAGCCACAGGTGCTGAGCCAGCAGGTGTATTTCTTGAGCTCAGGAGTTTGAGACCAGCCTGAATAGAAGTGAGACCCCCTCTCTACTTGGACATGGGGTTCTTGGGCTCTGGAGCCTGAAGATACAAGGTTGGTACATGGATAGTCATTGGGAGGAGGTTTGGAATCACATGCAGAAAGAAGAGAAAATGGTAATGGAGAGCCTAGAAGAAATAGAAAACTATCCAGGGATTGTGGTGGGCATCTACAGTCTCAGCTACATGGGAGGCTGAAGCAAGGAGATCGCTTGAGTCCAGGAATTTGAGATTACTGTGAGCTATGATGATGCCATGGCACTCAGGGCTACAGAGTAAGACTCTATCTAAATAAATAAATAATAGTAATAGTAGAACACCTAAAAGAGTTGCTCTCATAATTAATCAGGGTGATATAAATAAAGTGTATAGACTAGAACCTGGAGCATAGTAACTGTTGAGATGTTTTCTATTATCATGGCATTGTTTAAGATCCCTGTGCCATGTGGTCTTTCTCTTCTGAAGCCTCCACTTTATTCTAATTATTTAAAAAGTGTTATATTCATTCATGAGCTTCTTCTTGTATATCTACTATGTAACAGACCCTGGGATACATAGGTAAAGTAGGTTCTTCCATCATGAAGTTTATGGTCTCCTAAGATAGATTCATAAAAGCATATTAATAATTCTTTAACATGTCTATCATACCTGTGCTCCACAATGGAATGATGCTGCAATGCCATGAGAGCAAAATGGAAGGGTACTTGACTGAGGGTGGAAGAAGGGAGAGGTTTGAACTTCAATTCTGGAAGAATGGATAGAAATGAACCAGGCAAAGCAAGAATAGAGGAGAAGGAGTTAGACACAAAGAGGAGAATCTGATGTTGGGAGTTGGAATGTGTGAGAAAATAAAAGAGTAATGCTTGGGGGAAAGCACTGACTTGGGAAGAGGGTGGTGGGATGAGGTTGGAGCTATAGACGGGATCTCAGAGCATGTGGAAGTTCATAGATCTTGTGAGAATTTTGGCTTTTGAAAAGTTTTAGGCACAAAGGAGCAATGATTTATATAAGGAAATTTGATTGTTCTGGGTAGGTAGATACATAAGACAAGAAAGAGGGCTATTGTAAGAGTCCAGGTGAAGAATTATGATGGAGATTGTGGCAGTGGAGACAGGTAACATTCAATAGTTTTAAACAAAACTTAGGTAGAAGAAACAATTGAACTTGCCCATGGATTGTGTGTAGAGCAGAAGGGCACTTTGTAACATGTCTCCTGAGTTTCGATTGTGATCAACCAGGAGGATGGCAAAGGGATGCTCTCTGGAGATGGTCACTGGAGCGGGTCTTTAGTCTGAGGTTCCCAGGAAGTGCAGTGTTATGGTTGAGAGATACTAAGTCAGCCTTGTGTGCAGGATTCTTGGGCTCTGGACTCTGAAGATACAAAGTTGGTATACAGATGGTCACAGGGAGGAGGTCTGGAATCACATAGGGAGAGAGTGCAGAAAGAAGAGGAAGTGGGAATGAAAGAGCCTAGGAGATCCCACAGGCAAAGCTTGGGTGGAGAAGTTGGAGGCTGGAATGGGGTCAAGAAGAAGCTGTCCAGAAAGGAAGACAGCAGGAGAATTTTCTGTAGTGCCAGAGAAACCAAGACAAGAGTGTTTCAAGAAGGAGGAAGAGGGCTGCAATAAACATTCTGGTACAAGTATCTTTGTTATAATGTGATTTTTTTGTCTTCTGGATATATACCTAGTAGAGGAATTGTAGGATTGAATGGCAAGTCTATTTTTAGATCCCTAAGTGTTGTACCAGAATGTTTATTGCAGCCCAATTCATAATTGCTAAGTCATGGAAGAAGCCCAAGTGCCCAATGACCCATGAATGGATTAATAAATTGTGGTATATGTAGACCATGGAATATTATGCAGCCTTAGAGAAAGATGGAGACTTTACCTCTTTCATGTTTATATGGATGGAGCAGGAACATATTCTTCTTAGCAAAGTATCTCAAGAATGGAAGAAAAACTATCCAATGTACTCAGCCTTACTATGAAACCAATTTATAGCTTTCTTATGAAAGCTATAATGCAATTATAGGCCAAGAAGAAGGAGAAAGGGGAGAGGGAGGGGAGGGGTGGGGGTGGGATGGGTGGAGGGAGGGTAATTGGTGGAACCACACCTATGGTGCGTCTTACAAGGGTACATGTGAAATTTACTAGGTGTAGAATATAAATATCTTAACACAATAACTAAGAAAATGCCATGAAGGCTACGTTAACCAGTTTGATGAAAGTATTTCAAATTGTATATAAAACCAGCACATTGTACTCCATGATTGCATTAATGTACACAGCTATGATTTAATAAAAAAAAAAAAAGGAGGAATAGGGAGTGGTTGACAGGGTTGTTGAAAACCATTAAGAGGTCAAGTGAAAGCAGCATAGAGAAGTGTCTAGTGGATTCAGGAATATGGAGGTCACTGGTGACTTTGGTGGTGAAGTGAGAGGCAAGAGCCAGGTTAGAGTTGAGTAAGGCATAGATGGGAAGTGGGAAACCGGAGTCACCAACTATCAACAATTTTTTTTGAAACATTTGGCTGTAAAAAGAAAGCTGTAGAGCTAGTTAGAGGATGCTAACAAAAAAATTATATATTTAAAAAACATTATTGTTACTTTTATTAATGGGAAGATTAGATCTTAGAGGGTAGAGAGGTTAAAGGGCTGGGAGAGAGAGGAGGGGTTATTGATGATATTAAGGCTTCTGAGATGAGAAGAGAGGGATCCAGGGCAGTCTCTTCCTAGTGACAGGAGGGGACAAGACAAGATGATGATGGGATTGTTGATTATGAGGAGAGAGTTCGAGGGTAGATGGCTTGTGTAGTCCTAGCAAAGTAGGAATCCAGGTTCTCAGTTGGGAGTGAGGAGGGTAGCCTGGAGGATGGTGAGCAGCAGTGTAGAATTGGGCTGTCCCAGCCTCCGCCAGATGCCACAGCTGTTTCTTGCCCCTGAGATTTGGTTGGTTTTCAAGGGGAGCATTTCACAGTGGTGACATATTGAGTTCATTGTCCTGCTTATCCTCAATGTTTTTCCAGGTCTGCCAAGCAACAACTTCTTCATCCTGAACAGGTATAATTGGAATTTCTGATCCACATCTACACATGTGAACGTGTGTGTGTGTGATCGGACAATGAAGTTCTCAAATTCACCCTGGAGGAAGTGCTACATACCCCATTGCTTAACATCTCTATGGTTACCACATGGCCAAGGGGAGTACTTTGAAAGTGACCATAGTGATATTCAGCCATGAGGTATGTAGCACTTTTCCAAGGATGAGTTTGAGAACTTAATTGTCCAACCTTTTTTTTTTTTTTTTTTTGAGCCAAATCTTCTAAAGTCAGTGGGAGTTTTTTTCTAGGAGGCAAATTTTAAAGAAGGGCAACAGAGCACCATTTGCCTAGCCCAGGAAAGATCTCAACACAACTAGAAATGGTTTCTCCTTTCACTCTGGGAGTATCCTATTTGCCTTGTAAGGTGTATTCGCTCAGCATCTTAGGGATGGATTCAGGGAGTAGCAGGGACCCTTCTTTTTTTTTTTTTTTTTTTTTTTTT
>NW_003852469.1:8146558-8196898 GCF_000181295.1 Otolemur garnettii | reverse complement strand
TCATTACTTTTTATTTCTCATGACATCGTTTTCTTTTAACTTCTTGCCTCCATTGCCAGATAGGGTACTGGAATCTGAAAACTTGTAATAATACCGTAACTAGTGAAGATTTAACTATCTCTTATTTCATAGGTATTTTCATTTTACTGCATTTTGCCCCGTCATTGCTTTCTCTTTCTTACTTTGAGTCTTACCCTATTGTACTCCCTGTGAAATTGCCAAGACAAATTCACTTTGAACCTTTTTCAGTGGATGTTTCTAATTAAAGCTACTACGAAAATTTATGTTTCCTTTTCTAAAATGACATGATTTTATACTCAGATGTGTATTTAATTTTAATGGGTGATTCTACCTTATGTAGACTTTTTGAAGTTGCTAGTTTGATCATCAGAACTTTACCTATCAAACTAGAAGTGGGTGCAGAATGATTAGAAAAGTCTTTTGACATCTTGTAGATCCCCAAATAGCTTTTCTCTTGGTGCTTTATTTATTTTTTTGTTTACATACTCTGTATTTTATTGTTTGGGATTCATTGAGGGTATAAAGAATTCGGTTATACTGATTGCATTTGTTAGGTAAAGTCCCTTCAGTGCTTTATTTTTGAGAAAATATCTTATTTGGTATCACCTGTTGCTTCTAGTCAGAGCATTTTTTCCTCAGTGGAACCATATTGACTGAAAAATATATTCTTACAGCCTCCATCAGGGGCAAAAAAGCAGCTAGAGCTCTTTTGTGACTTCCCTGAGAATTTCTGCTTTGAATACTAAATAGTAATGTAAAACTGGTTTTGGGTTAAATTGGAATAGATAATACATGTCAAAACTTTACTTCTTAGAATCTTGTATATTACCTGTTTGGTAGACAAAGAAAAAGGTACACATACCAGTGGATCTTTGAGAATGTCAAGTGATTTAGAATTTTTTTTTTTTTTTTTTTTTTATTCTAAGACAGAATCTCACTATATCGCCTTAGTAGAGTACCATGGTGTCACAGCTCACATCAACCTCAAACTCTCAGGCTTAAGTGATTCTCTTGCTTCAGCCTCCCAAGTAGCTGGGACTATAAGTGTCTGCCACAACACCCGGCTATTTTTTTTGTTGCAGTTGTCATTGTTGGTTAGTGGGTTTGAACCTGGCCAGGTTCAAACCCACTAGCCTCAGTGTATGTGGCCCAGGAGAGAGCTCAACACAGCTAGAAATGGTTTTTCCTTTCATTACTCTTCTGAGCATCCTTGTTAATTGGGTCTCAGGCTAACCCCAGTTTGATGATCTCCTGGAGCCTTGAGATTCTTCTCTTTCTACCCCTAAGGTTGAGCCCTGGGTCTGACCAGATAAGCAGTTGTCTCCATCCTCCTTCTCCGCAGGCTCTGAATCCCTGCCCTCTCCTTACCTGCAGGTCTAACTTACTCCCGAGGACTGGGAACTGCCAGTCTGTTCACCACACAGTGATGAATTGGGCCCATGAAGGAGAGAGACCATTCTTGCTCCCTGGAGTTATGTCCAGGCCCTGCAGCAACCCCCGAGACTGATTGGATAGTGTTTCCTGGTAATTAACGTGCTCTCAGGACTCCTGCTTCATTGATTTCTCTCTTTTATTATTTTTGGACAGCGCATATCCGAGAGCACTTTGGCCCAGTGAAGCAGCCACAAGCACAGCCCGTCTATCGATCTATAAAAGCCTCTTGAAACAGAGAGGCTTTTCTGGATGGGTTTGAGAAACCTCAGCAGAGTAGTTTTCTCCTTGCTGAGACACACAGCCAGTGAGGTTTCCCTGGGGGATGATGTGGACGCCTCTCATCTCCCCGTCACTCATTCCAGGGCCTGTTTCTCAAGGGTCAGCTTCTAGATGAAGTGAGGAGTGGAAATGGAGTGAAATGTAAAGCTGTTTGTTTTGCAGAGGTTGGTAGCTTAGATTTTTCTTTTTTATAAAAAGGAAAATGAATACAAAGCAAGATGAGGCATGAAAGAGTTAAGTGAGGAAGGCTGCAGCCAGCGCCTGAGCCCCCAGAGCCCTGGCCACTGGGACATCTGAGAAAGCCTGCCTGTGAGGGGGCAGCATGCAGGTGACCCCAGAAGATAGCACAGTTATTCAGCCCTGGTGCTACATCAAAACCAGGCTCTGGATGGATTTTAGTTGGATGAATAGTTCTCATGTGTGAATAACAAAGCCTTAGAAATAGCTCCAGGCCATATTTTAGCTGGGGCATAGCAGTAGTGAGGGCCCAGAGCCTCATCCAAGTACAAGTTTATCTCAGGGGAAGGGGTAGGTAGGTGTCTCCCAAGTTGTCTTTCAAAGCCTTGGAGGTGTCCCCACCCTCTGTGGCCTTCAGAAGAATAAAGAGCCCTGGACTGGTTGTTGGTGTACAGTCTAAACTCGGGCTCAGTGGAGACTTGGCACCCTAGGGTGCTCGGAAACTGCAAATATTAAAGCACAGAAAAGAATTGGAGGCCTGCCTGTGACAAATAGGGAGGGCAGCTGCCCAGGGAGGCCACTGTTAGCCACAGGTTTGTTGTAGCATAGATAGTTTAAAAAGCAAGATTTTGAGAAAATGGAGGCAATGACAAGGTGACAGAAGAGAAGTCACCAAAATCTGTTACAAGCCACATTCTGGGGACAATTTAGGGGAAGCTTTGTCAGCTAGGGCAGCCGCCAGGTCAGCTGTAGGGCTGAAGGTCAGCTGTAGGGTGGTGGGCATGGCAGTGTCTAGTCCAGCTCCGGAATTTACTTGCTGGGCTCAATTAGAAGAACCACTCAGCCTCTCTGAGCCACTGCCAACTGGAATGTAGGATCCAGGCCCTCCTTACCTGACATAGATGCTAAAACCCAGCTCAGAAAGCTGAACAGGTGGGGCTGCTGTTGGCAAGAAAGGCGTGGTTCTAGCTCTGGAATGTTTCTGACTAGAGGGCCACTACAGACCTCGGTCTTGCCCCAAGTTACATAGCTGCAGGCAGAACTGGGATTCCAAACCTGGCTTTCCAGGTGTGGATATAAAGCTTATTATTTTAATGTGGTGATAAACATCCTCACAGCAAGGCTGTGATTGCAGCTTTTCTTGTTTATTTTTTATTTTAACTCCCAGCTCCAGTCTTTCAGAGCACACCAGCCGTATGCTCCACACATAGTTGAGACTTGATAGAAACGTGGGGCACTGCTGAACATCAGGGCTGTGGATAGCATGTGTGTTTGTAGTCTTTTATCACTTTGAGACTCAAAGGTTAATCCCAGCCTGGCCTCCCACTGCTTTTGCCAATAGAGACTTCTGGCTCCTAATTCCCTCTGAAACAAAGGCTTGGAGTGTGTGTCATAGGAATAAAAGGGCCAAAGCAAAGTCATGTAGGACTGTTAATGAGCAGCTCCACTTCTTTGCCCCTCTCCTGGGGGGTGTGCTGAGGGTGCAGGGCCAGTGGGCTTGGGGAGTGCATGCAGGGCAATGGACTTAACCTGCAAGGGCTGGGGACACTGTCGCTCAGGCTCTTCTTCCTTCTGCAAAGAAAATGATGATGATGTGAATCAGGAAAAGATAAAACACCAGAACGGATTCACAGGGGTGTTTGCAGAGTGGGAGAATGTGACTTTAGGTGACAACAGTTCTCAATTTACATTCTATCGCTGCCAACTAGTTATAACTCAGAATAGGGGCTGCAGGCTCCCAAGGTTGGAGGTCTGGCTAAAGTGCACTCAGACCAGAAGAGCAGCCTCCAGGGAGAGGAGAGCTCCAGCTCTGCGGGCTTCCTCAGACCATCCAGGGCTTGGGCAGTTTCTGCAGGGATAACATGCTTTCCTTGCCTCTGGTCCTGGATGTGGCTAAAACCAGCAACACCCCATGCTCCTTCCGTGAGATGCACACTGGATGTTTGCTTGAACAAAGGTGGGCTGCACTGGGGGTGTGGGGTGGCAGGTGGGCTCACAAGGGGTGGTCAGTGTGCAGCTGAGCCAGGTTCTGGTGCTCAGAATATCAGAGTGGGAGGAAGGTGGGCACAGGGTGGAGTGAGGTAGTGAGTGTGGTGGTCTGAGGCAGGCAGGACAAAGGGCCTTGAACACAGCAGAGTAACAAGGGGGGTGGGGATCAGGCCTAATGATCCCAGCAGAGCCACAGGCTTCCCAGAGGCTGGAGCAAAGGGCTGTTTCCAGTTGAAAACATCAGGCCCCTGACACCTGCTGTTCAGGTAACATTTTTGTGGCTTTCCTAGACCTGCAGCCTCTGCTTAGCAATATCCCAAAATAAAAACCCAACACACTGATCCCTCTGTATTAAATTGACAGCTCTACCCTGCGCGATCTCCCTCTCCCCTAGGCCAGACCCTGCCATTTCCCTCTGCTGTCACTTCCCAACTGTCTGGGCAGGATCAAATGTGTGACCAGCATCTCCCAGCAGCCTGCTTCCCCCAGCTCTGATGTTCTCAGCCTTTTAGGGAGCAAATCTGGGAATGGCTTCCTTGAACGATGGCTCTTGTGCCTGGAAAATGGGATGACGTTACCAATATAGTATTGTGAGGAGGAAAAAGGATTGTAACGGTGCTCCATAATTTTTTAAATTAGGCCTTTGTGACTATTAAATGAGTGTTCTGCATATGGACTCTTCTGAACCACTAAAGGTCAGGTAAATTCTTGAGCCAGATTAAGAAGGTGGGACTCAATAAGCTCTAAAGCACCGTCTAGCTCTTAGATTTGAAGAGTCTACCAGGCCTCGGTTTTTTGCACCTTCTGGAGGGGGCCCCTTCCTTTCCTCATCTCTTCCCAGACCTCACCTGCCACTCAGGTTTAATCCAGACTGAGACACCACATGAAAGATCTTTGAAGACAAAATCAACTGTTTATCAAATTAGCCGAATTCTCTTATTCGTGAAGTCTGGCTACCACAGGAGGAATCAGATGCTAATTAATGAACAGCCAAGGCGGGTCCCACTGCTGATTTGCATAAATATGCATTGTCAAACTGTTAAGTAAACAAAAGCAGGATAACTGCCAGGGAGCCAGATTCTTTCTGCCACTCTCTCAGCGAGACTCTTCCTTTCTAAAGATGTTCTTTTTTAATTTTTTCCACCCCCCTCCTCATTCTCTGGTGAGGATTCAGTTCTTTTTCCACTATCAGCTGCCAAAGCTAAAAAGGTGCAAACCAAGACAGGACTGGCTCTCTAATGAGCAAGTCCGGTTTTCTCCGCCACTTCAATTGCCTGGGTCTCTGGTGTCTTTTCTAGAGCCAGAAGGAGAAAGACTTCCACGAGGTGCTTCTCTCCCCCCTTCTCAGATGAAGATGTAAGCAGCACAGGGGTCTATCCATAAAACTCCTCTGATGGATGGTTTTAATCCTTTCTAATTACAGCTAATTGGAGCTGTCAATCGTTTAAAGCCCTGAAACTGATGCAGGGAGGTCAGGCAATTCAAACTTACCCAACTGTACTGAGGATAACTAGATGCATTGAAGTTAATAAGCATCCAGAGGGAAGCTCTCACTTCCCCGTGCACACAGAACCTCGGTGCATGGACCTGGGCTGCAGCCAGGCTTTTCCTGGGGAAGAAGTGAGCACTGGCAGCCTCAAACTTTGTCAGTTCCCGAGACTCAGCAGTGGCAGCCTTGATGGTATCTGTCAGTTCATTTCAGTAAATATTTATCCAGTGTCTGTGCTGTGCTGGGTACTGTGGAAGGCACGGTTCTGGCCCTGGGGAGATCACTCATTTATTGGGGAGACAAATGCAACCAAAGATCTCACTGAGGCTGGGCCGGCCCCTAACTAATCCAGGGTGGGGTTCATCACTTTTGTAGTTTCCAGAAAGAGTACCTCTCAGCTAGTTTAAAAATGAAAAGGCGTAACTGGCATGGATCTGTCTTATGCAGGAGGGATTCTTCTGTTCAGGGGTGGACAGATTTCTGGTTTGTTCTGTCTTCTTGCATCAGCTTAAAGCCAGGTAGTTCTACATCCATACAGCTTCCTGGGATGACTCTTCCGGTACCTAAAAAATGAGGACAATGATGCTCTCCTCGCTGCATAGCAGCGGGGCAAGGTAGGAGTGAAGCCTCATAGGGCTTCCAGGGGAGAAAGTCTGGGTCCTTGCAGAAGTAGGTGGTTTCCCCTGGGCCAGCTGGCAGAGTCCAGGCTGCCCATGTGCTGAGTCTTGAGCTCCCCTGCAGGGGTTCCCGTGAGTCTAAATATCTATGCCCATCAGCCTGAGATGCTGCTGAGATATCCACTCTTTTGTGGGGAAGGGATGGGAGTTTACCTATAGCGAATGTCTATTCTACCAGGCAATTTATATCTGTTGTTATTACCTTTATTTCCTATAAAATCATGTGAGGCATGTACTAACATACCTACTTTAAAGATGAAGAACTGGAACTCAGTGGGGTAAGTGACTTGCCTGAGGTAATGTCCAAGTCAGGAGGAACCCACCTTCAGTGTGGTCTGGTTCCCGGGCTCAGCTCTTGCTCTGCTTTTTCCCACCACTTGGCTGCCATCTTTACTTCTTATATGACCCCTGACAATAATATTAGTCTACTGACCACCACTTTCACTGATTGAATGGACCATAATTCATTCACTGGGCAGACAAGATGTCCAGTGGAAAGGTTGTGATTCTGAAGCCCCACTTCCATAAGGCCTGGAGGTGACAAGCCATGTGGTTCAACCAGCCAGTTGGAAAAGCTGCCGAGGTGAGGCTGAACACGGCAGAACTGCCCCCACCTGAATGTGGATCTACCTGGTCCAAGGTAAAAAGTCCACTGTGAGGCATCTGGGTGATACTCAATCTAACAGGGGTTTTGCTTTTGAAGACTTAAAGGTAGATGGTACCTTAATAAAATGGGTGGATGATGGGTATCTGTGTGGTTCCCAGAACCACATGTGCAGCTCGTGTGCAGTGGCGGGAGGATGTCCAAGCATGCCCTCTGCTCCAGGAGGCCTTCTGCTCCAGAAGGGTAACTCTCCAGGCTTCATATAGCTCATGTCAATGCCTGGACCATTAGCCATCTGTGTACGAAGACCTAGGCAGCCACAGGAAAGAATGTGTGTCCAAAGTGTAGAAAGATGTTGCAAACTTCCCCCAAAACACAGAGTAAGGTTTCTAACACACACAAACATGCACACATGCAGCCAATATCTTCATTTTAGCATTGCAGAAACCAAGACTAGGAGAAGAAGGAAATTGTAGCCCAGACTCCCCAAGAACTGATAGTGGGGATGGGACAGGTGTATGTAAAATATCTGAGACCTGGAGACACATGGGAAAAGATTATCTAGTGCAAGAGTCTGTTCACAGAGTTTGGTCCTTTTACAGGCAGCAAAGCAGAGAAAGAATGAACAGTGGTGAAGTGAGCAGTGGGAGGACAGGCTGGGCACTGTGAGTGCCTGGCTCTGGGAAGCTGATTTCCTCTCCTTGTCAGCTTTAGTGTCATCCTGCTTCTTGGGGCCTTTGTCATCTCCCCTGCCATGTTGTACATAGAATGTCTACCTGGTTCATTAATATCCAGGCACTTTTTGCAAACTGGCTGGGAGCATCTCCAGCCAGGATGGGGTGCATGAGAAGAACTCCAAATTGCAGACCTTCAGTCAGTGGGAAGCGGGGCTTAGGCTCAAAGGTGTGCTCCAGGGGGCATCCAGCCTCAGCTGGAGAAGCTTCACCAGTGCAGAGTCTGAGGAGCCAGAGGCAGAGGTCATGCCTCAGGGCAGGACACCTTTGGGCTGACTTTGGCTTTCCTGCTTCCCCTATAGGCTGGAACCAAAGGGCCTCTAGCATAGCCGAGAGCCCTCTCAGAAGCTGGGCCCACTGCCAGCAGCATCATGGCTTTCCTAGCAGCTTGTCCCTGAGAGCTGAGCTCCTCCTGTTTGGAACAAAGGTGATGCAACCACCAGAAGCTGTCACTCAGAAGAATATAGCAGAGATCAAAGAGGAGGCCCAAGGAAAAGCTCCAGGGCTTGTTAGATTCAGCCTCCTGCAAGTTCAATGATGCCAAAGGCAACATGGAGCCTGACATCTTCAGAAGCTTATGCTTTGCCAGGAGCCCTGGCCATGGGCCACCTCCTGTGCAGTTGCTGTGACCCAGACAAAGAATCAAGGATGACTGGAGTTAAGGGTGTAGGGCTAGGTACCCCATAACTCAACTAATTTAGTGTCAGAAGGAAAGAACCGATACTCTGTAAAATAATTTGCAAAGATTTATTCTGAGCCGAATATGTGTGACCATGACCCAGAGAGACACACCCAAGGAGCCTTGAGCAAATGGTCTTTCTGTGGTTGGGTTACAGTTTGTTTTTATACATTTCAGGGAGACAGGAATTATATGTAAAATCATAAATCAGGCCATTGGTTTGGCCTGAAAAGGTAAGACATTTCAAAGTAGGGTATTACTGGTTATGTGTGGATTTAAAGAGTTTTTGAGCTATAACTGGTTATAGAAATGAAGCTTTGTCTAAAGGCTGAAATGTATTAAGTTAACGTAAGGAAGTCTGTTAATCAGAGACAAGCCAATAGACATATACTGAACATACATAACCAGATTCATGCGATCTGTTAAGTAAACTGATGACCTGCTGGTGTGGCTTAAGCTTTGCCTTACATAGCCCTTCATGAGTCACAAAGGACATCTCCAAGAAGGGAGGGGCAGGAAGGGGCCTGTCTGACCTCCCTTCTCATGGCTAACAACTCAGCTGTGGGATGTTTCTGCGGGGTCCAGAGGGGGTCTATGTGGGGTAGTCAATTGGGGGCTTAAGATTTTTTTTTTTTTGCAGTTTTTGGTCGGGCTAGGTTTCCCACCATCCCTGGCATATGGGGCTGGTGCCCTACTCCTTTGAGTCACAGGCACCACCCTTAAGATTTTATTTTAGTTCACAGTAGGTACAAATAAAGCATCATACAGAAACAAAGCAACAGTGTGTGTCAGCATGCTAAGCATGTTAATTCCCAGAGCACCTGCAGAGAGGCAAGTCTGTCCCCTCCCTCCAGTCTTTCCCCAGCAGCTCATACCAGTGCCTCTTCTCTCTTCCTTCCTGCCATGTTCCAGTCCTGCATGTCACACTATGTGTCCTGTTCTAGATCGCATGCTGTCTTGTGTTCTCCATGCTTTTTATCATGCTGGCAATGTTTTACTCTCCTGACCCAACACTTAGTTCCCTCCAGCTGGATTCCATGATGGATAATAACACAGCGCTTGGCTGTACAGAATTTGACACTTTCCAAAACCTTTTCCCTCCTTCCATGCTTCCAGCCATGTCAGGTTAAGAGTGGCTGTGTCCAGGTGCCAGACTTAGCTACTATCACATGGAAGTTAACTCTCTGGACTGGCCACGCTCTGCTGTTTGGAACCGGCAGCAATAAGACTTCAAGCTACTGGCTTTATGTCTGCTACATACCACCCCTCCATCAGAGCTTTGTGTCCATTTCCTAGCACCAGGTCCTATCAGGGGTCAATCAAGAAGCACTTGATGATTTAACTTTTAAAGTATTTCTCTCTGAGTGTTTTAACCCCCAATGTGTGGACTGTTAAACATGAATGCAAAAAGTTGATCCTCTTTCCATCAAATTCGGGGTCTAATTCCTCTCCCTTAGATCTGAGCTAGACTCAGTGGTTTGTCGTCACCAATACAACATGGTGGAGTTGACACTGTGCAACTTCCAAGACTAAGTCAAAAAAGGTCTTACTTTATGACTGGAAGACTTGGTCTTGGAGCCTGAAGTCACCTTGTAAAAGATCTGGTTACCTTGAGCTACCATGCCATTGAGGCCAAGATGGCACTCCACTCAGGGCAACCGTCCCAGGTGAGCCCAGCTGCCCAGCCATCCTACCAAGGTGCCAGATGTGAGCAATTCCTGTTGGACCTTCCAGATTAGTCCATCTACCAGTTGAACACTGATAAGTGGTCTTCATCTGCGGCACTTGGGTTAGAAATATTACCCAGATGAATCCTACATGAACTCCTATTTCAGGGTAATAGATGACCTAGAAAATTCCCCCGTCTTTCCCTGAGCTCACCAAGAACAACATATCATCACAAGAACAGCAACTAGGTGAGCAAAGACTCACACCCTGCTCAACTCCATAGGTTAGGTCCTTTGGCAACATTGTATCATTCCTCACTTCTTGCTAATACTGGAGGAAATTGTGCCTGCCTCTGAATTCTCCCAGAATGATAGATTCCATTAGAATAGTGGATCTCAACCTTCCTAATGCCTTGACCTTTTAGTACGGTTCCTCTGGGGCATGACCCACAGGTTGAGAACCACTACATTAGAAACATACTCACAATGATGAGTTGTGCAATTGGCTATGTGTGTGTCAACAGAAAATCATGCATTTTTGAGCACCTCCATGTTCCTGACTCTATGTTCAGTCCTGCATGTCACACAAGGGATAGCACATGTATATATTTATGGCTCTGATTATATTCTGCCTTTTCTGTGGCTCTTTTAAAGCTTAAGTATCTCCCGTGACAGCCAAGGTCCTTAAGTCAGTTGACCTTGCATATTGATTTTATTTGCATACAGACCTTACTTATTTTACATTGCAGAAGAGGTACTGCTGTGTGTCTATACATGTTTTCCTCTTGGCACATGGGAAGACTAGATTCTGTGCAGGTAGGGTAGGGTGGTGAAATTGAGTCCTTGTCAAAGGGATGTGAGCAGAAGTGAAGTGTGCCTCTTTCAGATCAACTCTTAGAGGCCCTCCACTCTTTCCTGGCCTACTGTAGCAACTTTGTAGGCTGCCTGTCTCAGATGGAATAACTATATGGCACAGGAGGGTTGCCTGGTCCACAAAAAACTTGGTATGAGTGAGAAATAATCCTCCATTATGTGACGATTCTGAGAGTCTGGGGACTTATTTGTTACCACAAATAAACATAAGTATGTTCTATTCTATCCTGACTAATAAAATGATATAATAATTACAATAAGAGCTCGTATTTGCTGAATGCTTATTATGAGTCAGGTGCTATGTTAAGTGTTTTCCACATTTAATATCTTAAAATATCTTCTGACAATTCTGTATGCTAGGTAGTATTAGTGAAATTCTCATTTTTTAGTTGGAGAAATTTATACTCAGGAGATTAAAACAATTATTTAATGTAATTAGTAAATTGCAGATCTGGGATTTGAACCCTTGTTTGTCTGACTCCATAGCAATTATCCAATCTACAATACAGACTCAATTCCTCTGTCTGTAAATCCTAGGTGGCTTTGAACTGGGCATTGTTCAGAGTAAGGGCTCTAGATGAATGTTATTGTTTTGAGTTCAATTTAAATTGAGGTAAATAGAAAGAAGCATAAGATCTATTTTTAAGGAACTTACATAAAGTTGCTTTATTTAAATGTTCCATTTCTGTCATTTCTGAGTTATCTTTTGAATACTGAAATCATTCTGTTCAGACTTTTTTTTTCCTTAACAATTTGGTAAAAAAATGAAAGAATAATGTGGGTTTTTTTTCTTTCTTTCTTTTTTTTTTTTTTTTTGAGACGAGAGTTGACTCCACTGAACAGGCTGGAGTGCAAGGATATAATCATAACCTCACTACAGTCTTGAACTCCTAGGCTCAAGCCTCCTGGTTCAAGCTCCTGAGTAGCTAGGAATATAGGCTCATGCTACCATGCATGGTTAACTTTTTTTTTTTTTGTAGAGATAGGTCTTGCTGTGTTGCCCAGGCTGATCTCAAACACCTTGCCTCAATGGTTCCTTCCACCTTGGCTTCTCAAAGTGCTGTGATTATACATGTGAGCTGCTATGTCTGACCTCTTCAGATGTTAAGTGGGCTCAAAACTAAAAAGATCCTCTTTGTCTATTCATCAGTCCCTTGATGACTAGAAGACTTGCTTTGGAGCCTATAGTCACCATGTAAAAGGTCTGATTATCTTAAGCTGCCCTGCCAGGGAGGCCAAGATGGCACTCCACTCAGGGCAGCCGTCCCAGCGGAGCCCAACTTCCCAGCGGTCCTCCCAATGTAAGGAACCATGAGGTGGCAGAGGCAGGGTGGATTTTCCCCCTGAATTTTGGGTCCCCTAACCACAGATTAAAAGAAATACATGGGTTGTGGGCACTTGGGCTTCTTCCAGGACCTAGCAATTGTGAATTGGGCTGCAATGAACTTTCTGGTACAAATGTCTGTATTGCAGCATGATTTTTGGTCTTCTCGATATATACCTAGCAGAGGAATTATAGGATCAAATGGCAGATCAATTTTTAGTTCTCTAAGTGTTTTTCAGATGACTTTCCAAAAGGGACGTATTAGTTTGCATTCCTACCAGCAGTGTAGAAGTCTTCCCTTTTCTCCACAACCCCGCCAGCATCTTTGGTTTTGGGATTTTGTGATATGTGCTAATCTTACTGGTGTTAGATGATATCTCAAAGTAGTTTTGATTTGCATTTCTCTGATGATTAAGGATGTTGAGCATTTTTTCATATGTCTGCAGACTATGCGTCTGTCTTCTTCAAAGTGCCCATCAACCCATGAATGGATCAATAAATTGGTATATGTACACCACGTGGTATATGTACACCACGGAATACTATGCAGCTATAAAGGAAAATGGAGACTTTACCTCCTTCATGTTTACATGGATGGAGCTGGAAAACATTCTTCTTAGCAAAGTATCTCAAGAATGGAAGAAAAAGTATCCAATGTACTCGACCCTATTATGAAACTAACTGTTAGCCATCATAGGAAAGCTATAACCCAATTTTTGTCCAAGAATACAGGGAAAGGGGAGAGAGAGGAGGGGGGAGAAGAGAGAATGAGTGGAGGGAGAGGGATTGCAGGGATCACGCGTATGATTTATCTTATAAGGGTACATGTGAATCTTTCTTAATGTGGATTATAAATGTCTTAACACAACAACTATGAGAATGACATGAAGGCTATGTTGGCCAACCGGATGAATATATTTCAAATTGTATATGGAAACAACACACTGTATCCCACGATAGTATTAATGTGCACAAACATGATTTAACAATAAAAAAATCGTTAAATTAAAAATAATAATAAAAGAAATACATTTGGGAAGCCCTGTGATCTGAATGTTTATGTTAACCTAAATTCATATGTTGAAATCCTAACGTGCAAGACAATGCTTTTAGGATCTGGGGTGATTAGGACATTGGAGGAAGAACTCACTTTAATGGGATTAGTCCTGTTATACACTAGGCCCCAGAGAAACCCCACCCACCATGCAAGAACATCTTCAGGAGGCATTGCCACAAGAAAGCAAGGTCTACTCACACATGGAAGCTGCCAGCTCCTTCACCTTGGGCTTCACCCTCCAGAACTGTGAGAAATAAGTTCCCCTTGTTTCTGAGTAAGTCATCCAGTGAAATTTTGCTACTGCAGCCCAAACAGCCTAGATGGGGGTTGGGGGGGGAGTTTTAATGCTTGGACTTTTCATCTAGATCTAACCTCGTCATCTCTCTGCTTGTGGCACTGAGTTCCTGGGCACCTCCCTGCTCCTGAATTGTTTGGAAGCAGCAGAATGACAGTTGTTTCCCAGATAAAATAAGAAACTGGATTCAGATTTCTGCCCTACCCAGGGGCATTTATCTGGAGACCACTGATGGAAATTTAGGAGGACTAGCATGAATCTTGAGGCTGGCTGGAGCAAAGTGAGTTCTAGCAAGGTCTGCGGTGAATGGTTTATGGTAGCAATTACTGAGCCATATCCTTAAGTAGTTGTGATACCTTCAGTTATGGGCAAAGTTGGGAGGTCAACATAATAAGTGTTTGCATTTTCAGAGCCCTGGGAATCCATAAAGATCACTGGAGTATATTATTTCACTCCTACTCTGCCTTCTTGGCCTTCTTCTCTGATTTAAAACATTCTCAGCACAGGGTATAAAATTAAACACACAGCATCAGCTAATCTAAGCACAGCAGAATAAAAAAGGAGAAAATCTCTTCAAGAGATAAAGTAATTGTGAAAGACAGGGCCCACCATTCTTTACCTCAGACAGAATTTGCCATTTTAGCTGTAGATTTTTTTTAATATTTAATTTTTATTTTATTTTATTTTTTGTAGTTTATGTCCGGGGCTAGGTTTGAACCAGCCACCTCTGGCATATGGGGCCAGAGCCCTACTCCCTGAGCCACAGGTGCCACCCTAATTGATAATTTTTTTTAAATGTTGAAACAATCTCAAATATACAAAAAATTTGCAAGTACCATAAAAATCACTTGTTTTAATTGAATCATTTTAGAGAAGTTCTGACTTCATGCCCCATCACCCCTAAATTCTAAAGTTATATTTCCTACAAACCAGGATATTAGTTTAGACAACCAGAAAACAATTGTCAAAATCAAGAGGCTGATGTTGGTATGTGGTTACCACTGAATCCTCAGACCTACTCAAGTTTCTATGGTTGTTCAGTTATGTCCTTCACAAGAGGATATTGTCCAGATTCATGTCCTGTGTTTAAACATGTGGCACATAATTTTGATTTGTTCCATTTCTAATAATCACATGATAGAGGTGGTGGTGTCTCCCAGGTACTTTTTTTTTTTTTTTTTTTGAGTCTCACTCTGTCCTGGAGGCTAGAGAGCTGAGGCATCAGCCTAGCTCACAGCAACCTTAGACACCAGGGTTCTAGTGATCCTCCTGCCTTAGCCTCTTGCATATCTGGGACTACCACCTGGTACCTGCCAGCATGCCCAGTTAATTTTCTATTTTTCTTAGATACGGGGGTCTCATTCTTTCTCAGGCTGGTCTTAAACTCCTGACCTCAAGGGATCCTCTTGTCTTGGCCTCCCAGAATGCTAGGATGACAGGTGTGAGCTACTGCACTTGGCCAAGCATCTTTACAGTAAAGTTACATCTTCTTTATAATTGGTGTTTTATGAGCAGTTACTTTAAAAAAATCTGTAAATATCCTGTTTCTCATCAAGCATTTCATTTATTCATTTATATCAACATGGGATTGTGGTTTTCTATTTTGTTCAATGATAATCTATTACTTTCAACATTTATTCTGATGCTCAAATTGTCCCAATTTTGGCCAGTGAGAGCTTCTTCCTTCAAGTTGGTTTGTGTGTCCTTGTGTTATTGCCAGGCTTTGAGTATTTCTGTGGCTATTTACAGGTGCTATCACAATACACCACAGCCTCCCACTCCTGAACTCAAGCTATCCTCGTGCTTCAGTCTCCAGAGTGGCTGAGACTACACATGTATACCACCATGCCTCCTTAGTATTATGCTACTTCCTCAAGCTCAGATTAAATCCTATATCTCTTCTTATTGACTCCATCTTTAACCCCATTGTAAGTCCCTACCCCTTATTCCAGCTGTCACCCTAAGTCAAAAGGATGCAGGACCTGGGACCTGGACAGTTCTGCTTTATGCTTATTATTCTGGTATAATAATTGGTGGTGCCCTCTTTGACTGTCAGTAGTGTCCCAGTTTGGATGATAAATTATGTGGTCATTCTACCTGTTGGCCTCTCTATATGAAATAAAGAAGCCCCCTCTGATAAATGTCAGAGGGTCTGAGGTATTTGATAACAGGATTACAGACAGAATGTCAGGCTGTATGTACAGGCAACCTACAACATGACTGGCTGTTCTTAAAAAGAATGAAGTTAACAGCTTGCACCTCTCTTTTTCAGACCAGCTCCAGGTAATATGATTAAAGACTTAGCCAACTAATAATAAGATAGCCTGGAACACAGCTGTGTAGAGATCTATTTAGAGTGGTAGACAAACCAGACCCATCTGGAATGAAAAAGCCTTCCCTCAGGCACCTATCAGAGGCAGCATAATAGACATAGTTGTGGCCTCCACGAAGCCACTGACCCTGTTCATTCTCTGTTTGTATAAAGCTCACCTGGGAGGTCAGTGGTGCAGCTGTGTTGGGCCTGGACTGTGAAGGACACCAGGATGTGGCTCAGAAGAAACAAATTCATTGTTTCTGCAGAGCTGAGCACTCATATTCCATTTGGCTGGCAGCTGCTTGATGATTCAAGAGTGAGGTTCACCCTTTGACCTGCCCGTCTGTCTAGGACAAATCCCTGGGGAACAAGGCCAGGAAACCGTAAAGAAGATCTGACTGCTAGAATGCCATAGAAATGCATCTCAGAGAGGGCCCTCCTGTGCTGGGTTACTGACTTTTCCCCCAGTGGCTACTGAAAAATTAATTCTTCAAAGTTTTCATCCCTGGTTTTTGTAGGTGAATTGACTAGTCAGGACAATGGCTAAAGGCTGGGAGCTGCACATCAGTAAGTCTCTGTGGAGGACAGAAAAGCAGCAGTCCTCTCTCAAAGTGATTTTAAAGGTCAGATGTCCTGGACATGTTGACCTTGTCCCTGGAGATTAGAATTATAAAAAGTTTTCCTGAGGGATGAAAGATGGATAAAACCAATAGCTCTTTTTTAGATCCTGCAAGTCAAGTGAAAGGAATATTTTCCAATGGCTAGGAAGGAGTGGAAGGAAAGATGAGGAAGTCATTGGGAGGTAACCCAATAATTTGGGCAAGTGGTTGAGTGAGCAGGGGAGCTGGAAGAAGAGAGGGTGACGAATGCAGGTGGGCTGTTTGTGGCCTGGAGCTGACCTTGCTGGGGGTAGGCAGAAAGTGGCTGGGTCAGGGAGAAAGGAAAGAAAGGGGTTTATTGGGATCCTAAATCATATCCCATAGTTCTCTGCCGTGGACCAAATTCCAAGATCATTTGCCTTATTTGGTTTAGCTATCAAATGGCTCTGTTACAACAGACATTCCATTGCTAGTTACGAATAGTTTAGCATAAAGTAATATGTTGAATGGCTTCAGCTCCCTTTTTGTACATCAAGGAACATTGTGGAAAGAGGAGACTAGGTCATCTAATGGGGTGGGACAGTATCTTATTGTGGTTGAAAGCTCTGAGATTCTTGTATTGTGGCTGAAGGCTCTGAGATCCTTGGGGTAGAATGATGCCCTGGGTCTTTAGGTGTAGGAATTCTAAGAATTACCTTTAACCCCACCAATGTTTTATCTGGAGTGAGGTTAGGACAGGCTGCCATTCATTTATGTACTTGGCTCACTTATTTATTAGTTAAGTACCTCCCATGTATGGCATGACAGGCTTGTGTGTGCTGTGATGGTTCAGGCAGAAACTGCTGAGAGGTCAGAGAACAGATTGGATCAAGTGAATTTGTTTTTCTAGGGGACAAGCCAAGCAACAAGGTGGGACAATGTCCTATAGTGAGGTGTTGGTTGGCAAAGTCAGTATCAGCAAGGAGCAAGTAAGACAAGACCAGGTGTAGTGGGTTGAACAGTGTCTCCCTAAAATTTATGTTCATCCAGAACTTTAGACAGTGGTCTTCTCAGGTGTAAGTTAAGATGAGGTCATACAAGATTAGTGTCAATCCTAAATCCAATGGTTGGTGTCTTTTTTTTTATCAAGTCATTCATACATAGATCATAAATACATTTATGCCATTATAGGATTCAATGTGTTGATTATTTGTACAAATTGGAATGCTTACATTCTACTAAGCAACACAACCTTCACCACTTTTACCCAATTACAGGATTAAGACATTTATGCTCTACACCTGAAGGCGAAGGAAGTTCAGACACAGAGGAGACACAGGGACAAAGGCCATATGACAGACAGCTGAGGCAGATGTTGGGGTGAGGCTGCTACAAGCCAAGGAATGCCAAGAATTGCCAGTGACCCCCAGAATCCAGGAGAGAGGCATGGAGCGAGTTCCCCAGAGAATAGCTTCCAGAAAGAACCAACCTTGCTGACATCTTGATTTTGGACTGGCAGCCTTCAAATCTATGAAAGAATAAATGTTTGCTATTTCAAGCCATCTGGTCTATAGTACTTTGCTATGGTAACCTTAGAAAATTAACACAACATGTTCCAGGGATACTCGTCCTGTCCCAAGATGGTTCAGGAAAAGCAAGACATACCAAGCCAGTATTGAGTTGAATATTAGAGCTTGAAGCCAAGAGAGCATCTGAAGCCAAGGAAGGCTCCTGGAAGTGTAGATGCGGGGTGGATGTAGTTGTTTCCACCCATTTTTCAGCAGTGGAGCAGCTGTTTGTGATGACCCTGCCTGCCTGTGGGTGCTATAGCCAGTTTTATGGGCACTGTGAGTCCACTGATTTTACATGGGTCCTTTCCTACTGTAAAAAAGTCTCTCTTTCTAGCAATCCTTGTAGTCAGACAGCTTCAGAGGCTTTGAGTCTTGGTGCAGAACATGACCAAAAGCTAGCTAATACTCTAGAACAGTGGTTCTCAACCTTCCTAGTGCCTTCTGATGCCACAACCCTTTAGTACAGTTCCTCATGTTGTGGTGACCCTCAACCATAAAATTATTTTCAGTGCTACTTCATGAGTGTAATTTTGCTACTGTTTTGTAATGTAAATATCTGATATGGAGGATATATTTTCATTGTTACAAAGGGGTCGCAACCTATAGGTTGAGAACCACTGCCTAGAACTTTTACTAGGATAGCGTCAGTTTGAGGCCTCCTAGGAAGGCAGATTAGGAGAGCTAAGAGTTGTGCTTAATTTTGTCAATTGCAAATAACAACCATGGGAACATGCCTATGATGATGTAAGCGATGGGGTAGATTCCTCTAGTCTTAAAAAGCTACTCAGGAGTTGTTGATGATATGGGGGCAGAGTGAGGGCTGCTGGAGGAACAAGCTTGGTTGGTCATCATGGTGATGATGGGTGGTCTAATGATCCCTGGATATGCAATTGATTTTCCTTAGAAGCTTCTCTCTAAGGCGGACATGGCCCTCTTTGCTTGTGAGTCCTGCCAACCAATGCCAGAGCAGGGAGCTCTGAGAAAGGCAGAGACAGAGCAGATATGAAACATGCCAGTGCTTTAAGGGCACCGGAAAAGCCTGTTCAAACTCCAGTGACTTCTAATGTGATACCCAGATTGCTACTAGATGGAATGATCAGAAGGAAATGGGAAGGCATATAGGAGTTTGGAAGAGGGAATCTTTTGAAAGCTCTGTTAAGCCTGAGAGGGCTTATTAGAGATGCTCCCTGATGCTTGGGTTCAAAGCCACATTTAACTAGGCTTCTCTGGCTCTTCTTTCTGAGCCTTTACTTGAGCCCTGGAGGTGGGGAGCATTTCATAGCAGGATAAAGTTGTATTTGCTAATTCTTGAGGATTAGTAAAAAGAGTATTAATGAGATCTGTGAGTTTGGGGGGCCTGATTCAGATTTCTTTGCTTTTTACAATATTTTTTGAAATTCAAGATTCTACCTAATTGAAATATATATATATATATTTGACTTGATGTAACAAGGACACTTGTAATTGTCTGCAGGCCTTGTGGCTGGAACCCAGCTTCAGGAGGGAAGACTGGTGTGTGGACCTTTCCCTCCAGCTGGTGTAGCATTTCTTTCTTCTTTCTTTTAATTAAATCATAGCTGTGTGCATTAATGCAATCATGGGGTACCATGTGTTGATTTTATACACCATTTGAAATGTAGCATTTCTTTTGCAGAATAACTGAAGGCTGGTGCTGACACACCGAATTTGGGTGGTGCTTATTTATGTCAGACAAAGGCTGAGTCCATGCTCTGGGCTAATACAGGTCTGGTATCAGCTCTTCAGTGAGCTGTGTGTGGGCCACGTGTTGTGCTCACCCATTTCATGGTCTTTCAGTAGTGACACTTTTGGTATACAGGACCCAAGAGCAGTGAGACGTGGTAACAGGGCCAAATGCCTATATTTCCCTTCAGCCCGAGCCAGGGAGATAGAAGACATAAGAAGATATTTATGTTTTCTTAGCCTATGACAATGTATCCAGATCCAAAGGGAGGTGAGGAAATAGGAGCTTGGCTTCAACCCTGATGGGGAATGATCCCTCAGGGGAATGTTTGATCTGGTGATACATAGATACCTAAGGTAAAAAGACACCACTTTGGACCACGCAAGAAAGTGAGCTTTTGGGAGTCCTGCAGGCAAAGATTAGGGTTAGATGTAGTGCTAAGTTTAAAGGAAAATTGTATGATTTTTGGAAAGATGCAAGGAGCAAGGGAATACTCCAAGCCAGGGAGAACTTTAATTCTATACAAAGCCTCACAAACAGGAGCTGAACAACATTAGACAGCATGAGGGCAGGAGATACTGAGACTGGGATGCTTGGTGCATTTTTCTAGGCTTAATCTCTATGAAAAAGTCATGGCCAGACCAGCTGTGAGGATGGCTTATGCTAAACTGCTGGCACAAGGCTTCTAAACTCCCTTCTGGAGCAGGACTGTGGCAATAATTGTAGGCCATATCAGGTACTGGAGTGGAGAATTGTAGTTGGGAAGAGCAAAGTCTATAGTTCCTTTTCTGCATAAGCTGTAGCCAAAGAGGGGGGACTTTCAACCTGGAGGTGCTCCAGTCAATGCCATCCTATCATGGGTTGTGCTTTGCTCAAGGACATCCAAAGGATTGAAGCCAGTAGGATCTCAGAGCACCTTATGTGATCTCTCTGAGCCTCAGCTGATGCCTCTAGGAAGGTGGAGAAAGCAAATCACCTTACATGTTTCATCATAGAACAAACAAATGGATAAGTCTGTTAGTATTTCCTCTGCATGCTGCTGTCACCCATAGTTGTTCTCAATCTCTCTTCCTCCTCTGCAGAGCACATTTCCGTTATGGAGTCTATGGAACCTCTCCCCGAAGTCCTCTCTCCTCTGTGAGAGTGTGTCCTTCCCCTCTTCAGTTAGATCAGAGGAGAACTTGGCCGTGAGTAGTAGCTCAGATGTGAGCCCTTTGATTTCCCCTTTCCTTTAAAGTTTTCAAAGATCAGGAAGATTTCTTCCTCCTTTTGAATGCAGCTCCATGGTTAGCAGAAAACAGAGAAGCAGTAGAAGGCAGGGCCAGTTAGAACCTGGGTTGATCTGACACCAGATGCCTCCACGGTGGAGATCCACAGGTTGGAAGAAGAAAGGGATGCTCACGAAATTCCTTGGGACTGTGGACTGAGGGGAAGTGGCCTCTGGGGAGAAGTCAGAAGCTGTCATCAGCAGTTGTCATCCCCATATAACCATGCCAGGGTCCTTCTATCTTGTTTCAGCCCTTGGACAGCATTTAATAACAAATGTTTCTCCCTTCCTTGAGTGTCAGAAGATGCACAGCTCACTAGAGCTTGGACACTTTGAGCTGAGGGGAAGGTCAGCCTTGACACCTTGGAGTAAGAGAGACACCAGCTGGGAGAAAAGGCCTTCTGCTCCTTTGGGAGCTTGTGCATTATTCCCCTCCACATCTGACAGACACACATGGGAATTCCATGTGACCAAGGGATTGGCACTAAGTAGATTTTGCACTCTTTTTCATGTATGTTTTCTAAAGAAGTATGGTCTGTATGGTCTTCCCTCAACCTCTGGGGTCTGACACAGCTCTGCTGTATATACCCTGAACTTGTACTTGAGGTGAGAGCTCTTTTGACTTACGCATTCCCTATAACAGCAGTTCCCAACCTTTTGGTGCCAGAGACCAAGTTCATGGAAGATGATCTTTCCATGGACTGGGCATGAAGGTGGGGGATGTTTTCAAGATGATTCAAGTGCATTACATTTATTGTGTGCTTTATTTCTATTATTATTATATTGTTATATACAATGAAATAATTATACAGTTCACCATAATGCAGGATCAGTGGGAGCCCTGAGTTTGTTTTTCTGCAAGTAGAAGGTCCCATCTGGGGGTGATGGGAGACAGTGACAGATGAAGCTTCCCTTGCTGGCCTGCTGCTCTCCTTCTGCTGTGCACCCAGGTTCCTAATAGGCCACAGACTGATACCAGACAGCAGCCCCAGGGATGGGGACCACAGCCCTATAACATACAGGCCTGTAATTACTCTTGCAGTCTCCTCTCTCCTTCTCCTTTTAAAGTACCATATTCTCCCACCAACCTAAAAAGGTCACAAAGATCAAGAAATAAATATACATACTATGTGTATATGTAAGCTTCATCAATGGGTCATATTTAAATAAAATATGCCATAGAAAGAAAGACTAAATGAGCAAAGTTTATAAACATGGTATGATATGGGTAAATATCTACACTCACCTATTACCAATCTATGTGCAAAGACACAGATCACCCCTAGTCCTCTTCTCCCTTCCTACCATTGTGTGTGGAAAATTGGGGTGAACCCCAGCTAAGGGCATGTCAGGCCATCCGTGTCCCATGTGTGGGTGGTTCGGGCAAGCTCCCTAGAAACTCATTTCCCCAGACTCACTGCTGCTAATGAGTCAGCAGGAGGATTTGGGGGGTGGAGGTTGGAAGGTCAAGGAGAGAGCAACACCCCAGGGAGCAGCACAGATGTTGGAGAGGGAAGCGGACGGCAAGCTTAGGATGTCTCCAGCTATTTCCGGCAGAGCTTTACTGTTACAAAGTAGGGCAGGAGAGGAGGAGCAAGAGGTCAAAGACATTGCCCCTTATTGGTCACCACATATGATTGGAAGAATAGGGTGTCCCCATCCCCCTAATTTTCCCTCTGCCTGACACATCATGACTGTTTCCCATTGATGTTTTATCTAAGTACCTCCTCAATCTATTTGCTTTGTGAGTGAAAAGGAAAAAAAATAATCTTGAGAGAACCTCAATAACTTCATAAATTTCCATCGAGAGAGAGAAAGCAATACATGAAATGCCTTTTGCATTGTGCTTATAAAATACTTCTTGGCTTTGTTACTTCATCCATCCCACTTTTGTGGTCCCAGGAATGCATCGTCAGTGATTGGTTCCTGGTTTGGATATTTTCCACTCTGCTTAATAGAAAAGATTGTGCACATGTTTTTCATTATATACATACTGTTCTTTGTACAACATTGAATCTAAGTAATTGTTTGAAGATAGAGAGCATCATTCTGATACTTTGTAGGTAGCAGTGAAGATTGGCACAAAGCCACTTGTAAATCAATTTCACCGTATCAAGAGCCTTGAAACACATTGGTGCTTTGAGATTCCACTTCTTAGCAATGAAACTAAGGAAATAATCTAAATATTAAAAATACACATCAACAGAGATGTTCGCTACAGTGTTGTATACATAGGTATACATATATTTTTAAAAACTATAGGCAACTCAAATGTTCAACAAATAACATTTATAAAAATGGGTAAATCTATTTAACAGAATGTTATATAGTAATCAGATGGGTATTCAGAATGAACGATTACAACATAAAACTGTGAAAAACACATGTCACATAATTTAAATGATAATAGCGAGATATGCAATTAGATAGCTAGTATGGACATGATTATGTATAATTATCCATATTATGAAAACAATGAGAAAGCATCGGGTGAACTTGTTAATGGTGATTGGGTTTGGATGTTTGTATAATAAATGATTTCTGTACTTCTTTCTCCTTCCTATTTTTATGTTTTATTTTTCTAAAAGCTTTTTAATGAGCACGGCTACTTGTGATTGAAGGTCAACCAACCAACAAAAAGTGAACACAGTATCATGTGTTTCTTAGTGTGGTAATTAATCTTTATAGGTTTGCCATGAGCAGAGACTTTTTATAGTGTGTGCTTCAATAAAAAAATTGCATTTATACACAAAAGTGGAGTGACATTATAGAAAGACCACTGACTTGGGTTAAGGACACGGTCCCAGTTCTGACCTTATAACGGATGGTGTGATGTTGGACAAGTCATTTTCCACCTCTGGTCTGCTGTGTCCTATCTACAAAGTGAAGGGATTGCTCTGGAAGTCTCCTTGGTTCCTGGGAGCCTCTAATGTTTCACAATGCAGAAACTAAACATGAAGAAATTGGAGACCATAAGAGCAGTAGAACTTGACTAGACAGATCTGCAAATCCTGTGCTTTGGGTACTAGGTGATGTTAAGTGTGCCATGCTTTACATTCGATTTTACACTGTCGTTTGGTAACAAATTTCTCATGGCAATGCAAACCTCGCTTTTATATATAACAAGAATGAAAAGTGAGGAGGATGAAAAGGAGAGGGAAAGGAATAAAAACTTGCCATGAAGTCAGTCTGAAATAAGCTGTCCAATTGACTTGAGCTCCCGAACTGAAACAGATGTTAGATACCAGTATTTTTCATTATATGTTTTACAGTATTTTACAGATAAGGAAACAGACACAGAGAGATCTCACACATGTCCACATCCTTGGCCACAGTTACGTGAGTAGGGAGGAACCAACACTGTAGCGAACAAAAGCCTCGGTCTCCTGACTCCCATTTCAGTATGTTCTTTGCTGTGATTATGGTTGTTTATAGCAACATAAGATTAAATTCAGTTCATCACTATTGACTGAGTCTTTAGAAATAACAATGCTACTTTCATGCATGGACCTTTAAAATTTCTAAAATGTCCAGAGCCATACTTGTCCTCATGGCTATGAAATCTAGGTCTTATGCAAGAAAACCCACTTGAGATACTTGTTCTGCAAAAGGTATGGAATGTTCTCAAATTTTATTATTTAAATTGTGTTCCCCATACTTCCTCTCCAACCTAAAAATAGTGCCAAATTCCTCTACTATTTACAGATTCAACAGATATTTCTTGGGCACAGTTCTTAGGGCTGAGGATACTGGATGGGATGAGTCAAAATTGTGCCTGCCAATCAAGGGTACCTCTGGACTTTTTCCATGGAGGTTGAAGTTACATGTATGAAACAACAGGAGTTGCTCTACTGGCCTCTACCGTCACACACACAGTGATGTTTGTAACCAAAGATGCTGTAAGGTTCCAATGAAGGCAAAGCCCAAGCAGTTTGAAATAATCCAAATTTAGGCAGAGCTCAGAATGAAGAAAGCAGTGAGTCCTGTGCCAACCCATTCAAACAAGAGCCAAATTTTCTAAGACAAGAGGAGAAAGGAACAAGGACATAGACAGTTATAAAACACTGACTATGCGCATGCCTTTTACTGTCTGTTTTCTAGAATCTGGTATTATTATCCCTATTTTATAGACGAGGAAGCCACAACTCACCAAGGGTACTGGTACTGAAAAAAAGGAAAACTAGAGATAGTATTTATCCAACAAGCCAGTTCAGGTTGGGCATTAGATCATTAGGCAGACACCACATTTCCAGGACCAACGGGCAGCACAGATCATGGTTTGGAGGAAAGGTGTGGGTGAGACTTCAGCAATAGACCTGCCTTCATTCTACGAGCTCCATCCATCTCTTCATCCTACAATCACCAGGCTTTCAGTTACCTTCCCTGCCTCAAAAATATGTTTTATGTTGTCTTTAATAGAGGACTCATGTCTTATTGATTCCGGCCTGGAAGTTGGCCCTGCAGCATGCAGGCTCAGATGAGAGAGAGAAGAAATCAATTTGGATCCCAGGGTGCAGAGCTGTTTCCGAGTTTACTGGATTATCTCTTTCTCTCGCTCTCTTCTTTAAACCGTGGAAGGACTTTCCTGTATCCTCACTGTGAACAAGGGCCACATGGCCACAGTAGCACTTCCTGGGGTAGGCAGCTGTGCTATTCAACGAAACGGTCAGGTATGACTCTTCTCCCAGCCAAGTGGATCGAATGCATTCATGTCAGAGGGCAGGAGGTAGTAATTGATGCTGATGAGATATCTTTTGTGTAAATTGTCTTCTGATTCAAATCGAATGCTTTCCCTAAATGTTATGACCTCCATACCCTGGTCTTCCTGCCATCATCAATTCAGAAGAAACTTTTTGAGTTCCCACTTAGAGTTCATCACTGAACTCTGTGCCATACATAGACTTAGAAGACATGGCCTTGGATTTCAAAGAGTCAGATGTCTGAAGTTACTGTAAGACAAAAGGATAGATCAGTGAGGGATGGAATAGAGAACAGACCAGCTGCACTTGTATGTAACAGATGGTTAGCATGTAGGAAGAATGTGGGAAGAAGTGATAAGTCTATGCCTAAAGTTCTTCTAAAGGATTTCCACCCCCAAGTGCTGTCAATTCAGCTTTACTGCCTGCTACCTATTATTACATGTAAGCAGAGTAATGCTTAGCCACTTATTGAGTACCTGCTGTGTGTTAGGTACTGCGTTTGGCACCACAGACATACCAATTGATCTAAAGAGATGCTGGACCATTGTCTAATGGGGTAATCACTAAGTATGCTATAGTTTTTGATGACCAAATCTAAGTTCTCTAATTGGTGAACATACAGAGTACAATGAGATCATAAATGTGTGACTCCTTCTGTGGGACAAAAGAGATGGCTTAGCAAAAACTACAGAGAGAAACTGACATTTCACCTTGGTCTTGAAAGATTTATAAGGATTCATAGGTGGAATAAAGCATTCCTAGCAGAGAAGCCCAAGCTGAAGAATGGAGGTGGGAAGACGTTTGGTGGGATCAGGGAGCAGGAAATCTTGCGCGGGCAGGGCTTGGAGGAGTTGAAAGGCGCTGGCTAGACATGAGGCTGGAAATAGCGCATGGAACACACACAGCCTCCTCAAAATTGAGTCTCAGCAGCTTTACTCAGGTGAGAGATGGTGAGTGTCTGGGCCAGGAGGAGGACATTGGAAATAAGAGAGAAGTGGACACATTAAACTCATATTTAGGAGATTAATTGGACATGGGAGGCATTGTGTTTGCTGCCCACAGCTGCTGTGAGTGTTGGCTGCAACATGCTCACAGTAACTCCTCTGGGACACTGACCTTGAATAAGGACAGACTCATCTAGAAGATTATGTGACTCTCCCCACTGCATCCTATAGCTCAGAACTGACTGACATGAGGATATATAAAGCTGCCCTCCTGTCCTCAATGTGGGCTCAAGGTGCTGTCTGCTCTCCGAGCTTGCTATGGGCAAGGTGACACAGGTCTCTAGCTGAGGTCACCCCTTCACTCAGCTCCCCCTGCCTTGTCCTTCTTCCCTTATTCTCCTCCCAAGTGAGCTTCCTCAACAGGCCACTTGAGGAAAGCCCCAGTTCATCCCCCACTGCAGGCTCTACTTTGGAGCCCAACCCTGGGTAGAATTGGGTGAGAAAGTGGGGTCAAGGCAACGGGATCCCCAGGTTTCTTTTCAAGTAAGAGATTGGGGGACCCTGAAGGGAGGATGAAGTTTGTGAGAGAACAGAAGGTAGTTTTGCATCCTAGACACGTAGCTAGGTATCTGTGGGTCTGCAGCTCAGGAGGGAGCTCTGGGTATCACTACCAAAGGTGACAGCTAGAAGTCGGAGCTTGCCTAGAAGGAAACCATAGAGTAAGAAAAAGAAAGAGGGCCCAGGATGAACTCTGAGGAGTGAGCATGGTCCACTGGTTGAAAAGTGGCAAGTGCAGGAACTGTGCTCTTTTTTTCAATATCTGTAGGGCAGTTGTGTCTATGCATCCTGGTATCGTTCTCCTAGTGTAGAGGCTTTTGAATTGTGACCCAAGACACACTTGTGTGTGTATGTCTACAGATAGATAATGAAAAGTGTTCCATGAAATAAAATTATTTTAACATACTAGAATATTTTCTATGTGTTCTATTCTTAGAAAAAAATGTCGATGTATAATCACAAAGGTTATTTTCTCAGCCTCTGATTTGTCATGACTTATAGTTAAAAAGCATCATTTGAAATGGTAACCTGTTAGCTAAAAATAAAAACCAAAAAACTACTTGTCAATGTAAAACATATAACTTTGGTTTTTGACCCCTGCCTTAGAAATTAGAACATTTGACTTCTTTTTCTATTTTTTTTTGGCCAGGGCTGGGTTTGAACCCACCACCTCCGATATATGGGGCCGGTGCCCTACTCCTTTGAGCCACAGGCACCGCCCTTTTTTTTTTTGAGACAGAATCTTACTACATCACCCTTGGTAGAGTGCTGTGGTGTCACAGCTCACAACAACCTCAAACTCTTGGGCTTTAGCGAGTGTCTTGCCTCAGCCTCCCAAGTAGCTGGGACCACAGGTGCCCACTACAACACCTGGCTATCTTTTTTGTTGCAGTTGTCATTGTTGCTTTAGCTGGCCCAGGCCAGGTTTGAACCTGTCAGCCTCAGTGTATGTGGCTGGCACCCTAACCACTGAGCTATGGGGGCTGCCTTTTTTCTATTTTTTATTATCCCATTTTGTTATTATACTCTAATTGATTCGTGTATTATTATTGCTGAATTTATACTTCTGCATTTCACACATACCATTAAAATTATCCTTGATAGTCTCAATGTAATAGTTACCTTAACAGCAGACCCAATTTTGTATATGTGTAATCATATGTTCATGCTTAGATACATTTGTGTGCATATATGCAAAAGACCAGGAAGCTCTATGTTATATTTATGTAAAACTATTTATGTTTCATAAAACTATTTATGTTTCAGGAGTTTTAATTTTTTCTTTGTGCTTTTCTATAATTTTTGTTTTCTAAACAAAGTATCCACGATAATTATAATCAATCATAAAGTAATAAAATTAAAAGAATCCTTAAAAGTAAGACAATTTGCTGATAATATTGCATAATTTTATTTTTTCATAATTATATAATTTATATAACTTATATGACTTTTTTGTGGTCACAACTAGATGTTGCTTAGTTATCTATTCCATATCTTTATGTTTAAAAAGTTTGTTCCCATCTAGAGGTCAGATCCTCATTTTTATCTAGGTCTTAATGGTTTAGATTTTTTTTTTTTTTGGCCGGGGCTGGGTTTGAACCTGCCACCTCTGGCATATGAGGCCTGTGCCTTACTCCTATGAGCCACAGGCACCGCCCAACGGTTTAGTTCTTAATAGTTTTCATATTTTATTCTTTTAGTCATATGTTTATTTTTTATGCCTGTGTTGCGAACATTCAGTTTCTGTCAGCAGAGTCAGGGGCTTATAGGAAGGGCTAGGAGGATGACTAAAGTAGCGTTTCCTAGACAGTGACCCCTCAGGCTACCTAAAAATCCACAGACCTGATTCCAGACCAGAAAAGTCAAAGTTTCTGGGTATGGAGCTCAGGAATCTGCATCTTTTATAAGCCCTTTCCCTTTACCCTGCCCCTTTCCCTCAAACCCGGTGATTAATATTTATCCTGAACATTGAAAACCACCCTCCTAAAGAGAATAGAAAGGAAGAAACATCATAGATTTATAATTGGAAAACCTGCAAGAAAGGCCCAGTTTGGCCCTTGGCGAATGCCAGACACATGAGCAAACTGTCTCACCACTTCAGATGACACTTTCCTAAGCTGTGACATGATATATTTAGATTAAACAATATGTTAGATTCTCTCAGTTCTAAAACATTGTTTGTCCTCCAGATTTTATTTTCTAGAATGGAAATAATACCTTTGTCCTGCCCATGTCACAAGCATATGCAGTTATAAAGACCAAATACATTCATGTTTATGAAATAATTATTATGAAATAAACTATTGTTATGATTGCTAAGATTACTATTATTTAGAAAGTTTGTTTGCTTTGCATGCCTGGAGTGACTAAAATAAACCATATATTCATTTGCTTCTGGTCTCCCTTCGGTAATCTACATGTTCTCTCCAAAGCGTAATATAATTTTCCTCTGTTTCATTGTGGCAGAAACTAGGCACGTATTCGCTAAACTCATTTATACTCTGTAAATCCCAGGCTTCCTTGACATTATGAAACCCAACTCCAGCTAATAGAATGTGATGAAATGCTTGGCCCTCTGAAATATCTCCCATGTGTATGTCTATGTTTTCTCTTCCTCTGTCTGCTGGATGAATTACTGTACCCCAAATGATCTTAGACCACCCTGTCCCTTATTGCTGGGGGCTTTGCATGGGATTTTAAGTGAACAAAAAATAAACTTTTATTGCCTAAGGTCACAAAAGTCTTGGGATTTGTCTGTTATATAGCTAGTTTTACCTTAACACACATAATAGCCATTCCCAATAAGTACAAGAAATATTTACATTCATTTGCATGATTGAAGAATTTCTTTCCTTGCCTAGACGGTGACCAGATGCCAGTATTTCTCAGAACTGTGGTTACTATACATCTGCCCTCAATTACTAATAGTTGACATGGGGGTGAAGTTATCGTGTTTCCCCCAAAAAATATTTTCTCAAGAAGACACACTAGGGCTTATTTTCAGGGCCGCATCGAAATGCATGATGTATATATATACAGATATGTGTATATATATATACATATACATATATATCTGTATGTATATATCTGTATATATCTGTATGTATATGTATGTATATATATATATGTATGTATATATCTGCATAGCCACGCCCATCACTAGGTCTTATTATTGGGGTAGGGCTTATATTTAAAAAATGCATAGAAATCCTGCTAGGGCTTATTTTTTGGGTAGGTCTTATTTTCAGGGAAACATGGTATCTCAGTTCAAATGTCATCTCTCCAGAAAGGCCTTCCTGGCCTTCCTATTCAAAGTATTATATACCTTTTACTCCAGGTAATTTTATCCCTTTATTTCAGATAATATTTTTTAATGGAACTTATCAGTTCCTAGCATGTAGTATAATTTATGCTGATTTATTATCTGTCTCTCCCATGAGAATGGAAGCTCCTTGGTAGTGGGATTCTTCTCTGTCTTGGTCATTGTTGTATTCTTAGAGCCTAGAACTATACCTGAAACACAGTCATCATTCAGTGGTTTTAAGTATTTCCAATGCTAGTTCACTATGTTTCCGCCATAGTGAATGCCACAGATGACCTCTAGGTCATCCTATATCAATATTGCCTTGAAATTGGTCACAAAGTCCACATGCTAGGAAAAAGGGGAGGAGAAAGGGGGATGGGTAAACTGTCACCTAATGTGTGCAATGTGAGGGTATGCAGCATACTCTCTGGGTGATGGGCTCAACCATAACTTGAACTTGACCTTGGAAATGCATGCAAGGTAACCTAATCATTTGTACCCTCATATTAATCTGAAATTAAAAAGACAAATCACATATTAACCTATAAAAATGGTCCACATGCTGTGGCCCTATGTCACAATTTTGTCTGTGCAAGTGAGAGATTCTTTGAGTTAGAGAACTAACGCCCACAAGAAAGAAAAACACAAGTATCTTCTAGTGAGGTGGACGGGGGAGAAAGAAAGGTGAAAGGAGAGGAGGGCAATGATTGGCAAGTTCTCACCTGAAGTGCAGTATGTTGGCAGATACAGCACACCCCCTGGGTAAAGGGCTCAACTAGAACTTGAACTTTACCTTGGAAGTGAAACTAATGCAGCCTAAACATTTGTGCCCTCATATCAATCTGAAATAAACAAAAGACTAAACTGGGACTAATGTGGAATGAGAGACAGAGGATGAAGAGTAGAATAAAAAGTACCCTTGACAGAGACACTAGGAAAAGACTTCTGAAATGATTGTGTAACTTAATGAAAGTGTGAGTTCAAGTATTTGTGTGTGCATGTGTGTGTGTCTGAGAGAGGTGAGGATAATATATACAGTTTATTCCCTAGTTGGGACTTTTCTCTATAAATCATTATAAAAACATTTAAATGCTCTTTTGCCCAGGAATAAATGCTTTTCCTCATGTATTTATCCTCTCTCTATATTCTTTTAATAGAAAGCTATCATCTTCTAACTAAGGCTCTGCTTAAGTTTGACTGTTAAATCTCCAGTAAGACAACTTCTAGAAAAAGCAACTGCCTTCGCATTTGGTTAAAGTTAAACCTCAGGAATCTCCCTCCTATTTTTCTCTCTTAGTGCATTTTGTAGCCGCCTATTTATACGGCAGGATGTGGTGTGTTGGGACATTTCGTTCTGAATCCTCCATGGTTTTTGTAAGTGACTAAGCAAATCCCACAACTTCTTTGAGTCCTTCCTTTCTGTGAACCCTCAGAGCAGTGGTTTTTTGCTTTCCCCTATTCTTTTTGTAGAGGTTCCTCATCAGAAAGGTGCTACGTGAGCTTGGGTCTAAAGCTCCGGATTTCCCATCCCCACATCGATGAGCTGTCCACGGTGCTGAAAGGTTGACAGGCTAATTCTCAGGCTTAGACGTTCTCTGTACCAACATACACTTTGGAAGGCAGCCTGCTGGGGCAGGTTGTTCTGATGCCAGTTGCACAGTTGTGAATCTACACTCCTACCTGTGTGGTGGAAACCCCATTGTTTTTCTTGTTCTTTAGCTGATAGATGAACTGATTTGAAAGGCGAGAGTTAAGACCCAGACTTGTTGGGAGCAGTTTTAAATTTTGTGCTTCTATTCCTGGTATTTTGGCATTCAAGTCACTAAAACACGGTCTTAAATTCTAAAGCAATAGCATAAAAGACAATTGACACATTTTCACGAAAAATGTAAATGCCTCCAAAACATACTCGTATAGCAGTTTAGATTCATCTAGCTGAGCTACTAAAAATTATAACTCCAAGCTCTACTTATTTACTAAGATCAAGATCCACCTCTTTGTTAGAGAGAGGGTCAGGAATGTTTTAATCACACATAGGGGCCTACTGCCTCTAAGGGCATCTGGGATCCCACTGAAGGGCTTTTCCTTATTGGCCTGACATTGATATGTAGATAAAAATGTGGAAGAAGATAACATAGGGAAAGAGAGTGAGGTGGAATGGGAGCCAGAATGAGCTTTGGAACTTGTTCATAGCCTTCTCCTAATCAAAAACTCTATTAATAATAAGCTATATATGGAACCCCCTTATTACCCATCTGGCCATTTTGCTGGCTAAGGCCTCTGCATAAGTGTGTGTGTGTGTGTGTGTGTGTGCACACATCCAAGATTTATATGCTTGGAAGGGTGAGGGAAACAGCCTGATTAATGGTACAATTTGGGAAATGTTTTCAGCCCCCATAATGAACTTAACTCAGTCCCAATCATACTTGAACTGTGGATTTTATGCTGAAATTTACACTGAGAGGAAGTAGTTCAATGGCTCTTCATTAGTGGGAATAAGTTTGGGGTGGGGGAGGTGGTGGTCCAGAGCATAGGCTGAGTGAAATAGGGATGGAGTGTGCAAGAAAGAGTCTGAGTAACTGGACATGACAGTGGGGTTGATTTCCTGTAGCCTGGAGAGCCGCTCGATCTGTTAGGAATAAATTAACTGGCCAGCGGTATCAAGTTGAAGAGAATTGAAAGTAGGAAGCCTCCTTTAGTGCCTGTGGATGAAGAAGATAATATGTTATTTTGTCCCTCAATTTTTTTTTTTTTTTTAAGAAGGCACAGCAGTCAGCAAAGAATTGGGAAATGTTTCATTAGTCGGGCTAAGGCTAGAGGAAAAGGTATCATTATCAAATATAGTCTCTTGAATTCCCCTACATTTTGCAGTTTTCCTGTAGCTGTTTTAGCTCCTAATCTACACAGCTATCCTGAGAGACTGGCAGTCTATAGATAAGAGAACTGGGGCTTATAAGGATTAAATGACTTCCCCCAAATCATGCAGCTCGTAAATATGAATCTGCAACTTGGAGAATGAACATTTGACGTCAAAATCTGTGCTCTCTTTGTTACATTATACTTACTTATTAATTAAAGTTTAATACCACCTTAACACTGACCCAGAAATTATACATTTTAGAATTTCCCTATCCTTCTCTTTTCATCCTCAACCATGAACCCAGCAATAATATTTAACTGTGTTAAGCATGTCCCATGTAGCAGGCTTTGTAGCAAATTCCACAAGCAAATGCCATTGGAGTTATTCCATTTAACCCTTACAACAATTCTTTGTAGTAGATACGACTATGCCCATTTTGCAATGAGGAAATTAGTCTAGGTTTAGGGACTAGTAAAAATGATAGCAGCATTTGCTGAGTGTTTGCAGTACAGCTCAAAGCTTATTGCCAAAGGTCACTTAATGCAGATAGTCCCATAAATGGAGCATTTGAGTTTGCCTACGGGAGTCCTTGTTTTCTCTTATTGTTCCAGCAGAGTTGTCAACAGTGCTCTTTTCACTCTCAAAAGTGTCCTCGTTCAAAGGATGAAAGTATTTGGGCACTCTGCCTTTGAGGCAGGTAACACTTTTATTTCTCTTTTATGAATGAATAAATGAGGTCAGTTCTTTAGGGATAAATAACAGCCATGCTAAGACTCAAATTCAAATGATCTAATTGATTTTCCTTATAACTCTCATATTCTTAATTATTTTCTGCTTGCTTTTCATTTGCTGTCACTTTGGTACAACAGCCAATCCCTATCCTGAAGTTTCCTTCCTAGACTTTTCCCATAGATAGTGGCCTTCATCCTGGGGTATGATTTATTTTTTCTTCCAAACAAACATACACCTTAAGTTTCATTTCTTTAGAAGCTTCCCAAAGAATAGAAGATAATAAAAAAAAGAGATATTATGTAAAAAAAATATTTTTTTTCTGGGCACTTTACATATATTATTTTACTTAATTTAATTCTTGAAACTTCTCTGTAGGTTACATATCTATCTTACCCAAGTGAGAAAACAGGATCAGAGAGCTTAAATAACCAAGTCCAAGCCCTCAGAGTTAGGGAGTAGAGTTGCCTGAATTTGACTCATTTCTGCTTTATTCCAAATCATAGCTACTTTCAATGTGGGCACCACCCTCAACAACAAAATATTCTCCAAGGTCCTGTCACAGCTGCTAGACTGTAACTCTTCCATCTTAATAATGAAATTCTATCCAATTTGGAGCTCATGTCATCCTTCTGAGGTTTAGAGGATAACTTATTTGCTTTTGAGATGGGGGGCTCCAATGCCTTTATGCTGTGATAATTTTAGGCATCATGACACCTCAATAGGGCTGAAGGCCATTCCGAGGATGATAAAATCCAGTCCCTGAGCTAGGTGCAGAGATTGAAGACAGGTTTACATATGGGTGATGAACCAAGGAGGGGCTCTCTTCCACTCTATTATCTTTTCAAGTCCCAATTCACACCTTTGGGCTGAGTTGCTTCCTGTGCTAAGCTGCATGCAAGCCCTAAGCACCACATACAATGTCCTCCAGGCCCAGTGATGATTAACAAGGGATGGTGTATCACCCATTTCATACTCCATTAAGGAAGGATGAAACAGGCCAAGCTTGCAAATGATGACAGTCATGAGGTTCTGGTTATCCACTCTGCCTTTTTCTCCCTACTTGCTGGCTCTCTGAGAATCTCACCAGTGAATCCAAGCAGATTCTAACATCCGGACATGCTTAAACTACTAGGAGAGGGCCGCTGTATGGAGAGCTGGGGTGAAACCATCTCCCTTGTGAACCCAGGGGACTGGCTGGGTGGCTGCTCTGATTCTTCCTTTGGGAAGGGAGGCTCAGACTTCCTCTCTCCGTATTCCTTAATGAGGCAGCTGTGTGGCAGGAGTGATCTGTGTGTGGATTGCTGAAGCATAAAAGATACCAAGTGGGTGGTTTGAAAGGAAAATTAAAGGTTTTTTTTTTTTTTTTTTTGTACTCTGGCAGCTAATGAAATCAGAAAGAGAAATGGAACTTACCCAATGTTGAAAGAATAGGGAAAAAATACCCAGATTATTTTTTGTAAAAAATGAGAGCAGCTCAATGAAATGTCAAAATATCTTTTCATTCAGGTTAAACAAAGAGAAAGGATAATGTGGTTTCAGTTGCGTGTGTTGGCCAAAACCTCAAAGCTGTGTTCATCTTTTCTATAATTTTATAGTAATTTTGCCATTGAAATTGACTCCCATCTGTGTGAGATTTTAACAGAAGTCAAGACTGAATATGAAATATGCTTCTGGAGCACAACAGAGTCTTGGGATGTACGGAGCTCTGTCCATGTGAGTATTGATAATGTGTCCACAAGGGCGTGATACATCAGTGAGCCAACAGAGGTTGCTTCTCATGGCAATGACACTTAGCAAATGTGTGAATTATTCCTCTGGCTCACCGCAACATAGCCTGAGGAAGAATAATTGCAGAAATTAGGCCACAAGTTCTACATCTGGAAAGTTCATGAGTTTTCAGCAATGAAACAACTTATGAAAGATTTCCATCTGAAAGTGTGAATTGAAGCTGTTCATACTTATTTCCTTATCGTGGCTCTTTTTTCTTTTCTTTTTTGACCCTGGCCACAGGCAAAATTTCATTTGTTAACCCATTTGCTGTCCTAGGCGTCTCCCCCTTTGGTTCCCTTCTTCTTGAACTTGTAAACTTTTTCCTGAATTTTCCTGCTATGTCTTCTGGAACCCTTTATTATGAATAAATTTTAAAATATCTTTCATATCTCCTGAAATAAAATCAGGCACGTTCCCTGATGATACTTTTGTTCTTTCAAGAACTTGTTCATGCTCTTCAGACCTCAGTGATGAAGTAGGAGGCACTGTTGGTCTTCCAATAACGTATTTCTACTTTTGCCAAGGTTTATTCCTGCACTTACTTGCTAATTTTTCTCCAGAGATATATGCTTTCAGCCACCATCTGCCCCCGTTTTTCTCACTACTTCACTCCACCAACCAACCTTTGGGGCTAATCCCTCACTTTCTCCAAGTGGGGGAGCACCTGTCTCGGACCCTGCCTCTTCAGTCCTTCCGCTTTCATTCTGAATGGCTGCAATGCCTGTCTACGTTGGTAATTTCATGACTGCCTCAATTCAGTGATTGGTGCTCTAATTCCAGACTCACAACCCCTTTTCCACGGCCAGATGCTGAGAGGCTCACCTCTGCAAACTCCAACACTCCGCTCTCTATCATCACTTTCTTCCCTGCCCTTCTCTCAAGCCTTCAATCTGTTGAGTTTATCATATTACCTGGACCAGGATCCCCTGCGCTCTAGAATAAGTCTGGCAGAGAACTTTTTCATCTCCTCCAAAATTGTCAAATCCTCCTCTCCCTTCTTCCTATTTGATGGCTCATTTGAACCTGCAGATCACACCTTCTATAAAGAAAAAGTCTTTGTTTTCTATATTGTATCCGACAATATAATACCTGGATATCTCTTCTCACTGTACAAAGGGATATTTCCTGAATCTTTTTTTTTTTTTTTAGATTTTCTTACTTTTTAATCTATATATACCCTGAGAAATATCATATATCCTCATTACTATAACTTTTCCCTGGAAGGATCTTTTTTGGGGGGCTCCCGTCCAACATCCCCATAGCCTGGGATACAGCCCTAAGTGTCTCAGTAAATGTTGAATTTCTTGAACTCCAAAACTACCTCTCTTCCAGCATATCTTCTCCCCATGAAAGGTCACAGTATCAGCTCAGTCATTTAAGCCTGGAAACCAGACATCTTTCTCATTCTCTCGCTTCATCCCTTCGAACTGAAGAATGAATCACTGAGTTGTGAAAATTCGAGTGTTTTTCAAGTCCGTCCTCTCCCCTTTGTCTGCACTGCTAACACTGTAGCTTGAGCCCCTGTCATCTTCTCCCTAGATATTGTCACAGACTTCTAACTGGGTTCTAGTCCATGCCCTTTACTGTCACCAGAATCAGTTTCCTGAAGCATAGATTTATTTATGAATTTTCCCTGATTGAGACAGTTCAGTGCCCCTTCCTCCATTACTATGAAGTCAATTGAAGTCAAGCTTTAGAACATGTATATTGAGATACGTCTTGACGCTTTATGATATGATGCCTGCCTACTTTTCCAGCTTCATTCTTCTCTACCACACTAAACATTGTAGTGATACCAAACCACCTGTTGTTACTGTCACATGACAGGAACTGTACATGCACACACACATTTGCACATGCAGCACTTTTTGTTTTGAAATAATCTTTCTCGAGCCAGGTGTTGTAGTGGGTGCCTGTAGTCCCAGCTACTCAGGAGGCCAGAGAATCGCCTAAGCCCAGGGAGTTGGAGGTTGCCGTGAGTTATGATGCCATGGCACTCTACCAAGGTTAATAAGTGAAACTCTGCCTCAAAGAAAAAAAAAAGAAATAATCTTTCTCTTTGGCCATACCAGCAAAGCCCTATTTGTCATTCAAAACTCAAGTCAAGTATTACCTCAATTGCCAGCTTACTTCTTTTTAAATTATCATCTCAATAGATGACAAAAGAGCATTTAATGAATTTCTTTCTTTTTTATTGTTTGGGATTCATTGATGGTGCAAAGAATGAGCTTACAGTAATTGCATTTGTTAGGTAAAATCCCTTTTATAATTGTGTACTGCCCTCAAGAGGTGTGCCACCATGATCCCCTCTCCCCTCTTTCCTCCCCTCTCCCCACTTCCTCTTTACCTGCCCCCCATCTTGAACTAATTTGAGTTTTTCTCTTATGAAGGTATGTATTAGATCATCTACTGCCTTCATATTAGAATTGAGTACATTGGAATCTTGCTTCTCCATTCTTGTGATGCTTTACTAAGAATAATGTGTTCCAATTCAATCCAGGCTAATACAAAAGATGTAAAGTTGCCATCTTTTTTAGTGGCTGAATAGTATTCTGTGGCATACATATACCATACCTTGTTGATCCATTCCTGGGTTGGTGGGCATTTAGGTTGTTTCCACATTTTGGAGATTGTAAATTGAGCTGTGATAAACAGTCAGCATCATCTGCCACTATTCTCCCTTTCTTGATCTCCACATCTCTATCTAGAGTGCCGTTTCTCTATTTCCTCATGTGTGTGTCATGCTCTACCAGGTTTGTGCTGTTCCCTCCACTTTTACTATTTTTTTCTTTTTTCATCTGGCTAAACTTCTACTCAATCTTTAGTCTTGGCTTAGATGCTATTTACCTTGAGAAGTATTTCTGTCCTCTACCCCCAGGATCAATTAAATCCTCTTGTTTCATAGTTCCATTATAGCCTATATTTCTGTTGGGTACTACAACACTGATAGTCACCCTTTTAATATTTAGAGGATAGAGACCTGGTCTGTATTGAAACTATTGCTACCTCATTGGAATTCAGCACATTTCTGGGCACATACACATATCAGACACTCAGTAAATATTTGCTATATTTTGATGGAATTAAACTTATCAGTGATGCCTGCATAGCACTGACCACATTTTCTTTCTTTTTTTCTTTTTTATTAATCATAGCTGTGTACATTAATGCAATCATGGGGTACAAGGTGCTGGTTTTACACACAATTTGAAATGCTTTCATCAAATTGGTTAACATAGCCTTCACAGCATTTTCTTAGTTATTGTGTTAAGATATTTATATTCTACACCTAGTAAATTTCACATGTACCCTTGTAAGATGCACTGTAGGTGTGGTCCCACCAATTACCCTCCCTCCACCATCCTCCCCCCTCCCCTCCCCTCCCTCTCCCTTTCCCCTTTTTCTTGGGCTATAATTGGGTTATAGCTTTCATAAGAATGTTTATTGTATCCCAATTCATAATTGCTAAGTCATGGAAGAAGCCCAGGTGCCCATTGACCCATGAATGAATCAATAAATTGTGGTATATGTACACCATGGAATATTATGCAGCCTTAAAGAAAGATGGAGACTTTACCTCTTATATGTTTACATGGATGGAGCTGGAGTATATTCTTCTTCTTCTTTTTTTAAAATTTTTGTAGAGACAGAGTCTCACTTTATTGCCCTTGGTAGAGTGCTGTGGCATCACACAGCTCACAGCAACCTCCAGCTCCTGGGCTTAAGCGATTCTCTTGCCTCAGCCTCCCGAGTAGCTGGGACCACAGGTGCCCACCACAGCACCCAGCTATTTTTTGATTGCAGTTTGGCTGGGGCCAGGTTTTAACCCACCACCTTCGCTATATGGGGCCAGCACCCTACTCACTGAGCCACAGGTGCCGCCCCAGAGCATATTCTTCTTAGCAAAGTATCTCAAGAATGGAAGAAAAAGAATTCAATGTACTCAGCCTTACTATGACCACACTTTCTTTTGAACCTCTCTTCCCAACTGTACTCTCATACACCTGTATACTTAGTATATATGCCATGTCTGAATTCCCCTTGATAATTGAGGTTCATGGCATAGTTTCCAGTTGTGGGTCTTGGAACCCAGGTTGGGGTCTGTGAACCTAGTTTGGGGCCATGTTGACTCATCTACAAATTATGGAACCAGAAAGTTCTGAATGACTGAGCTGGAAGTCAAACTGAAATTAGATAACATCTCATCTTAATCATCAGTCTGAAGAGGTAGGAGCAGTCAGAGGGGTGAGCATGAGAGGCATGAGAGCTGACCAAGGAACACAGGGCTGCTGCATTTCCTCTTGGCTTGGAGTAGAGCCACAGGTGCTCTTATAAGACACAAGCAAACCTTTTCAAAGGTGCTAAGGAGGCTCATGAACTCAGCAATTTTGTTGTTGAAGTGGCAGTGGTAATTGTGGTTGATTTGTCTTCATCTGCCGACTTCCTCTTTTAGACTTTAGTCTTGTGAACAAAGAGGTTTATTTTAATCAGTTTTGCATTACAAGCCCTCACTACATTGTGCCTTTAGTAAACACTTGTGGAAGAAATACATGTGTAGTTATTCTTCTCATCTAAAAGCTGAATGTTTTTGGCTTTATTTACAAATGAAAGCTTATTCCTACTGCCTTGATTAGAAAGGTTTGTGTAAGAATGTGCTGAACTTGACATATCATTTTAAAATGCAAGCTTTGTAAGATTCAATTCAGGAAATCCAAACACAACCTCAGTCTATTAGTGACTTGTAATCAAGAAATAACCTGCTAGTTTAAAAAAAAAACAAAACTCATTAGCTCTGAAAAGTGAAGCATAAACAGGTAAACTTCCTGTGTGTGTTTTCCTGCTGTGGCTATTAGCCCCCAAATAAGCCAGTTAAATATACACTGTGCTGAATGAATTGCTAGAACTTCAAGTGGAAGTCACTCCACATGGAAGTTATTCCTACAGACAGTGGCGCATCATCATAGCCAAAGGATATAAAGTGTAACGAAGCTGGTTTGCCTGATGGAAGAAGGCTACTGATATAAATTCACTCCTTTTCTGTGTCATCTAATTGAGTTCCCTTGAGAACGTAGTGGCAATAATGGAGCATGTTGTCTGCAGAGAATTTAAAAACAATGTGTAGTAATAACATTGACTAAAAGTCGGTCAACTTTTTTCTAACCAATGTCAGCGACATAATACCCTTTGTTCCACTAATTCTTTTGTTGATCTGCAGTCTGAATAATTGTTGCAGTGACTACTGAGTTTTAATGGTATATGTGTGAGCTTCAAAGTCACACATTTTTTATTACTTATCTCTAAAAAAATACTGTAGTTCATATGAAGGTTAATTTGTAGGACTCCTAGGTATACATAGCTGGCTCCTGACACATAAGAGCTGAGTCTACCTGTTTATTTCCAGAGTGAATGTGAAACAGTTATGAACCATTCACACTTGCTCTGGTACATGGTCAGTGGTGGTACATAATTTTGTATCTGAACAGTGGATAAGAAATCAACAAGGATAGCACAGTGATTATAAAGATAAAGAAACACAGAACTGAGCCACCTTGTTCGGTCATTCTATGGAATCCGTTGGAATTTTTGTAGTCATAATTTAAAATAGCAGAACAGAATGGGAGCCAGGAGATTTAATAATTTTTATCTGGTAAAGTTTAATCTTTTTCTCATGCATAAAATTGATTTATATCATTTCACGGTAAGTACTGAAATAACTTTGTTCTGCAGAGGAGAAGGCATTGAAACAGCTTCTGCTTTAGGTGTTAAATATGTCCATTTCCCCTTTCCCTCACCTTTGTCTTCCTCCTCTTTGGCATCATGATAGGTCCTGGACACACATGCTCTCATCTTTCTTTGGGTCCCTCGTTACTCAAAAAGGTCAGGGTCTGGTTTGACAACTCTGTCTCCAGGAGTTCAAGGCCATCTTTCTTCTGATTCTGTATCTCCACCAGGAGGCTATTCCCTCATTATTTCTCAGTGGAGCACTTTTGCTCTATGTATTTGGACTGGTTTCTTTTGTATTTCTCCCATGTGCTGTACTAATTCTCTTACATTTCCCCTTGTTCGTACCCTCTGCCTGCCAGGAATGTATCTCATCTCCCCTTCCTCTTACCAAATCATTCTCCCATCCTCCATGAAGTCCTTCCTCACTGCTTCATTTCCCAAATTTCTCTCTGTTCTCTCACCTCCCATAGTGTTTGGTGTCTCCATTGCTCTTGTTTCTATTAATTACTAGTTAAAAAAATTAACTGCAGTAAAACAGACTTAATATAAAATTTACTCTTAACCATTTTTAAGTGCACAGTTCAGTGGCTTAAAGCCACTTCATTCATATTGTTTGGAACACATCACCATCATCCTTCTCCAGAACTCTTCTCATCTAGCAAAACTCTGTATCCTTTAAACAATAACTCCACATGCTCCCCTCCCCCACTCCCTGATAGCTAACATTTGATCATCTATGCAAAGATTTATTTGGGGGATCTCTATTCTATCTTATGGGTTTATATTCTGTCTTTATGTCAGCACAACACTGTTTTGATTCCTGTAACTTTGTAGAAAGTTTTAAAATCAGAAAGTACGATACATCCATTTTTGTTCTTTTTTGAAGATTTTTTTGACTTTGAGATTTCTTGAGATTCTATATACATTTTAGAATAATGTTTCTATTTCTACAAAAAATGTTATTGAGATTTTGATGGGGATTGCATTGAATCTGTAGATCACTCTGGGTATATTGACTATCTCCATTGTTCCAGTCCATGAACATGGGATGATCTCCCATTTATTGCTATCTCCTTTAAATTCTTTTAGTAATCTTGTGTTGTTTTCATAGCTCAGGTCTTTTTTAACCTTGGCAAAGTTTATTCCTAAGTATTTTTTGATATTATAAATGGGACTGTTGTCTTAATTTCCTCTTCAGATTGTTCATTGTTAGTATATAGAAATGTAACCAATTTTTGTATGTTGATTTTTTTTTTATCCTGCAACTTTGCTGAATTTATTTAGTAGTTCTACCAGGTTTTTGTTGTTTTTGCTGAATCTTTAGAGTTTTGACAATACAAGTGTATGCTCCTGTTAAAAAAATATAATTTTTATCTTCTTTCCAATTTTGATGTCTTTTATTTAATTTTCTCCTATAATTGCTCTGGGTAGGACATCCAGTATTATGTTGAATAGAATTAGCAAAAGAAGGTGTGTTTCTGTTGTTTCTGATCTTAGTATTTCACTGTTGAGTATGATGTTAGCTCTGTGGCTGATTGTTTTCAAAGGAGAGATCTTCAAAGGCTCTTTTATATGATTCGCATTTACTGGACACCTTCTAATGGCTCTGTTATAGGTTGTCTCTTTTCATATGTTGCTCATTTAGGTTTCTCAATATCTCTGTGAGGGAGATGTAATTTAACAAGTGGGAAAACCAATATTCATAAACTCATGTAAATTTCTCAAGTTTACATAATTAGTACATTGACAGAACTGGGATTTGAATGTCATTTCATCTCAAAAGTCCACATTCTTTTTGTTTTATCAGATTGCTCTTTGAAAGGGAGACTAGATCTCTCTAAAATCACATGTCATTTTCTCTTTGACAGCAGCAAGCAGAGTTGGGCCCACAGATATTCTCAATAGCTTGTTGAAGGGTCCACTGCCAATATGAAAATCATTTCTGAAGGCCCAAGAGCTCTCTCTATTTTTGTTGAAAAGGGAAGCTGGACCTCCCAGAAAGATGAATACACTTTCATCTTGCCAAACATAGTCCTTGATGTGGACTATAGGGGTCTCTCACTGGACTCATATGCCTGGCTTCTAAAACTCCCTCTCTTCAAGTTTGCATAGTGTTCTGTGTGTCCAACAATTACTACCACATTTGGTTCCTAATGCCTGATGTATAGAAGTAACAGTTCCCTATTGCCTTCTTCTCTTTGTTTGTGCCTGGGATCACCCTGGCCTCTAACCAGAGGTGTATTACCATAGAGAAACAAGTGAACGCATTTCTCTCCCAAGACTACTTTTCTTCTTAGCCAGAGTGGGAAAAAGTAATCTGTGGTAGCCAAATCGATTGCTTTGTCAAGAAAGAAAGGCTGAAAATAATTTCTCTGGCTAAATCTCAGGTCTCAGAACAGATATATTAAAAGGGTGTTCACAGCCTTGGCCCCTAAGTGGAGTAGAAAAAAAGACAATCCTGCCCTCAGGATGCCCCCCTAGAGCTCTGAAATTTGTAGAAGGAGACAGAGAAAGAAACTCTCCTTCATTAAGATCACTCCATATGTTCATATTTTCTGGAACATTTTAATTGCAAACAATTCTGTTCATGTGTCTTCAGACCAAATGACTGCTGTGTGTTGGATTTTTTGTTTTGATTTTTGTTTCAGGAGAGATGGTCATTATAATAGGAAAATTAGAATTTTTGAAGGTGCTTTCAGACTGCAACTCTCATTATAATCCTCAGTGGGAATGTGTGGGTGTGGGTGTGCCTGCAAACTCACTATCTATGTATGTATTGGTGTGCTATGACCCCCACCTCCAGATGCTGATTAAAATTTAAGTCCCACAGAGAACTACAACTTACAGCCGCCATCATCTTTTTCTAAATGCACACACATTTTGGATTGGATTATTTGGCCAGCCATTGGGTCATCAGGAGGATGACCTAGAGACAGGGCTTCCCATGAGACTTTCTGCCTGGATGTGGAATGGGAGACAGGAGGGGAAACAGGTAGGTTTCAGCCTCCATCTGAGAAAAGACAAATTTCATGTGAAATCTCTGGTAACTGGCTTCAGTCATAGAGAGTCTACTTCTGCTCTTGGACACCTGAATTTGCTACTTTGACTTGTTGCCTCTGTTTCCCTGTCAGTGGGGAGGGTAGGGCGCTGAGGAAGCTGGAGGCTGGGAAGTACGGGAACATGGGAGTGAGGAGGCAAAGGCTGAGTGACGTAGAGAAAAGAGCCTGGACTATGGACTCAGGCCGTAATACCTCAGCCACTTAGTATTTGTATGACCTGGGCAAGACTTAACACTTCTAATACTCAAGATCCTCATTTGCAAAATGAAGATAGCTCTTCTCATGGTCCTTGTGATAATTAGGAAGAATATACACAAAAATGGTTGGCCCATTATATAAGTTCAAGGACTGCTTGCTATTACTAGTATTAGGGTTGCTGTATCTGACAATCTTGTGTAGGTAAGAATACTGGAGTCCAGAGAGGAGGAATAACTTGTTCCATGTTGTCTAGTCAGTTGATGAGAGAGCTGGGACCAGAAGTTAGTGATTCTGTTTCTAAATCACTTTGCCTCCTAAGATTTGCAACAGTGGGAGGCATTAGAGCTAAAACATACTTTTGTCACTCTTGAGGACTCTACAATTGAATGAAAGACAGATTTATGGGGGAAAAGGCCACAAAGGGACTTGAATAAGAAACGGAGAAATAAATGTGTACATGTGTGTTTGCCTGAATTCTTAGAATGGGAAAAGTCTCTGGAGTCAGACCACTGGAGAGCAGCACAGCATGGATTTGGCTCCTAATTGTGGGTAACAGAAGAGGCTTACTTTTCTGTTTTAATTTGCTTGGAATTTATAAAGCCTGTAATTGCAGAAGTCATTTTGCCTCACCCTATACATAAGTATATTCACTTTTATTTTTATTTTTCAGCAAAGCAAAGTGTTCTTCTAGTGGAATCTCAAAAAAGGCTGTATGGAATGTGATGTGTGCACCGTTTGTCTCTACCACAGAGGGGACATGACCTCACTGTCATTTAGGTGACTGAAGTTTTCTCCCAAAGGATAAGAAAGCAGATAGAGCAAAGACCTCTTCTGTTTGCCATCTTGTTCCTCCTAGAGCAATGGAGAGCACAGGATAGGTGCTTAATAAATACTGCTTCATCATATTACATGGGAATTAAATTCCCTTGTCCTCCTAGTTCATGGGGCCCCTTGGCTGCAGCCAGAAAGACCAATCCAGGACATGGCTCAGCAAGCATTTGGTTTAAGTGAGACACGAAAAGGTCTCACTGGGAGATGACCTGCCAGAAATTACTTCTCTCTAGCCTGGCTGGAACTTCCTTTGAATTTTTCCAGCTTCAAAGACCTCCTTCCAACCTCATCAGTGGCCATAACCCAGCCTTCTTCAGGGAACTCCTGTGACTACCCAGGCACTGCTGACTCTCCCTTTCCTGAGCACTTAGCTCTTGCATCACGCAAGTGTGTGGTGTCTCTTAGAATATGCTTATGTTATCATTGTGTGCATTCTGTTCTAGTGATACCTGGAGAATAGCAGCTGTCATCCTTCACCCTCTGAACACTCCTCCCCCACCCCAGAGGCCTTCACACAGATGCAAGTGGCCTATAATAAGTTCTGACAAGCATTTGTGTAGAGCGGTGATTCTCAACCTGTGGGTTGTGAACTGTATTAAAGGGCTGTGGCATTAGGAAGGTTGAGAACCACTGGTTTAAAGAATCCTCTACTTTGTGGAGGATGTGCCTACTAACACTTGTGACTAATCATGTTGGAAATAAGTGACTTTATTTCCATTTATGCTTTTCCTTCGAGGAAGCTTAAAGCCAGTATACTGTGTATCTCTATGAAGTGCACATGATTGTAGGGTCTTTACTTTGCATAGCCATTCCCCTGCTTCTTTCTACTTTTCTACATCTATTTTATTTCCATCTATCTCTGTCTCTCTCCCTTGTGTAGGCCTGTGTCAAGAGGTTATGAATCAATACATGTGAAATATAAAGTAGTCCACTTGAAGGTATCAATGGTTAGAAATAGGCCCCCCATCTTAGCCTGGTCATTTTGGACTAAAATAAGAAAAATGAGACCATAATCAAAAAAACTCTAAGAGTGAAAGTTCAGATAACATGGTGGTTGAACTTGACTTCTTTGTGTCATCCCAGTTTCCCACAAATGTAAATGCCTTTTGTGCCCAGGACTGGGGTTGCTGCTGAAGCTTAGAGTGTGAAAGAAGGGACAATTAAAGTTTGTTTTTCCTTCATTTGTGTTCATCCTTTGGATCAGTCTTCAGCCCTTGAAGAACTATCCCTGGCTGAGTAAGAGTTCAAGGCTATCCACAAAGCAGCTCACATCTGTTTCACTTGTGACCTCATAGTGGGGAAAGAAGAGCTTTTCAGCAAAGGACATGAGTGACATGGTTTGGTTTCTCCTCTCTTCATTCCAAACCAGCAGCCCAGACAGAGGAGGCAAGGAGATATTTGAACAAGAAAATACAAGAGGGGCCATGGTTTCATGACAATAGAATCCCCAAATGTCAAAATATACATCCTTATCTTACAGATGAGAGGGGAGATGACTAACTCAATCACTAACTCTGATTGGTCACCAGAATCAAGGCTGGTGATCAACGCATGAACTCTGAGGCACCTTCCCTGGCTCTACAGCTGCTCCTGCTATAAAGTTCAAATTCAGAACAGAATCCCCTTCCTGCTCTTTCACAGCCACTGCTTTAGGCTCTTGCTACTCTTTCAAGACCCCGACACAAGTCTCTACCCCTTGTGGAACACTGGGAATCTGCATCTCAACAAGCACCCTAGGTGACACCTGGGCACATTCAAGACTCAGAATGGCAGGACCAAGGGGTCTGCCTCTGATGGGACTCTGAGGAACAGGCTGGCTGACCTCTCACTAGCAGGGCTGATGTGACACAGAGCTTGGGGAAAGACTGTCAGGACTGGGACATCCCCTAGCAACAGAAGTGTTTGCAAACAAAACCTTCCATATGACCATATGTGTTGAGAAGCCCTGGTTTCTTTTCTTAATATTAGGTTAAAAGCCCAATTTTGCCGTGTTTTGGGCTTACATAGGCCCAAACCCTCTTGTGCACACTTTCAGTCTTCTGTAGCTTTCACTCTTTGTTTACTCTTCTCTTAACTGCCGCCAAGGGAAGAAGTTAACATCCTCCCTCCTGTGGGTAATAAACAAATAGTGATTACAATGACCACAGGGTGGCCATTCTCCAACACTGGCTTTAATTAATGATGCCTTACAGATAACTGTTGGGCACACCTATTTTCATTTGTCCAACTTGCTTCAGATTATGAGAGCCAAATTTTCTTCCTTTCTTAAAATCAGTTGTCCCTCCCACTCAGAAGTGACCACATGATAGTACATGTGTGCCCAGTTCAACAACACAGGTGTATCATTCACACTAAGGGAGCCAGTTCCTGCCTCCAAAGGCTTGGTCTCTCCAAAGGCTCCAAAGGTTATGTGGGGAAAGAAGACAGAGTGTGACAGTAGTGAAGGGAGAAGTGGAGAGTAGAAGGGAGATGCCTCAGTTTCTCTTCTGAGGCTAATTAGATGTTTGGGGAGAGAAGGTTGCCCAGTGAGTTTGAGAGCCAGAGGTTATTGCCCAGGGAAGGCTGGAGCTGTTTTGTTCTCAGGCTTTGGGGGCTGGGAGGTGCTTTCTAAAGCACCCCTGGCATCTCAGCCAGACTGTCTCTAAGAGGGTCCTTGGTCTTCATTACAGTGGTAGGGAAGCCTGGGATGTCATGATGGGGTCCAGGCAATGACTGTTGTTGTACCCATGGTTTATCAACATTATCAGTGAAAGAAATGCACATCCTATCTTTGCTTGCTTGATCAAGGTGAAACAAATAAAACCATGCATCTGTTCTCTGGGTTGCTGGAGGAAGGGTGCACTTGCACTCCATGCCTCAGGAGTTAATATCTCTGTTTAAGCAGCAAGAGGCTTGAAGAAGCCTAGGAACAGTTCCCTTTCCCTTTCCCTTTCCCCATGGAGCTCTTGGTGGTAATAAACTTCATCTTCATTTCCCTCACTCTTGTTATTGATTTCAGCGTATACCACTCAGTGTTTGAGGAGGAGGGAGAGGGAACTGGGTTGTTATTAATACTTTTGAGTTTTAATTCTGTTCATTTGCTTTTTCTCTCCCCCAGCCTTTCTCTGTTCTTCTTCTCCCTTACTTCTCTTCTTTTATACCCCATGACCAGCAGGATAGTTGGAGAGCTGTTGCCTTTGAATCCATACCCCAAAAACTCAGAATTTCTAGGACTATAACTCCCCTCTCACCCCCACCCCCACTTTGACATAAACCACTTTTCAGCCCATCTCCTGAGGAGGCAGTGCCATCAGGTACTCTGAATATTTAGTTCCAGGAGTGACTATATTGATGGATTTCAGGGAATTAACTTCCAGATCTTCAAATTCCGCACGCTGTTTGCTGGTATCCAGTAGATTCTTTGTCCTTACCATTCATTTGTCCTAATGACCCCTTCCTCTCTTTATAAAACCAAGGCACTCCTCCCTCCCAAATTTTATTCTGGTCCACTGTTCTAGAGTGCCAATATCTCTAGGGGAGTTAAATCTCCTGTATTAATCAAACACTAGAAACTCACAGGATGGCTTCTTCTCTTTCCTGATCCAAACATTTTTCTTTTAGAGATGAAGCTTGGTGTTAGAAATGAGTGTGTTAGTCCCTTTGGGGAGGGGATGGGGAATGATGATGAGCAAAGACAACTCTGTTTTGAGACAACATCTCTCTCTCAACTATTGTTAAAGACACTTAGCTGTTGTGGGGGAAGGTGGTAAGAACCAAACACAGGTCAGAAATATTGAGTGCTAAAAATGATCTTTTCCCCACAAATTTAATAACAAACAATAGTATTCTCAATACTCATTCCTGGGAAGTGTCATTATCTGGAAAGAGTACCTTGGAACAGCCTAAACAATATAGGTTATAGGCACAGATGCTATTAAATGTAATGGCAGAGTTTTTGATGATTCACAAATGATAAGATATGTGATAGAGTTTTATCTGATTTCTGTTAAATTCAGAGTGTCCTATTCCATGAGTTAGCTAAAACTTATTTTAATCAAATTGTACCACAAAGTATTTATGCCAATTAATCAGTTCTCAGATTATTTGTTCCTATGAAATGCTTAATATTTTCTAATTCTGATTAGTAAAAAATAAAATGATACTCTAGCGATAACAAAAAATTCCTTTTACCAGTATATATCTTTCTCTTTCATTAAATATATGGCAAAAATATTGGTCATAATGTCCCGCAAAATTAATGGCATTATTTAGAAAATTACGTACATAATTCTTATTTAATGATTTTCAAAAGCTGAAAAACAGATTCAACCCACATAGACCCACATTTACCAAAGGACTAACAGGAATTTTAAACTTCTTGCTCCATAAATAGCACTTTTTTTTTTTTGCTACAAATTGCACTGCATTATTTCAGATTAAGTAATGAGAAATAGCACAGAGATTTATTATTTTTTTTATAAATTATAAAAATGATTGTATCAGCTATATCTCAGTTTCATCTTGATTTGACTATGCCTAGTATTATACCTTTAAAAAGAACAAGTTCTACAATATATTGTTCAGTGATTTTTAAAAACGTTTCTGCAATGTATATTAATTCATTTTTTTTAATTGAAAAATGAAGTCAGACATTTTATAAATGAAAGTGAATCTAATTGGGCTGATCATTTCACGGCAGGGGCCAGTGTTGCTAATTAGGCTGCATAGCAAACATTTCTCCATTTGTTGAGTGAACTAAACTTATATGTAAAGGTTCTGATGAAATAAAAGCAGTTTATGAAATAAAAAAGCAACCTAACTCCAGTAAGATTAGCCCATATCACAAAATCCCAAAGCCAGAGATGCTGGCGTGGATGTGGAGAAAAGGGAACACTTCTACACTGCTGGTGGGAATGCAAACTAATACATTCCTTTTGGAAAGATGTCTGG
>NW_003852469.1:8075965-8146266 GCF_000181295.1 Otolemur garnettii | reverse complement strand
TTTATGAAATTAATTTATAGCTTTCATATGAAATCTACAACCTAATAACAGCCTAAGAATATGGGGAGGTGGGAGGGAGAGGAGTGGGGGGAGTGAGTGGAGGGAGGGTGATGGGAGGGATCACTTCTATGGTTTATCTTACAAGAGTACAAGTGAATCTTTCTAAGAGTAGAATATGAACGTCTTAACACAATTACTAAGAAAATGACATGAAGACTATGTTAACCAGTTTGATGAAAATATTTCAAATTGTATGTGAAAACACCACACCGTACCCCAGATTTGCATTAATGTACATAGTTATCATTTAATAAAAAAATGAAACAAAAAAAAAGAAAAAAAAGCAGATGGAAAAAGGATATATTTTCAAAGATGTATTAAAATTAACAATTCTTTAATATTTTCAAATCTGTCACGTGTCTAAGTACTTTGTACTAAGCCATGTGTACTTAGTGGAAAAAAGTAATGGGCATAATTAATAGCAACTTAATACATTTTAGTAAAGTTTTATATTTCCCAGGGGTAGAGAAAGCGAATGATTCTGATAAATAAAAAAAAAAAATTACAAAGTAAAGAAGTGAAAATTTACACACACACACACATACCTTTCTAATTCAGGTGGTTCCCAATTCTTTGCTTTTAGCACAAGTGAAGAAGAACTTGATCAAACTGTCAGATGATAGATCACTGAAAATAACTTCGAATAAGAGTTCACCGAGTGATTTCCAGCTTATACGAGGGATTTCAAAAAATGATGTTGCTATAACAAAATTCTTTTCAATTCCATCTCTTTTCAAAGGAACAAATCCTCTGAGTGCTAACATCTACTAACATGTCAGGCTGTAATAGAGGAATGTAAAACACGAATGGGAATCTTTTAGGAGGCACGTGAGCAGTAACACTTGAGCACCGTTTGTCTGAAAGATTCCTTTCAGCTCTGACAACCTGTGACTGTCATTTGGCGCCTGTGTCCCTCTCACACACCTCGAGCTCCCTTCTCCCCTTTGAGGATCCCCAGGCTGCTCACAGCCTCAGCCAGCCCCGCTGTCAAGGCTCCCAGGGACCGCCTGCCTCTATGTGTATGCCACTTTGTGCCCTTTTACTCTCCCCACTCTTCCCATCCCAGCTCCATCTCTTCACGTTTTCTAGCCATATTTATATTAAGGAACAAATGATGGGCAACTTAGCATCTCCAAGCCTTCTAACTTTCATGTACCAGAACAGAGAAGCAGCTATGGCCAGCCTCAACACACAGGGTGGGCCACTCCTGCCTGCCTCTAGTCCCCCTGGGCTGATTCATGTCCTATGGGTGAAAGTCACCACCCAACCCCCCAGACTTGGGCCACTTAAACCTTGAACACACGATCTTTTCTGTCCTTGTCTCCCACCTGGCTCTCCTTGAATCCTGAGTACTGTCACTGTAGCAGCAGCGACCCTCCTATATCTGGACTCCCTTGTCTGAATTCTCCCTTCACTTTCTAAAGCCATAAGTAAAACCTAGCTGCCCCTCCACCACCACCACCAAGGACAGAGCTTTTCTGAAACTCTCTGGAGTGGTCGCTGTTTATTTCTCCTCATCCTTTAGATAACTGAATGTGGAGATGAGTTAGAGATTCTTCTTCTTCCTCATCATTCCTCCTAATCTGTTCCCTCTTCCCTCTAAACACATGGCTTGAGCCTTATAGCTTTAGCTTTTGCCACCCACTACATTTCCTTTCTCCACTTAACTTCTAATCCCAGATTTATGCCCCCATTTTTAACGAATTTAGCTCCTGGTTTAGTTCTCTCCAACATTATTCCTATCTTAATGCTTGGTGATTTCCATATATGCAGATATAATCCCTTTAACTGTGGACCTTCTGGTTCCTTGAATTTCTTTTCTCCTTAATGTATCCTCTGTTCTGCGTTGCCACTTGATCTCATGGCTGCACTTTGCTCTGTCCTTATTAATACAGCCCACTTTAAGACCCCACCTTTTATTTTTCTAGTACATTCCCTCTAGTATTCTAACTTCAATACTTCTTGATACTCTCCTATATGCTTGGCTTAAAGCACATTATTATAATCATTCTGACCTGCCTTTGTGTACACTCTCAACTTTTCTATCCCACTTAAGCACTTGCAGGAGAGCCAAGATCCCAAAGCAACTTTCCATGACTGTTGTATATTCAGCCATCCCTAAATGAGAAAAAGATGTCATCATTCTTATGCTTTTACTCTCAATTTACCACCACAAACTTGAAGCTGAACCGCAATGTTCTTCAGCATTCATGCTACACTTCATCTAATTACCGCTCTCTTAAAACCTTCAGCGTATAGGACCAGTGCGGTGTGTCATGCCTGGAATCCCAGATCCCTGGAAAGCCAAGGTGGGAAGATCACTTGGGCTCTGGAGTCTGAGGCCATCCTGAGCAAAGTGAGACCCCATTTCTACTGCAAATAGAAAAATTATCCAGGTGTGATGGTGTGCACTTGTAGTTCCAGCTACTTGGGGACACTGAGGCAGGAGAATCACTTGAACCTGGGAGTTTAGGTCACTGGGAGCTAGGCTGAGGCTATGGCACTCTAGCCTGGTTGACAGAGCAATACTCTGTCTCAAAACAACAAGAGCAACAAAACCTTCATCACATGTTCTTTCCCCATCATTCTCAGCTAACAGCATTGCTTCCTAATTCACTAATACATGACCTCCCATGTTCCCACCACCACACCACTACCTGCCAGCATCTGCACACATAAGCTTTCCATTCCTGAGTGCCATCGGAGATGAATGTCCATGTTCCTCTCCAAGGTCACCTCTGTGACCCTTCACCATCCCTCCCTCACCTACTGAAGGATATCATTCTGGGCATTTTCACCTCTTTGCCTGTGCCGTCTGTATTTCCCTTTCTATTAAATCATTATCATCACTGAACCATGACAATGCTACTGTTTCTTCTATCTTAAAGTCTTTTAAAGCCACCAAGGTGTCCTATAGTCAGTGAATGGGCAAATACATTGTGGTACCTTCAGATAATGGAATAGTATTCAGTGCTAAAAGGAAATGAACTATTAAGTCACAAAAATACACTGAGAAACCTTAAATGACTATAAGTAAGTGAAAGTAGCTAATCTGAAAATGCGTCAATATGATATATCGACATCCTAAAAAATGTAAAGCTACAGCGAAAATAACAAGATCAGTGGTTTCCAGGAGTGGGGATGAATCAGTGGCACAGAGAGGATTTTTAAGGCAGTAAAATTACTTTGAATGATACTATAATGGTGGATGCATGTCATCATACATTTGTCCAAACCCATGGAATGTATAACACCAAGAATGAGCCTTAATGTCAACTAGGGACTATGGACTCTGGGTAATAATGATGCATTGATGTAGGTTCATTGCCTGTAGCAAATGGATCAGTCTGTAAGGGGTGTTGATCTGGTGGGAGATTGGATGTGTATGGGGATGTTTGTCTGGGGCAAGGGGTAGATGGGATCTCTCTGCAATTCTGTTCAATTTTGCTGTTAACTTAAAACCACTCTAAAACACAAAATCTTTAAAGAAAGATCTTTTGATCTCATCACCTCTCCTATTTCTCTGACCCACCTTTTATTAAAAATCCTCATAAGATCCCCCTCTACTCACTGTCTCCAATTCTTGTCCTGTTTTCTCTTAATCCTGTGGCAAACAAGATTTTGCCTTCAACTCCTCTGCTGAAACCACTCTTGTTTAAGGTCACAGTGACCTCAATGTTGCTAAATCCATAATCGATTCTTAAACTTGATAATATTTGACCTTTCCATAAACATTTCACAGCTATTCATTTCCTGCTCCTGAAAACACTTTCATCCTGTGACTTCTTAAACACCACACACTCTTGGTTTTCCTTCTGCTTTGCTGGTCGTATATTAATATTAATCCCTTTTTCTATTTTTTCTTCTCTCTTGTCTCTTATTATTGAAGCGCCTCGGGGCTCAATTCTTGGACCTTGTTTCTTCTCTATTATGCTCACTGCCTAGGTGCTCTCCCCCTTCTCCATAGCCTCAGATTCCATGTAGGTGCCGATGACTTTTGTCTCCAGCACAGACATTGCCATTTAACTCCTGGCTTCATACAACCACCCAGGCAACAGTGATGTCTACTGTTAATAGCAAGCTTAACATTTCCAAATGACATCTTCTTCCCAAACCTTTCTTCTTGCCCTTTCTTCTCACAAAAACTTTCTTCTCACCGAAAAACTTGAGGACCATCCTTTATTCCACATCCTGCCTGCTGTGAAATCATGGTAGTTCTTCCTTTAAAATACAGAGGGTGCCAAAACCATGTATACACATTTGAAGAGATCTTGTTGGAAGTAAAATCGATCATTCCCCCAAACTGTATGAATTGCAGGTAAAATCGATGTGTATAGCATGTCTAGGTACACTTGAACAGTCACAGTAACTTCAATTCAACTTCAAAAAGTGATACATAGATAACAACTCTTAAAATGCGTGTGCAGTTTTTTGGCTTTTTCTGTATATTCAGTGTTTGGTCCCCTCCCACCAATTCTTCTGCCCTCACCTGGATCTTGCTTGGGTTTTTGCACTAGACTCCTAAGGACACCTTTGCTCCCATTCTCACCTACCCCCTTGTAGTCTCAATGCAATAACCAGAAGAACTGTTTGATCAAAGACTCAAAACCCTGCGATGGCTCTCCATCTCACCTGGGTAAGAGCCAATGTACTCACACTGACCTAACAACCCGACCCCACGACCCCATTACCTCTCTGACAATATCTTCTCTACTCTCTCCTTCTCTCAAGCTGCTATAGCCCCACTGGCCTCTTCATAGTCACCCTCAAATAGCCCAGGCCATGTATACTGGCTCTTTCCTCTTCCTGGGGTACTCCTCCCTGGGGCCAATGCAAGGCTTATTTCCAATCCTCCTTCAGACTTTTCTTCAAACATTACTCTCTTATCAAGGTCTGCTAACTCATTCAAAATTGTCCTCTTCTGCTCTGCTTAATTTCTTCAGTGGAATTATTGTGTTCCTTATTTTCATTATCTTCCTCCTCCCTAAATGCATGTTCTATAAGAGAATGTGTTGTATTTTTGTCTTTTGTTGTTCATGATTGTAACCCCAATGTTTGGAGACTGCCTGAAAGTAGTAGGTACTCAACGAATGGAATTGATCATCCTTGTTCATGGGTTTTCATCCAGCCCATTGTTAGGTCTGTCTCGATGTTCCCTCATCCTCAGTTTCAATGTCAGGAATGAGTACTGGCACCAAGTCCAGCTGATGACAGCGTGATCACAAATACAGAGTAATCTTGCCCATGCAGCATGTATTGCAAAGCAACAGTATATCTCAGAGGAAGAGATGGGCCATTCTTTGAGAATGGAGAAGACTCTGAAGTGGGAACACACATTGTCATTTATATGCTGACAAGTTTGTCCTGCTCTCTCCTGAGTGGGATTGGTTACCGTTCCCACCTTTGGATGATTGACAGGTTGGGGTTATATAACAGGTTACATAACAGTTTGGGGATATCTAACAGTGTCCTTTCTATGCATGTGTCTTCCCAGAATCCTTCATGAAGAACCTTGGTGGGGAGAAGGTAAACCATAATGCTAATTAGATGATAATGAGCCCAGATCACTTAAAGCTGCCAGGAGCTGCTTACTGCTCATGGTAGGGAAAAATTGTCTAGCTACAAAGTGAAGTTTCTCTTCTGCATTCTGCTTTGTTCCCTTCTCCACTTTTAGCCACTTCCTCTGTCTGCTTTGCCACCTGTTTGTCCTCCACTCAGACCTAACACTATCTCCTTATGTGGCCATGGCCATATGCATATCCACATCCATAGGGCATCTGCAAGGTCACATTCATGGTTTTTAATGACCACTGAAGCCTGGACACTCAACAGTCAGAATAGACACAAGTCCTGACACTCCAGAAGAGCAGTGTGTCCCCTGCTATGCCAGACACTACCCCTTTGATTATTTAATGGTTGGGGAATTAGAAACTCCCAGAGGATAGTGGCTCCCTATGAACTGGTTCAGAGGTCTTTCACTATTTTAACAACCAGTGCAGCCACATTTGAGCATGCAGCACGCAGAAATACTTCTTCCTTTTTGTGCAGCATATTTGTCTCTGGCTTCAAATAGACACAGATGGTTATTATCTTTAGCAGGAAAGTATCTTAAAGAATCTTTCTTCTACAAGGAATAAAGAGATCTGGGTCTTCATCCCAGTTTGGCCACTGTCTTGCCCTTATGACTTTATTAAGAAACTCACTTAACTTTTTCAGACTATTATCTGCCAGAGCAAAATATTCAACCGAGCAAAACAATGGACTAGACTATTTCTTTACATATTTTTTTCCAGTTCTGTCTTCTAAGAAGGGAAGAATGATGAGAAGAAGGAGGATGAGAGAAGAGAGAGAAGAATAGTAAAAGCTAAGATCTGGATCACAGCCAATAATAACAGTTTATTTAATTTGTCTGGGATTTTACTGCTTCTTGAGCATTTTCATTATAGTAAGACAAACTGTTTGCTGAGCAGTAGAGTATGTGTGGATTCTTGGCAATAGGAAGCTGGGAGCATACAGCGTAGCCAGGGAGAAGAGAGACACACGTTAAAATCAGAGTAGAAAAAGATTGATGAGTGCTTGGTGGTCGGGGAAGTTTGCACTGAGGAGTCAGGATGGTGCTCAGACCTCAAAGGTCACAGCGTTTTATATTGTAGAATTTCTTGTCTGAGCATGGAATACCTGGGTCATAAATTTGTTCCCCTCAGGACTAGGAGGTTTTGTCTCTTTCTTTTCTGGACTTGCTATTGCTCTGGAGAAGTCTGAAGACTGAGCTTTACCTTCTTTGGAGGACTCTTGATTTTTTTGCCTGTGTAACTAAATAATAATTGTCTTTATCTCATCATTTCAATAGCGTAACCAGGACATCTCTTGGGTCTTGTCATTCTGTGTATTTCCTATGAATAGATATACTTCTTCAATTTATTCTATTTTCTTTTGCACTTCTTCCTTCATTTCAGGAAATGTTGCTTAGAATATCTTTGAATAATTCAAATAATTATCGTCTTTGAGTTCTCTGTTTTAGGAATACTTTTACCCATATGTCGTATCGTTTTCATCTTCCCTCAATATCTCCTACTTTATCTGTAATCACATTACCTCCCCCTTTCCTTCCCTCTGCATTCACTCAGGAATTTCATTCCAAGACTTTAATTCAAATTCCAGCCATGTCTGTCTTCTGTGTTGGCTGCTCTGATTAGGGTTTTGGGGATGAGATCGTCTGTCATGGTTCTCAGCCAGCTTCTTCACTTCTGCAGTCACTTTTTCATTCTGTTATCTTGGCCCATTGTCCTTAAGCCCTTTGGAAAGCACAGAATCCATATTATTATCAAGTTATTCCATAGCCTGAAGCTCCTGCAGGAACTTTTCTTCTCTTCCTTGGGTCCTGTTTTCTGTAGAGTTATTTGACAGAGAGTCTGACTGCAGCTTATGCATTTTTTCTTGGTCTTTCTGTGATGGGTACCATGGTCACCACGATGTCTCCACCCTATCCCCTCCTCACACCAAGTGTGGGCAACTCAAACTGTCATGGTACAGTGGGGTAAATGCTTCTTAATATTTTTCCTATCTTTTTGAGACATTTTTGGTTTCCCCTCTGAGGAACATTTAAGAAGTATTATGGTCTCTTTACTTCCCAGCCCCCAAGGTCCAGAATCAATGGAAAAGTTTAGCAGAAGCCGTGTTCTGTTGGGTAATCTGGGTCCTACTCTTTCTTCTGAGATTTAAAAAAATATCCCAAGTTATAGAACACCACATCTGAACAACAGAGTTTCCTACTTGTGTGGGGAAATACCCTGTGTTTTAGAATAGTCTCCTAATTTAGATTGGAAGCTAAAAAAAAAAAAAAAAAGAAAGAAAAATAAAATAAAATAAAATGGTGAATCTGAGTCTCCAAGTAGTTTTCTGCCCCTGTTGAAAGGGCCAGTTGTTTGGGATGAACTTACCCTTATTTCCTTTGGTACACTATGTAGCTAGCAATGTCACAGGGCTTTCTGGGGGCCTCAACTAGCATGTTGTGTGTACCTGGATATCATCACACTCTTGTAAGTGGTAAAAACATGTTAGGTATAATTATTTTCCTGCAATGGTAGGTGGATATCGTCTTTCAGAGAATGTTTCTTTACCTTTGCCCTGAGCTACCTATTCGCACTTTAATTCCATGCCTTTCCAAATTAGGTTGGGTTCTTGGGGTTTTGTTAACTGTAAGATTTGTCTCCTATAACCTGTGGGGGCAGGGAGGAGGAGGAGGAGAAGTGTTAGGGCTTGTGGTGAGCGATGCCCAAGTAGTCACCTGGTTTCCTTGGCAACCACTCCTCAAAGTTTATGACATGGGATCATATCTTGTTCACTCTTGACGGCTGGTGGTGGAAATTTTGTTGTTGATGTTAGTTTCAATAAGTAATAGGGTAGGATATTGTTTATCTTCCTCCATTTATGGTGTCTATCTGGAGGTTCAAACAGGATTTCAGGGGCAGATAGAAGAGAGGTAGGCACCATGGCAGGGGCCTGAGAGAGGGAAGGACTAGAGGTAGGAAGAAGCCAGAGAGGGTGGTGCAGGGCATGGGCTGGGTAGCAATGACAGGAGTAGGGAGTGAGGAAGTTCGTCAGGAAGAAGCCAGACTTTTGTGGCTAGTCATAGGAATTTGGAGCACAGGGTGAAGGACCAAGTTTAGTGGTAGAATTAAGACTAATACTTGGCTGTTGGTCTTCACCTGTATCCTGTGAGATGACCTGTTAGCATGACGTCTCTCCTGCAGTGAGCCTATAAGCTTTCATTCCCCCATGGCCCAGGGCTTCTTGCCGGTGTGAATGTACACCTCTTGCTAATTTCTTCTTTTTTGGTAAAATAGAGACCACAGGACAGGAAGACAAATACAGAAGATCACAGTTCTGCCTGGTTTTTACTGAAGATTTCTGTTTTGCTAGAGATAGACATGGCTGGGAGAGCACCTGGTTCTATGTGTCCAACTTTTATATACTACTTGGGAACCAGATAGCCCCGAGAACCACTTCTAATGACCTACCCATAACCCAGGGCTTTAACATAGAGCTGAATATCAGAGATAAAGACAATTAATTCACGATTCCATCAGTGCTGTGACTTTGTTCTTGGGGTCCAGGTACTATTTCTCCTAAATTGACAGATTCCAAGGTCATTGAGCATCCATGTCTATCCAGAGCTGGGGTTGATGCCTGGCACATACTAGGTGCTCAGAAGACATTCCTTAATGAAGTGAAGAAAAGGTAGATTAGTCAGATAGCAATCCTGAAGTTGGGCAATATCCCTCGTGCCCCTTCCTTTCTACCCATCCTATCACTTTCTCTAATTTAGCATCAACTTCTTCCAAAGAAGCTTGGATCTGCCAGTAGAATGAGGAATCATCTGGCAGGCGGGTTATTTTAAATCTTTAATAGACATATTACCTTACATTATGGCTTCATCATCCGCCCCTCAGCGTGAGCACAAAGAGAACATCCATCACAATTAGTGTAACATCCTGAACACATAAAAAAGATGAAAATGTGTAGCTACACTGGGTGTAAGGGAGCCCAGCCTCTCAGTGGATTTTTGTCAGATTGCAGGCTCCTGGTGAGGTGGTGACGCTGCTCTTCTTGAGCCAACAAGGGGAAGAGGATCTGTCATGAGCCCAGAGTATTCTCCTGTCCATCCTCCTGCAGGAAAGAAGAGCCTTCCCACATTGAGCTGAGGCTGTAGCTGTCTCTGCAAAGCTCTGCTCTCATTCTGTTGTTGGCCAAGCAAAGGCCACTGGCCAAAACTTAATGTTCCTGGGTGCAGGGTAATAATAAAGGGACATTTTATCTACTGAGACAACTCTTTATGAGGCTTTGCCCCCTGTATTAGCTCACCACCAAGTGAAGTAGGGGTTGCTGTTTTTTTCTTTTTTGCAGAGGAGGAAAGTGAAGCTCAAAAAATGTCTATGAATTGCCCAATGTTCTATAGAAAGTAGGAAGTGGCTCATATACCCATTAATCTGCTTCCAAAGGTTATTTTCTTAGCATGTGGACAAGACAAGTATATGCAGAACTCAAGTTAGAAGAAGAGGAGAAGCAGCTGCAAGCTTGAAGACAAAAGTGATGCAAGTCACCCAGAGGCCAGCACCTGGTGACCTTCCATCTCTTTGCCCTTCACCTGTGTGCAATGCTTCATAACACCCTCCAAACCATTGCTTGTCTTTTCTTAGTGTTTGTGTGAATTTATGTATGCATATAGGTAATTATTTACCTCCCTTTGGATTCATGCAGGGCTGAGTTAATCATACACTTCAGTTCTCAGCACTATCTACATCATTCAGCCCAAGGCCCCTCTCTCATTTATTTTCCCCAGTTCAGGCCTTGATTCTTATTCCCATCCCCTGGTGGGGCTCAGATGCATCCCTCTCCCAGCCACCTAGCCTTCCTCTTCCCCAGTGTATCCCAAGGATGGCAGGAGCAGATGGAAGGATCATGTGGTTGTCCAGCCTTTCAGGCAGCCAGAGCAAAGTGTACTGGGCAGCAGGGCTAGAGGGGCCTGAGGAAGCAGCTCCTCTCTCTAGGGCTGTCCATTCATCTGCGTTTTACTCCTGCCTCTATTACCTCTTTCATTTCCTAATCATTTTCCTGAATCTCAATTTTTTTTTTCATTCCTTTTGTTTTCTTCTCAAAGTAAGCCTGAATGCATTCACCCTCGCTCTTCTTAAAGACGTTACTGATTTGGAAATTCCTTATGAATTCCTGATCCCATTTTCCTGTTATTTTCTTCAGCGATAGTTATAATGCTATAGCTGGACCAGTGGTCACTCATCTCCCAGATACATTTCCTATGCTCTTTGGAGCTAGGTGTGGCTTGTGACATTACATGGAGGCCGAGAAATGAATAGGAGTTGTGTGTGCAACTTCTGATCTGTGACTCTAAGGAGAACAGGCAAATGCTGTCCTCCTCTCCATTTTCCATGCTCTCCTTTCTCATGGGCCAGAACATGCAGCAGCTGGCGGGGAGCTGAATTAGTCATCTTTAGACACCCATGGAGGCCAGAGGCTGAGTTTGGATGAGCAAGATAATAAAGTCACCAACCCTAAAGAGCTGCCACAGCCATGTTTGTGTAGGAGAAATTAGTTTCTGTTTTGTTATCCTTCCCTATATTTTGACCTTCATTGGAACAGTCAAAGCTGTATCTATTACACAGATCCAAGCTGTCCAGTCTCATAGTGACCAAATCTGGGGATGACAAATTCATGATTTTTAAATATATATTTCTAAGGTGGAATTCCTTTAAAAATATATAGAGGACTTCTTTTTAAAATATATGCACATGAACTTTATGGCCACCCTGTGTTTATATTTATTTTTAATTCTGGTGTGCACACAGTAGTTATATATCTTTATAGGGTACATGTGATGTTTTGATACAGGCACATAATGTGAATTAATCAAATCAGGGTTAATCATCATTTCAGACATTTATCATTTCTTTCTTTCTTTCTTTCTTTCTTTTTTTTTTTTTTTGCGGTTTTTGGCCGGGGCTGGGTTTGAACCCACTGCCTCGGGCATTTGGGGCTGGTGCCGCCCCAAGACACTTATCTTTTATCTTTTTCTTATCTTTTCTTTGTGTTATGAATTCCAGTTCCATTCTTTTAGTTATTTTAAAGTATACCCTAACTTGTTGATTACAGTCATCTTGTTGTACTATCAGATATTGCTCAGACCATCTAATTGTAGTTTTACACATATTCACCATTCCTGCTCCATCTCCACATCCCTGCTACCCTTCCCAGGCTCTGGCAACCATCATTTTATGGTCTCCATGAGATCAATTGTTTTAAATATTTGGCTTCCACATCTAAGTGAGAACATGTGAGATTTGTCTTTCTGAGCTTGGCTTATTGCACTTAACATAATGTTCTCCAGAGCCATCCATGTTGTTGCAAATGGCAAAATGTCATTTTTATGGCTCTCTAGTATTCTGTTCTGTGTATATGCATCACAATTTTTTCATTCATCTATTGACAGACACTTAGATTGATTCTAAATCTTGACTATTGTGAATAATCCTGCAGTAAATATGGGGTGGAGGTATCTTTTCCATATGCTGAATTCCTCTCCTTTGGATATATATCCAGCATTGGGATTTCTGGGTCACCTCGTAGTTCTAGTTTTAGTTTTTGAGGCACCTCCATACTGTTCTCTATTGTGTGTGTATGTGGGGGGGGGTTTCCCGTTATCTGTATCCTCATGAGCATTTGCTATTGGCTGTCTTTTTGACAAAAGCCATTTTAAACGGAGTGTAAGAAGATCTTGTTGTCATTTTAATTTAAATTTTTCGGATGACTAAGATATCAATAATTAAATTCTTCAAATACCTGTTAGACATTTGTATACCTTCTTTTGAGAAATGTTTATGCTTTATCCATTCTTTTTTTTTTAATTTTTCCTTTTTGAACAACTTTGTTTTTTATTTCTTTTTTCTTTTCTTTAAAATTATTTTTTTAATTTACTATTATTATAATTATTAAATCCTAACTTTGTACATTGGTGCATTTATGGGGTTCAGGGTACTGCTTCAATTATACAATGTGAAATGCTTACATTACTGAATTATTTGATTTTTTTCTGTTGAGTTTTTGGAGTTCCATACATATTCTAGTTGTTAATCCTTTGCCAGATGGGTTGTTTGCAAATATTTTGTCCCATTCTGTGGGTTGTCTCTTCCCTTTGTTGACTGTTGCCTTTGCTGCACAGAAGCCTTTTAGCTTGATCGCATTTGTTTAATTTTTCTTTGGTTGCCAGTACTTTGGGGATATTACTCAAAAAGTTGTTGCCCAGAATAATTTTCTGAAGTGTTTCCTCAATCTTTTCTTTTAGTAGTTTCATATGGGTCTTAGAATTAAATCTTTAATCTCTTTTAATTTGATTTTTGTATATGGCAAGAGATAAGGGCCAAGTTTCATTCTTATGCAGATGGATATCTGATTTTCCTAGCATCGTTTATTGAAGACATTGTCCTTTCCCCAATGTGTGTTCTTGGCAACTTTGCCAACGATAGGTTTACTATAGATGTATGGATTTATTTCAGGGTTCTCTATTTTGTCCCAGTGGTCTATGTCTGTTTTTATGCCAGTACCATGCTGCCAAATCTATGATTTCTAAACAGCTATGCTGTTGAGTAATTTTGAAGCTGTCAGACTATTTCAGAAAAATGCAGCAAGATTGAGGATTAAGTAATTCTTAGAAATTGTCATTATGTGTTATGATTTTATTACTTGATTTATACAGGTTTATAGACACATTTTTGAATCAACATAAATATACAAAATTGCATTCTCTTGGTAACTATGTTTGCTCAATGTCATGGGGGGTCTCAAAAAGACAAAGTGTTATCAGTTATTCCTCCCCGAGAGGTGCTAATTCTGTCACAATTGGCTGAAAAGAAAGAACACTCGTCTAGAAGTTGGATGGTAGGAATATAATTCTTATTTTTCCTCTAAGTAGTTGAATGGTCCTTATAAGTAAAATAAGGGCATCGGACATAATAATCTGTAATACATGTTTTAGACATGAGCCTCTGTGATTTTTATTACCTGGAGTCTGGATGTTGAAGTTATAATATAGGTCTCCCCTAGCCACTTATTAGCCAAGTCTGGATGCGTTGTTAGCTCCCTGAGCCCCAGTATCTTCCCTTTTAATGTGGACTAAGAACCTTTGCCAGAGCGATTTCATAAGGAAGCTAGCTGTAAGAACTAAATAGAACAGCAGATGTGAAAGTGCTGTGTGCAATATAACTATGAATAAGATATTCATTACAATTTGTATTCCATTTGGTTTTTGTTTCATTTTCACTATTCTTCCTTTACATTTCTATTAATAAGACAGGGATTGGCTTCTCCCTTACATGAGAGTCCCAGTCCCCAGCCCTAAAGGAGGGCCTTAGCTAGCAGTTTCCTCAATCTGTCCTCATATATAGAGGGAGACTCAGCTCCGAGGAGTTATAGAAGGGGTTGGTTGGGATAGTGAGGCTAAATTGACTGACACAGTAAGGAGCTTCAATAGAAGGAGAAGGGAAGAGAAGCCACTCAGCTGGGACTGTTAGGAGAGTTCTAGGGATTTTGTACAGAAGGCTTTGGAGGATCTGCAGGATGTGAGAGAATTGAGTACTAGAAGAAATGGCTTTATAAAGAGTTACTGTGGCTTATGAATTAGATCCCCTCTCACAATCTTCAAGAGACATAAAGAATGCTTGTGATTCCTTTTTAATTATTATTTAGTGGCAGGCCTTTCTTCTTTAAAGATGAGTCCCTAAAGAGGCCATGTAATAGAGCAGATCATTTATTGCATCCTGGTGGATTTTAAGCTATTCAGGATTTTTTTGATATCTGTAACTAGGCAGAACATTCTGTGAACCACCTGCCGAGTGAAGGTGTGTGGAGTTTGGGAATGGGCAATCAGGAGAAGGGCCGGTGGTTCTTCTCTTTTGGGTCCCTTGCTGACTGTCATTCCCAAACCCAGCCACCTGTGTTCCAGGTCTGGACCAGGAGGTGGGTTTCAGCTGCATGTCCGTTGCTAATCGTTAGCATTTCCAAGGCCACACACTGAGTAGCATGGCTGAGGCCTTGCAAGGTAAAGAGAACTTTGATGTAACCAGAACTAGGGCAACTCAGCAAGCAAGTATGTAGGAAGTGGTAGCTTTGTAGGGGTGGTGACCCAAAGTCCTTATTCCACTGCCATGGTGCGGTGAGAAGGCCAGAGAAAAAGTCTAATAATATCAGTTATGGGGAAGGTGGAATTGTGCGAATCTTGAGGTAGATGAGTGAATGACAATGACATTTAGGCATAGTCAGGTAACATCAGATCCCTGTCAGTTGTCAGAGAAGGAGGCCAGTCCTTGCACTGATGCTCTGGTCTATGTCCCATGGGTGACCGTCTCTTGAACCTTGTGGACAGTATTGCAGTCTCTTCAATCCTGAGCAAACCCAGCTTCCTTAGGGTGAGCACCCTTCCTATCATGCTTTCTCTCTGCAGTCATTCTCCAGTTAATTACAAGTTTTGATGTAGATCATATCCAGGAGCTAAATGAAATGACCATGACTGCATTAATGTACACAGCTATGATTTAAAGAAAAAAAAATAATAAAAAAAAGTGATGCAAAGTAACTATAGCATTTTTCAGGGATGGGTGGGTGGCAGATATGAGATGGCTTGACATTGCTCTGACTAACCCCACTTCTCCTTTCACCTTGAACTCCCCTTCCATACTCACTCACACCAGATGTCAGTAATACTTGAAATGGTCTTCTGACCTGATCCTCAGTCTGGTCTGTGCTTTCTTCAGGTCTTGACATGTAACATGGTATGTTCTAACTTACAGTATAGTATAATGGTTAGAAAATGGGAGTTGTGGAACCCACCCGATGAACTTGAAATTTCAGTTCTACCACTTACAAGCTGTGTGATATTAAGGAAGTTGCTTAATCTCTCTGGGCCTATAAAATTGGGCAAAAGACAGGATCAAACTCAGAGTTTGTTGTGAAATTAAATGAGCTAATACTTATAGAATTAGAAGAGGCTGGTGTAAAAATAGGCTTAAGAAACTATCAGTGATACTGCTTAGTGTAGAACAATGCTTTTCAAAGCATGATCCTGGGACCATCCATGCCAGAGTCTCAGTTTGCACTCTGTCCCATTCCAGAGAACTAGAACCTATAGAAACAGGGCCAAGCACTGACACTGTCAACAGGTACTCTAGGCAATTCTTAACTAAAGTTAGAGAACCATTGTGATGGGCAGAATTTTACAGATGCCCCACTCACACATCACTAGGTATCTGTTCCTGGTTGTTCAAACACTACCCTAAGTACTACAATGAAAGAATTCGTCAGATGGAATCAAAGTCCCTAGTCAGAAGACTTTAAAATATAGAGATTATCTGGGTGGGCCTGATTTAATCATATGGGCCCTTTGAAAGGAAGAAGACTTCAGAGAGATTTGGAAGACATTAAACTTTTAAGAAGCTGAGAGATATGCTTTTGCTTGATAGCCAGCAAAGAAAGGGGACCTCAGTCTTACAATCACAAGGATCTGAATTCTGTCAACCAATGAGGTTACAAAAAGAATGTAGCCTTGCTGATTCCTGATGTCATCTTGTGAGATCACAAGTAAAGGACCAGTCCAGCCTCCCAGGACTTCAGACATATAGAACTATGAGATAATAAGTGTGTGATATTCTAAGATGCTGACCTTGTGTTAATTTAATATGCAGCATTGGAGAACTAATACAACCACAGGTAGGTGGAAAGACACTGGGCTGGGAATATTTAGTAAACGTATATCATCCTTTCCTTCATCTGTAAAATAGTGATAATAAATATTAATAATATGGACTTCTGGATTTTTTGAGAGAATAAAGTAAAATGAGATATATCCTTTTTACAGTATATGAATTTCTGAATTTTTCATTTCTAAACATATCTGCTCCTTTTGGGTTTATTCAATAATCCAGCAAACAAGTTTTTATTTGAGTCCCTGATAATGTGATGTGGTTTGAAGGCTCAATGGATTGTTGTTCCAACTTAGATATATACTCCCTTAACACTGACTAGAGCCACATGCCTTGAGCCATTTTTTCCAGATGCTGTTGGTTCCTGAGACGTTGTTGCTGGAATTGCTCATCCTAATTTTGGGGTGTTCTCTCCAGGTCCCAGGGCTTGGGGTGCTGCAGAGTTGCCTGCTGTCAGCAGACAATAGAGAAGCCGGCACTCTTTTGTCTCTAGTGGGTCTGAGTAAGCCATATGGACACATTTGTTCTTGGTTGTCATACTGTCAAAACAACCAGCTCTATACCCTCCTTTAAGGGAAGTGTGTGTCTTGTGTAAATACTTTGTAAACCACTTGATGAGAGGACGACCCCCTAAAAATGGGTGGGAATTGCAATGAGGTTTCTCTGAATCAATTCATGAGCCTTTAATTAGTGGACTAAGAAGGTAAAGTCCTATGCTGACAGGACTATATAAAAGAAATGATTTTAGATGTTCCCTTCTAAAGGGAAGAGGACATGAGATCATTGCCACTGGGGAGGGAACCGTGGGGGGAAGAACAGAGGCAAGGGCAGGAAACACCTCATATTTCCAGGGCACCATTCATGTGAACTGTGACATACAGCCTTATTGGATATGTCTGATGGGAGATTTCATTACAGTTCTGAAGATTCGTGGGCCTTGTAAAATCTTTCTCTTCACATGAAATCTAAGTGAACCCACATGACTTTCTAATGCCATGCTTGGGAAGATATGGCCAAGTACCATCCACAGACTCCAATTAGGTGCAATAAAGGACCCAAGGCCTGGGGTAGTGTAGGGAAAAACCAAGTGCAATTCTTGAGGAACCCTATGTTCTAGCAGGCACTGTGCTGGGCTACACATGTATAGATACAGACTCGCACTCCACACAAAGTTTATTATTATTTTTATGAGAGAGTCTCACTATGTTGCCCTTGGTAGAGTGCTGTGTTGTCACAGCTCACAGCAACCTCAAACTCTTGGGCTTAAGCAATTCTCTTGCCTCAGCCTCCCAAGTAGCTGGGACTACAGGTGCCTGCCACAATACCCAACTATTTTTTGTTGTTGTTGCAATTGTCATTGCTGTTTAGCTGGCCCAGACTGGGTTCAGACCTACAACCCTCAGTGCATGTGGCTGGTGCTGTAACCACTGTGCTACGGGTGCTTCCCTCAACACAAAGTTTAAATCCTCATGATAACCTTACAAGATAGTTGTATTCCTGTTTAACAGGAGAAAGAGTTCAGAGGTATTAAGTGGTTCATCAACACAACATAGCAATCCCTGGCAGGGCTGGGATTAGACCCAGGACACGTCCCTCCTGCAGTACTGTGTTGTCTGCTTTAAAGATAAAATGAAATATGGCCAAAGGGAGTTCCCATTTCCTCATTTCATCAATAACTTCCAGAAATCCTGATGCCGGGGCAGTTGGCAGAAATCAAGCCCCAGAGAGCTCCAGCCAGCTCTTTTTCACCAGAGTCATCAATCGTAGGGGGCCAGTGTTGAAACTAACAGCAGGCTCACCTGCTGAGTGGCACAGTCAGAGTGGTTTGGGGAAAACATTCCGCTTTCTCTTCTTAATACTGTCTAGCAGGGGGAAACAAATACCTTCACCCTTCCGCCCTCTGATAAAGAATTCTATGCCCTGAATTTTCAAACAGCAGCTCAAGAAACAAATAACCTTTGTCCCTCTAATTTATCATTTTTGTAACTTGATAATAATGCTCCTCCAGCTGGGCCATGGTGTTATAATGAAGCATCTCAGATAGATCTTGAAGCTTAATGAATACAAAGAAATTAAACTCCCAAACCTGCTGATTTGAACAATCACCACTGCCCACCCCAGAACCCTTTTTGGGTGTATTTCTGAGCCATTAAAGAAACTAATTACTTTCTCTTCCACTCCCGCAATAACTGAGGTCAGACCTGAATGTGTAAGCAATGAATGGCTTACCCTTCTGACTTTACATTAGCACAAGCAGAAATTACCTCTCACAGTGATGAGGATTTCTCTTTCCTCTTTCTTGCTGAGGACAGAGTATTTTACAGAAAGCTTGGGCAGGGACCTGCCTTTATAATAATCATATGACTTAGAGCAGGCATTCTCAAACTATGGCCTGTGGGCCACATGCGGCCCACCTAGGACATTTATCTGGCCCACCGGGTGTTTTTGCCGCCGCTGCCTGTCCTGCTTAGTGGTCGACTCGTCCCGGGGCCCGCAGTCCAGCCGTCCAACGGTCTGAGGGACAGTGAACTGGCCCCCTGTTTAAAAAGTTTGAGGACCCTTGACTTAGAGCAAAAATAAATAATGAATGCCTGGGAATGAAAGAGGACAAATTGTGTTGGGGGCTCTATTGAGCCATCAAAGAGCTGTTGGCAGACAAGTTTGGTCACTAGAGGGACTGGCAGCCAAAGGGAGAGCTGAGGACAGCAGGGACTGAGCAGGAATGGGGTGGTAGGAGAGAAGAGGAAGCCAGCCTGTTAGACACCCTGAAATAATGAGAGGCCTTCCCCATGCAGTGGAAAACCATGCATTGCCATGATTGACAGAAATACTGCACCATTGGTGGAGGGACCTGGAGAGACCAGAAGTGAGGAGGAGGAGGATAGTGTCTGGTGGGAAAGAGGCGAGAACCTGACTGGGGAGGGCTTGAAAGCAGGGATTCCACCTTCAGGCAGACCTGGAGCACCTCTTTCTTACTTCTGGTGAGTAAACCCTTGTCTCTCCATCCAGAAAGTGAGCATGGTCACTCAGTGGAGTTTTTATGAGGAGCAAATGAAACTCATCAGTGTAGCCCAATGCCTGAATCACCCACAGGTATGTAAGACTTATAATAAGGTAAGTTCTAGGTATCAATGAAGTCTTAAATCTTAGGGTAAGGAGATAGGGGGTGTGTGGCCCTGATGGAGACAGAAAGTGAGTGAGACTCATTAAATCAAATGCTCAGAGGCTCCCTGAGAGCAGGAGCCCACCATTCCTACTCTTCCCAGGGCCATCCCAGAAAACCCAGCCAAGGCAGAAATGACAGTGAAGGGAGACATTAGTTCTTTCAGCAATTAAAAGGCCTTGATGCTATGCTAAGCAGGGAGGGGAGGGTGGGGAAACGAAAATATAAGCATTTCAAAGTCCCTAGCTTGAAGTCCTTTTCTACACTTCCAGCCAGAGAGACAAAATGCCTAGAGAAGGGAAAAGAACACCAAAGCAAACCTTTCTATCCCAGGAGTAAAACACTAAGACTGATAATACAGGAATGGCTCAAGGCTAACGTGCATTGAATCCCAATAGGTCATCCATTCCTGCTGTGAGGAGTCCAGGAAGATGGAAAAAGTTCAGACCCTTTCACACCTTGTTCCTGCCCCACAGACCAAGTGAGAGCAAGGTTAAATGAGTGCTAGGAAATCCATCCCAGTTCCCCAAAGGCCCCAGGACTGGGCACAGGGATACTGAGGCCAGCCCAGGGAGGAGGCAGGGGAGGCTGCTGGGGTCATGAGGAACTCAGATCTGGGAGCCACAAGTTCTAACATCATATCTTTCAACTCACTGTGGGAATCTGAGAAATACCTTGCTTTCTGCAGACCTCTATTTCTTCATTCATAGATAAAGAAGGCTGAACTGTCCACCCCACTGTCATCCCTTTCACCTGTGATACTTGAGAATTCCAGGTGTGCAAGATAAGTTCCTAGGAGAAGCCACATTTCATTGCTTTCCAACAAAACCGACAATTTCATACTCACAGGATCCCTCACAGACTTGATGTTTCTTTCTCTGACAGCTCCTACTGCCTGTTCAGAGACCCTGGCCATCCCTGATGTCCACAGCGAGGTGCTCTGGGGAAAGGGAGCAGTCAGATGCCTCTGGTCAATTTTTCATCACAGATGGCAGATGTTGAAGCCCCGGATTTAGGAATGCTTTTCATCTTCACCAATCTGCAGTGGGATGCCAGTGCCTCTCTCTCACCTGCCCCTTGTACTTTCTGCATCCGTCGCCCACTGAGGCAAGCAGAGCTACAGAATTTCTCAGTGCCTCCCCCTTCTCAAATGCTTCCCAGTTCTCTCGTGCTGTAACAAGGGGCTCATCATTTGCTGAAAGGCGTCTAATCCAATGGAGCACTGCTCTAATACCGCCTGACCCCCCAGCCCACCAGCTTTCCCCTTCTTCATAATGCAGAGTCCTCTTTCTTGCTTGGCCCTGCGGAGGATTGTGGCTTCCTCTAATGAAGTGTGCACTGATGGATTGTGTGAGTCAAAGACTGGTGGATTTTGAGGGCCACTGTGGGAAGCTTGCCTAGATTTCCCAGCCCGCACTTAAACTTCAGGTGCTCAGCCCACGCTTCCCCTCACCACAGCTGGGACTCATCAGACTCATATGGGGTCTTAGAAGGAGACCCCAGGCTTCTGGAAAAGAGCTCTACCTTTATTTTCATGCATCTCCATGTTCCTCTGTAGCCTGCCCTTCACCTTAACCTTCTGAGAAAAAGGTCTCAATCTTTGGGCCAAGTAAGTGCTACTTTTCCCCTGTTCCTCATTTATGTCCTCAAAATGAGGATAACTGCCTGAAGATGCAAGGTTTAGAGAGAGTGTTTGGCTCTCGAGGAAATGATTCCACCAGCTGTGTTCCTCTCTGAAGCCCACTTGATGGGCATATTGGTCCAAAGATTTCCAGTTTTCAACGCTTGCTTTGCATGTTTGATCTGATTACTAGAGAATGGGTTCCATTATTCCTTTTTGTAGTGGAAGAAACATCAAGAACTTTCCCTGAAGTCACACAGCTAGCAAGTGGTAGAAAGGGCCTCAGAAACAGGCTTGCCTGGCTCCCCACAAAAAGCAGCCCCCCTCTGCTTTCAGAGAGAAGCCCCTCTGGAGAACTGCTGGATGTCTTGTGCTGTGTACCAAATTACACAGAATCAGACAAGTGCAATTTGCCTTCTCTTCCTCCCTCATGCACTTCAAGACTTCTAGGACTTCATGAATCTTCTTATGAATTTTTCAGGTTTGATCCCCCAAGAACTTGAAGACTTTGGGGGCATCCGTAGAAAACTGAACTTGTTTCTGAGTCATTGTGCTCGCTAAGGCTCATTCAAAAGTGGCTTTTTAAGTCCTAAATAATGTTAATTTTCTCTTTACCTTCTTGTTTTGAACTCACTCCCTGACTTTTACATAAAAAGAAGAAGGACACATTTCTAGAAGTTCCAAGTCAACAAATACATGTGGTATCAAACTAGGCAGGATGCCAAGTAGATTTGGAGTATAAAGGGGATTGTAGAGTTGACATTTCTTGAGCCTCTGCAGACATGCCCAACACTTTGCTTTTCTCCCCTATGGTTATATTTCATCTGATTCTATGATCCTCTGAATTGGCAATTATTGGCCTCATTTTACAGATAGGAAAACTCAGAAGGTTTAAATAGCATGCCCAAGGTACCACAATACAGATGGAGCCAGGATTAGACCCTGGGCTACTTGACTTCAAATCCAATACTAAACTCTTTCCTCTGCAGTGAGCTACCTATGAGTATCTTAGTACATCTGTCTGCACTAGTAACATTAACAAATTGCTAGAACTTCTTCTTTTAGATTGTATTGTTTCATTGAGACAGAAAACTAAAAAGGAAAATAAAATATGCTTTAAGTTAACAGTATAAATATAGGCTTTGTATGTGTAGAACCCCAGACAGGAGAAAGTCAACCTCATGCTAATTCTTTTTGAAATTCACCCATTTATTATACTCTCAAAAATTTGTGAGTTAGCACAAAATAATACATTGTAGTACTTCATGAAAGTATAAAAATGTGCAATTATGTAATTCCATTTACCTCTTCGTTTTGAGTTCTTGTTGCCTAAATTTTATTGCTATATACGCTATAAACCTATGATTCATTGCTATTGTTTCTGCTTTAAGAGTCAATAGCTGGCTTGGTGCCAGCCACATACACCAGAGCTGGTGGGTTCAAATCCAGCCTGGGCCTGCCAAACAACAATGACAATTACAACCAAAAAATAGCCGGGTGTTGTGGTGTGTGCCTGTAGTCCCAGCTACTTGGGAGGCTGAGGCAAGAGAATCGCTTAAGCCCAGGAATTGGAGGTTGCTATGAGTTGTGATGCCATAGCACTCTATCCAGGGTGACAGCTTGAGACTCTGTCAAAAAAAAAAAAAAATAGAGTCAACAGCAACTTATGTTGTGTATGGTGTATTTATGTCAGCTTAGAATTTCACTCAGTGATGAATATATCCTTATTATTTTTATATATATAAAATATATTATATGGAATATATGAAAATATATTTACACATATAAACATATTTAAATATGTAATGATACAGGGTAGACAAAGTTCATGTGCAATTTACTATGTTAAACTATTCTTAATTGCACACCAACTTTATGTGTATCCTGTATTATATGTAATCCATAAATAGTATATATTTATATGTAATATAATCATATTTTTAAATATTATATGCTTATAAATAGATATTGAATATATTTATATATTAAATTAAATATAATATATTATATAAATAAATTATAATTTGTATGGATATAATAGATTATAATATTTTATATGGATATATAATAGGTTATAATCTATTATATATATTATATATTCACTGGGTAGAATTCTAAGTTGACAGCGTTTTTTTTTTCCTTTCAGCACTTTAAAATACATAATTCTATTGCCTTATGGCTATCATTATTTATGGATAAAATTCAGTTGTCATTTTCATTGTTGTTCCCACTACATACTATTTCTTTTTTCTATGATTACATTTAGTTTTTTTTTTTTTTCTGTTTTTCTCCCCCCTTTATTTAGGTTGTTTTATTATAGTATACCTAAGGGGAAGTCTTTGTAATTAACTTATTTGGAGTTCATTCACCTTAAATCTGTGGGTTGATGCCTTTCAACAGTTTATTAGCCATTGTGTCCTCAAATATTTCTGCTACCACACTCTCTCTCTTCTCTTTTCTGGTACTCTAATTACTTGAATATTAAAAAATCCAATATTATACAACAGAACTAGGATTCTCATTTCTGTTTTTTATTCATCCATCTTGTCTTCGTGTTTAAGTCTGAACTGATATATGTTTAAGTTCCCTTCTATGTTCTATCTTTTGCTATTGCATTTAATACACTATTAACAATATTGTATTTTTCATTTTTTTGCATTTTGATTATTTATTTTTTACAGCTTCCATGTCTCTGCTGAAATTACCCATTTTTTTTCCACCCATGTATTCACTTTTCCACTGTTCCTTTTAGAATATTTATCATAATTACTTTAAAGTTCTGTTTGATGACCTCAATTTCTAAGTTTTCTCTGGTACTATTTCTATGGTCTTTTTTTCCTCTTACTGTTGATTTACATTTGTGTTCTTGTAATACACAAAAGAATACTAGATACTAAAGTAAATAATACTTGCTTCTCAAAAGGTACACTTTATTTTCCAATGACACTGTGAGAATGAGAGCTAAGTCAATCTGATTTGGGTTAGGCTGGATTGAGATGACTAGGCTTTGTTGAAGCTTTAGTTTGATTCAGTTCACTACCAGCTTCACTTGAGGACAGGATAAGCACTTTTACTTTGTTTCATAGGAAACTGAGATCTTAGCACAGGTGAGGTTCTGAGGATTTGCCTCTGATTCATAGCTGAGCCACTTGCTGTCAGATATGTGAAAGATCTCTCACTGTTTTACATCTGAGCTGACAAATTTCAGATCATTTGTAAGTTCTCTTTGCCATGAAGTCATGCTCACTGCTCTCTGTATCTTTAGAGTTTGCATTCAGTCTTCTTGTCCTTCTCCCAATATTTGGAGGTCTTAGGAAGGTATGGAATACCTTGGGAGTTATATTTTGTTAGTTTATTTAGATTTCTTGTGTCCTTAATTCTTTGATGAATTTGAGAACTATATTTTCCTTTATTTATAAGAGTGGAAGCAATAGTCTCTAAGTTTTTGATCTAAATCAAAAGCAAAATTATTTTGGTGGTGGTTGTTATTGTTGATGGCGATGGTATGTGTGTAGTAGAATGCCATGTATGAAAACAGGATGTATATCTAATCAGCTTGCCGTATGCGGTGCCTAGGCAAATAATGCCTATTTTCTCATCATTTTCCAAAATAATTTCCTCCTGTAGGTCATGCTATTTGTTACAACCCTCATGACTATACTGTTTTGCACATAGTGCTTGGCACTCATTTGTGAGTCTCTCACCTCCTTGGAACTCATTTTGTGTATTGGCAGCTGAATTACTGGTAAGTGTAGAATCTTGTCTCTCTCGCCTGCTTATGTGCAAACACACACATGCACAATCACTAGGAAGATGGAACAATTTGTCTACTTCTGGACTCTGGCTTCTGAGTCAGTGTTTTCATGCCATTTCCACTGACATGTTGAATTAGCTCCTGTATCATGTCAACAAAGCATCTCACCATAGACCCAGTTTCTTAGCACATTTGGAAAGAGCCAAGAAAAGAAATAATTCAGAATATGAAAAAAACACGAAAAGGGGAAAACTGAATTTTAGCTCTTTCCCTAAAAATATTTTAGGGCCTAGAGAACCTGTCCCAACATTGGAGTAAACCTATATCCCAAGGACATGGCTGGTGAAGGGATAGCCAGAGATGAATGTTGTAGGGTTATGAAAAGGGGCTCTGAGCCAAGGTCAACAGCTGTGAGAAGAGGGTAGGCAAAGACTCTGGAAACTGCTAAGGGATAGGGAGGAGGTAAAATGAGGAATCTGATGTGGTTGTGCCAGCTGTGGCTTTTTGGTCCTCAGCTGATGGCTCTGATTGTTTTACACTGGAAGGCACTATTTTCCATGAAACATCAGCACCCCACTATTCAGTTCAAATCATTTTATTTCAATTCAATTCAATCCAATCTGATATATTAAGTATGTACTAAGTAACTACTATATGTCTAATGCTGTGTTAGTCATTGTGAGGATTACAGAAAAAGGATTTTACAAAATGGCTCTGTTCTCAAGAAGATTGTGAGTATAATCCTACTGCAGAAATAAGAACTGCTCAATATTCAGCTGAAATTAGAGAATGAAATAAGAGAACTGGACTGAAAGTCAGATCAGAGTTTTAATTCTAGATCCACAACTTAGCGGTTGGGCCATTTAATCTCTTTCTACTTCACTTTCTTCCCCTGTAAAATGAGAGATTGTAATAGATCAGTGGTTCTCAAACTTATTGTACTTAACATCCCCTTTTATAACGAATAATTTGTAATGCCTCATTTACCAAACCAAAATGAAATTTGCAGATATGATACTGAGATACATAATAAAAATCAGTATAATGCCTTAGCTATGATATAAAAAAGAAATAAAAGCTAGTATTTTAAAATAAATATCTACTTTAATATGTAAATTTTCTGATATGGTTATAATAGAAGGTGTAATGAAGTACTCAGAGGATTGCACTTACTTATAATGAATAAGCATGCATTGAAGAGAAGTTGAAAAAATCAGAAGCAATCTGTGCAAAAAGTACATTAAATGAAAGAGCAGAGGTATATACACACATATTCTGGAACTAAAACACATGCAAGGGTAACTAGTAACAGACCAGACTTATTTGTATATAAGAAGAGAAAGAGGGAAATAGCTTTAATTAAAGCAAGGACAATGTGCCAATTCAAATTACTGGCTGTAGAAGGAGAGAAAATGAATATTCTTACAAATGAGCTGAGCTTTATTTATAAATGTGGTGTCAAAATAATGGCTGATGTTGTGACATGGGATGGGAGAGTGACAAAGCATCCTGGGACGCAGATCTCCTGTGCCAAGTCCCACCATATGCCAAGGCATGCATTACTCTGTCTCCTGTTGTCTTGTGGGACGCTTGTGATTTGAATATGAGACAGTTCTTTGTTGTGCAGGCCCTCCATGCACCCTGTTGTGCATCGCAGGGCCTCCAGCATCTCTGTTCCCTTTCTGGCACATGCTAGTAGTGCTGTGCAATTATTATGACAGCCAAGAATACCCTTTTACATTTTCAAAATATCTCCCCAATTAAGAGGTTACATTTGAAGTTCTGTCAGTCTGCTATTTTAATAATCCAGACCCAAATGAGTGGGATAAACAATAAACTTCAGGGCAAGTAATGTTAGAGATGACCAGTGAGAACAGAGCCATCTTGATGAAAGAATTAGTACTCCTGCTTACAGTGAATGAGCTTAGATTTAAGAGAATTCTAGACTTCTAGAATTGGTCAAGAGCACAGTTTTTCAACCTCTTTTATCTCACTTTTTATGACACTTGAACCTGTGGTTAAGCTTCCACAGCTCACTTAAATTATGTTGATTAAAAAAAAGAATATAGATTTTGTGCTTTGAACTTCTTTTGGAAATAATTTAATTAATGATCTTTAAAAATTTTTGCAGCACAACTAAAATCCTCTAACACAGTGGTTCTCAACCTTCCTAATGCTGTGGCCCTTTAAAACAGTTCCTGTGGGTTGTGACCCATGGGTTGAGAACGGTTGCTCTAACAGCCCAGTGGTTGAAAATCACTGGTCTGGAGGTGTGGCCAAAATTTGGCTAACAAGAGTGGAATGAAGTGTTGATAAATGAAATATTCAACATTGCAGGGAGGGCCTCTAAAGAAATTAGATACTAATATGTGTACAATCCCTGAGCCTGTTCTTCCCATAACTCCAATATTCAGATCCTATTTTGTGTCTACATACTCATGACAGCAAATCACAAACACAGGGAGGGGTCCTATGTACATTGAAAGAGATTCGTTGCCTTCATTAACACTCCCCAATTTTAGACTTATTATGAGTTCAAACTGACTTTAAAATGGCAGTGATTCTGAATTACAGAGATGTTAACATAGCCAAAGAAATATTTACAAAAAATAGTCACATGGGGCAAGGTGATGGGGAGGGGTTCCAAACCCAGGGATGGGGTTGCGTTTGACTTTTATTGATTTGCAGAGTATCTGTGAGTGTTTCCTTTCTGAGAATACAAAGCCTCTAACTGACATACCACTGAATGTCTGTGGATGATGCTGAGATTTAGGCTTTTAAGAGCAACTTGGGAACCTTTCTGTTATAAAGGGAGTTTTGATGATAGCTCTTAAGACTCTAAGGAAACATGTCATCACACCCAAGTGCCATAATGCCTGTGGGAGCAACAGAATCAAGTACACCTGAGACATCCTCACCACTGGTGCTTCTGAGAAGCAGTTGTGGGCAGAAGGCACAGTTAGGAAAATGAAACAGAGGCTTGGGAAGAAGCTTTGGCTGCCTTGGGCAAGTGAGACCAATCCCAGAGGCGGCAGGGAGTGCGGACCTCAACATCCCAGGAGAATGGGATGTGGTGGTGTGGTTCCCTTCGCGCCTCTCCCTGACACAGCACAGGCGGGATTCAGAGCACCAGAGCCCTCCTTGGTCTTCGTTGTCTGTGTTTCAGTAAATATTCATCTGAAAGAATGTTGAATGGACGAACCAGAAGAGAAGACTCAGGCCAGACACTGGCGGGCTGTTATAAGACACACTGGTGGGTTGGAGGTGCTGTTTCGCAGAGGGGATGGTGCACAGGACTTGAGGCAGAGAAGGAAGGTGATACTACCTGTAATTATAAAGATAGCAGCTAAGAAGGCGACCTGGGGAGGGGAGAGAAGAGCAACACCTGCTTAGCAAGGTCAACATCTGCTCAGCAAGGGAGGGGTCAGCCAGTCATTTTGTGCCACTTCTGGGACGCAGATCCCTCAGCCAGACCCTGAGGGGTGTGTGAGCGGCCTATGGAGAGCTGGGAGCTCTGACAGTACAAAAGGCACCATCTCAGTCCCCGGAGGAGCCAGCAGTCCTCCTGCTTTGGGGAAATTATAGTCAGTTGCATACATAAAACATGTAGCGCACTTAAGAAGTTCAAATTAGCACAGCAGAGCACGCAGGTCCTCAGGGTACCCTCCAGGAGGATTGCTGGTTTGGGGAATGCCTGACCTGGGACTTCCTGGGAGCCCTGAAGATGAGTGATGTGCCAGCTAGCAGGAAATCCTGGGTAGCTGGAAATGAAAGAATATGCTTGGGAACGAGTGGCCAGTTGGAAAGGTACTGGCTGGACACTGTCTGGCATGTGGGAGGAGCTCAGAATCAATCACTTTCAAATTTGCTGAATCATCAACTATAGAATCCAAGCCCAGTGACAGTTTTCAAGGATTCTTGTTCTCTTATCTTTAGCATACAATTCTAGGGCTGCATCTTCTTCTCAAAATGCCATTTTTCCTTGACTTCAGCTTTCCTAAAGAGATTTCTCCTATAGAGATTTTGTCTTTTGTCTGATTTTTTTCCCCTCTCCTCACTGTCAGTCACAAGTGTATGGTTCCCTCTGAGGGCTGCTTCTAGGAACAAGACCCGCAAGATCAGAGACCTGCTCTCTGAACTTGAATTAACTTGGCCAACACTTGTTTAGGATGCCACACTGTGAGGGATGGTCTACAATCAAAGCATCTTTCTTCCATGATAGCTAAGTTTACGTGTCAACTTGCCCAGGTGATGGTGCCCAGCTGTTTGGCCAAGCTTCAGTCTAGATGTTGTTGTGAGGCTTTCTTTAGATGTGATTAACATTTAAATCAGAGGACTTCCAGAAAAGCACTTTGCCATTCACAATGTGGGTGAGCCTCATTCCATCAGTTGAAGGACTTGGGGAAAAGTCAGAGGTCCCCTGAAATGGAAGGAATTCTCCTCCTCCCTGTCTTTAGACTCAAGACTGCAACATTGGTTCCCCTGGGTTTTCAGCCTGCTAGCCTGCTGTGCAGATTTGGACTTGCTAGCCTCCACAATCACATGAACCAATTCCTTAAACTAAGTATCTGTCTTAAAATAAATATATACATCCTATTGGCTAAATGCTGACTAATTCTTCCTCCAACTTCTGCCTAGACTTTTTATTCCTGACATGTTGGTACCATATACCCAGTAACTTAACATCATCCCTTGCTCACGTCTGACATCCAGTTATTACCAAATCTTATCAGTTCCACCCTCTAAACTTACTTTAAATCCTCTCTTTTCTATTTCTATCATGATGTCCCTATAAAAGTCACTATGTGGTCTAAGTGGGTTTACAATTCCCCCTCTTGCTAGCTGTGTCTGCAATCTCTGCTGCCTTCTCTAATCCTTACATTAATAAGCCTGATCTTATAATTTCTCTACCTAAAAGTATTCAATAGCTCCTCCTAGATCCCTATGATAAAATAAAAATTCATTAATGCCCCTTAAAAGGCTCTCAGTGATCTAGTTTCTGCTCCTTCTCTTATCCCACCTCCATCTCTACCCAACTTCTACCAACTCATTCTGCTTCTTGAAGCAGGCATGACCTCTCATGCCTCAGGGCCTTTGCACATGCCATCCCCTTGGCCTATAACAGCAGTTCTCAACCTGTTGGTTTCGACCCCTTTGTAACAATGAAAATACATCACGGCATTAGGAAGGTTGAGAATCACTGGCCTAGAACAAAGCCTGCCCACATCTTTCCTCTGGCTAACTCCCACTTATCACTCAGGTATTTTCCTTTAGGAGGTATTTTCTGGCCTCTCAGTTCTTGATCAGTTTCTGCTCCCATGTGATTCCACTACCCTTGGCACATTATATTTAATATTATCATTACCTATTGGGTTTTCTATGTATCTCCCTGCAGGCTGGGAATAGGGTTTGTTCAATGCCTATTGTATCTCTAGTGCCTGGTATATACTAGGTGCTCAACACGTTTATATTGAATGAAAAAGTAAAGAAATAAATCCCACCTATCTATTTTTACTATTACCACATATACACAATCTATGAAAATCAGTCTATTCAGGGTGTTACTTCTTCGTCTCATCCAATGATTTTCAGCTGGTGTGCTATGGCACATTGGTATGCCATGTGAAGATCTTTGATGTGCTGCAAAAATTTTTTAAAATCATTAATTAAATTATTTGCAAAAGAAGTTCAAAGTGTTTTCTTTTTCTTACTCTTTTTTTGATCAATGTAATTTAAGTGTGCCACGGAAATTTAACTATGGGTTCAAGTGTGCCATGACATAAAAAAAGGTTGAAAAACACTGGTTTAATCTCTTTGCCTTTAGTGATGACTCCTCTGTTCAAAGCCTTAAGTAACCTGCCATGTCTGTGTCATTACAGGCCTTCCATGAGATGGTTGTTCATGGAACACGGATTGTTCTAGGCCCCTGTATTCTGGCCCAACAAATTTATTGGCCATTTGCCATCTTGATTTTTCCTCCCCTATGCTGGTTTTCATCGTGTTACCTCTACTTGGAAAAAAAAGACTTTCTAGACTCTGACTCCTTTCCACGTAGTCCTTGGGCTGATTATTCTTTCCTCTAAACACTACCTGATTTATATACAGAAAAGAGTTAGCAGATATAAGACATTGGACAAGCTATTTCATTTTTAGAGTTCTTGCCTATAAAATTGGATGCATAATATCTTTATCATCATCATAATAGCTTTCATTCATCTAGTTATAGCATGTGCTGGGCAGCCCGCTAAGCACTCTACATACTTAATTTATTTAATCATGCAACAAAACCTCTTTAGAGTTGCAACTGAGCAGAGACAAGTACCTTCCCCAGTGTCATAGAGCTGGAGTTCAGCAGAGCTGGGGTTCAGCAGAGCAGGGGTTCAGCTCTGGCAGCCTGTTTGCAGGTCTAAGCTCTCACTGAGGGCTGTTGCACTATCTAATTGAAAGTGAAAGTGAGATGCTGTGTGCAGGTGCTTTAGTTAGAACGCAGCATGGAATGGGTGCCCTGGGGTCAGGTGGACTTGAGTGTGGCATTTAATTGCTGGTTGATTTTAAGTAGGTTATTTATCTATGGTTTACTCACCTCTCACCTCACATGAAAAATTGGAATATTACTAGTATTTATATCAGAATTGTTCTGCATGCTAGAAAAAAAAATGTAGAGAATGTTCTTAGCATTGGGCCTGGTATATGGTAAAATCTTTATAAATGTGCATTTTTATAATGATACATAATCATCATCATCATCATTGTTATCACATTCTGCTTTGTACTATAGTTATTTTTGTGCTCAGTTTTAATCCCTCCTGTGAGATTGCAATCTTTCTGTTCTGGGCATATGCTTTAGATTCTTGCATACAGTAGATGCTCTGTGTTTGTTAAATGAATAATATAAATGATTCTTCCCTTGTGATTCACTTATAGAATTATGGAAAGATTGGTAAGTTGAAAGGAGCATTGGGATTTTGGTCACAAAAAGAATCCCATAATAAATGGTGACAATGTCACTGGATAATGCCAATTATGACTCTCTTCCATGCTCTGGCTACTGTTCCCACGTAACGGGTACCTGGCTGAGGGATGAGACTCTCTTTTCATCCTGTTGGGGTAGGATGGGCAATCTCTATTGCTCACCTGAGTCTGAAGGAGTCAGATTGTTCCTGAGCTGAAGACATTTCCTTAAGTTTTTTCAGACTCAGTAGAGTCTTTTGGTATCTCCATTAGTTATACAGAGCCTGATATAATGGGAGAAGAAAAACAGGATGGGATTCTGGAAAGAATCAGGACTTTGGAAAAATTAGTTGGAACTCTGGCTCACCATTTACAGGGTGATTCTGGGCCAATCTTGCAAGTGCACAGGGTCTTGTTTGTAAAATGTCATAAAGATCCTACTTGTATGTAATTGGGAAACTTTTAGGATTTCCTAGGATTACCACTGTTGCCCTTGTGCTAAACGTGGGTCTCCTCGGAGTCTAAATTGTCACTGTCTCCCATTGTGAGACAAGCTCTGTAGGGGGAATGAGCTCTTCTGTAGGTAGAGTGAGAGTATCAGGTGGTATTAAATGTGGAAGGAATCTTAAGGATGATCTGGCTTAGTGACCCTCAAACTCCTGCTGCCTCCATGATTCCAGCTATATCTGCTCAATCTCTGCACTGTCACTGATGCAGTATTTTCCTTTAATACCACTCACCATTTTATTTAAACAAGTATAGAAAGGAGAACTTGTATCATTACCGTAAATGGAAAACCAATATCACTTCCTATAAATAGAAGGCAAAAGGAAAAAAAAGAACAAGAAATACAATGAAAACCCAGCAACATTATTAAATTCTAGCTAGTTACTGCAGGCTGTCCTAAGCTTGAGGCTCACTTTCTTTTCCTTGAAAAGGTAAATTAGCAGACATTAGAGAGGTGTTAACTGAAAACTCGAACCAGGCTGCGATTTGGAGGATTGCAAGATAATTGAAAAGGAGATAAATTTCTCACTGAGGATTAAATGCAACTTAATGCTATATTCATGCCTCACCTAAAATCATCTCCTCTGCCCTATATTTTGGAGAAAAGGTGACTTTAGCTCAGCTTTCTCATTTTGCTGATGATAAAATCAAGCCCTGAGTGGATCACAACCCTTCCACACCACGGAGGATCTCTCCAGGCTGGAGTTCTGACCATGCTGCATTGGTCACCCAAGGCTCACACTCCTGCCACCATCACCACCAAGAAATGTGTATGGATTCCATAAGTCAAACAGCATTTTTCTTTAAATTTTTTTTTTTTTTGACTGGGTGAGATTTCTGGGAAATCTCTCTCTCTCTCTTTTTTTTTTTAGAGACAAAGTCTCACTGTGTTGTACTCAGTAGAGTGCTGTGACATTACAGCTCACAGCAGCCTACAGCTCTTGGACTTAGGCGATTCTCTTGCCTCAGCCTCCCAAGTAGCTGGGACTATAGGCACCTGCCATAATGCCTGGCTATTTTTTGTTGCAATTTGGCTGGGGCCAGGTTTGAACCTGCCACCCTCAGTATATGGGGCTGGCACCCTACTCACTGAACCACAGGCACTGCCCAAGTCAAACAGCATTGTTTCCACTGTCAGGGCCTTTGTGTCTATTTTATTCAGTCTCAGAAACAGCACCATGAGACACGCAGGTTCTGTTTGATTTGGGCTGTGTTATAGATACAGAAGCAAGATTACCTGGTATGCTAGGGCCACTCTGCTGGCCCTAGTTATGCGCCCTTCCTGCTAGATCACTCAGCCTCTCAGCGAAGCTGGCTTGATCTGCTCTCATCTCCATCTGCTTTGTGATTGAAATTTCTATAACACACACTGATTATATTTTCCGTGAATAGGATGTGGTAGACCCTTTACACAGTTGGAATTTTTCAAGTTCACCTTCTCATTATTCTAGCTGAGGCATTCAGGAAAAGCAAATATCACTTTTCAAGCAATACTTCATCTCTTTACTCTAACGTCAAGCACTAAGCAGGGGTGGTCTTGCTGCTACCAGGCTGAGTTGTCCAGCGATTGTGCTGCTGAACCAGGGCTGGGGAGTGATGTGAGCAGGGCAGCAAGCTCCAACCTGCACGTGTAGCGGAGGAGCTCACATTCACACACAGCCCCATCAAGTCACCCCTTCTCTCTCTGTGTGCAGTATTTCTATTTCCATATTTCAGAGACAATCACTTCTTATAAAACGAATTACACAAGTCCTGGACTTTTTAATATGTAGCTACAATCTGTCTTCAATGCTTTCTCTGAAAACTACCCGATAAAGTCGAAACTCATTAGCCTGGCATTCCAGTCCTTTCTCGGTGTGGGTAAGTGATTGTTCTAGTCTGCACAGGCCGACCTTCTAAGCTCATCTGCCTCCTGAGAACTTCGGCCTTCCAGAGCAAACTCCAGCCCCACTCCCTGAAGTCCCATGAGCCAGGCAAGCAAGTGGCCTAACTGTTCTTCAAAGTTATTTCCTATTTTGAGAGAAAATTAATTGTGATGTGTCTCTTTGCACCTCTTTTTTTTTTTAATTATTTATGTTTTTGCAGTTTTTGGCCTGGGCTGGATTTGAATCTGCCACCTCTAGCATACGGGGCCCTACTCCTTTGAGCCAGAGGCACCGCCCTCTCTTTGCACCTCTTTATTTTGATCCACTATTTATACTTTAGCCTTAAGTATTAGTGCCTGGTCCCCTGGCCCTGTACCTTTTCTTAGGTTGGAGTGTGTTTCTCTCGGCACATCTCAGTGCCACCTGCTCAGTATATCACATGTGAAGTCAATGTGCACACACCTGTGGCCAGGAGGTCCCCTCCTAAGCAAGGTGTAATAGCAAAATGGTAAGAGTCTTAGGAGCCAGCCAGGCAAAGGAGTTTGGACTTTGATTTCACTCTCAGTTGCTGAGACAGAAAGTTCCAGCACATACCTTGAGCCAGCTGTTGCATTCCTTTTTCTCTCTCCTGACCTGAAGGAAATCATGAGGCCCCCAGGAAGGGAGAAGAGACACTCCCATCAACACCTTTGCCAGCTCCCCAGCCTTTGCAATTCTACTTCTCACTGGATGGAGTCCTTTCTGTCCCACCAAAGAGGAAGCAGGAGAGAGCTTCAACATCCTTTCTTTTCTGTCATTCTTTCCAGGGCTCCCTTCCTCTTTCTTTGCTTCCTGCCCTCTGTGGCTGGCTACAAAGTTTATTCCTGGTGGCCTTGAGGAAACCATAGTGGGATGAATTCACTGCCTGGACTAAGAAATCAGGGATACGATTCCAAATGAGTACTGAAGTCCCTGACGGGAAGAGGCTCTGCTGCCTGGGCTGGAATTGTGGGAGGCTGTTGTCATGGTGACTCCAGCAGCAGGCAGAGGAGGGGGAAACCAAGAGAGGGGAAGGAAAGGGGGATAAAGGAGGTAAGAGAAAGAGGGAGAGCGAGACAGGGAGATACAGAGAGAGAAGGGAGGGATTTTTCTGGAGGACGGGAGAGGCTTCGATTTGGGAACAATAGTAAAAGGCAGGTGGGTACCAGTGGAGGTGGAAAGTGAGAGGAAGAGGTCAGAAGGAGGAGAGGGGACAAGCAGAGAGGAGGACATCCTGGAGGAGGCTGAGGGGAAGATGAAAGAAGGGGCTGAGGAATGCACAGGGCTGGTGCAGAGAGGGCGGGCGCCGGCTTAGCTCCCAGAGTAATCCTTAATTATCGCCTGATGTTTCCCATCTCTATCTGCTCTTTGATCTCCTATGTTACACATTAAATATGAGCAACAAATGCCTGCATCTCATGTTTAAAAACTCGATGAGGCGAGACTTCAAAGCGAGGAGTGGAACAAAACGGGCGGCGCGCCTGGCTTTTTGTAGCGCGGGTTTGCTGGCACAATTAGGTTAAATGGAGCCCTGAAATCCCCTCCCTATCGGGGCTGGTCTCTGTGCTTGTTCCCACCACCGGCTGTCAGAGTTAATGAGATCCACGGCCCAGGCTGCTCAGCCATTAGCCATCAGGTCTCGGGCCACTGTTGACCCAGAGGAGCTGCCTAGAGCCTGGCACCTAGGACCAGGCCCTGGGGAGGCTGGTCAGAGCCTGACCTTTGCTTCCCTCACCAGGATTCCACATCAGGTGCCTGAGGTCCCAGAGGCAGCCATGTCGATGGCCTGTGCAGTCAGATTTGGGCCTGATTTTCCCCTCCTTAAATGCAGGGACCAGATCGGACTCTCCCAATGTCCTCTCCGATGCTAATGCCCCTTCTGGACTCATTTCAAGGACCTTGCATGGCACCTCTGCTGGGCAGTCACTGCTGCATCCTGGTATCAAAGGCCTCATCCCATCCTAACAGCAGGTACATGGCCTACACCAGCCTTCCTTGTCCCCAGTGCCCATTAGCTCCTTCCTTTCCCAAAGATCCTTCTAGATTTATTACCTGGATTGTACCCACCCGACTTATAGGCAGACAATTTACAAGATATTAACACCAGGTTGGGAGACGTTAAAGGGAGTATTTGCATCCTGAAAAAACATATTTGGAGATAAGGCAATGATTGACCCAAAGGAAGGTCTTTGAGGTCCTGGTCCTTAGATTTCATGTTTAGGAGGGCATAGAACTGCTGGTGGCTCTCGAATCCTGCCACATAGGGGAATTATCACCCTGTCTATGATCACCTGTGTGTGTACTGTGGGGGGTGTCATGCGGGGGGCGGGAGGCCGAGGCTGTACTTTTTTCTGTGCTTTTAGCATCATGTCTTCTCTCCTCATCATCCCCCATTTTGTGAAAATGGGACCTGAGCACAATGGTGACTGATCTGGGCACAGGGAGATGGCAGAGGAGGGAAGATGAGGACCTGCCTTAGAAGAGCTCACAGCCAGGGTAGAGACTGCAGGAAGAGCTGTTAGAACAATTCTACTTTCTAGGGCATTCACAGAACAAAGAGCTGGGCTCAGTCTCCCATGGGGCTACCCCTAGACACCCTGAGGCTCTGTCCCTTTGTAGCCTTTCGCAGGTACTTCTTCAGAGCCCTCCCTCCTGGAGCTGTGACTGAGTGGCAGAGTGAGCCACCAAGCACCCCTGGAGGGCTACTGGCAACCACAAAAGTTATTTTACAGAATGCTGCCATAGAGATATGACATGCAGAGTGGCAACAGCCACTAAGTGCCACCCAGGGAAGGCTGGGGGTGGAATGAGTCAGGAAGGAGCCTCTATCCTGGGTTGGTTTCCTCCAGCTGATGGTGTGAAGACAAGAGTTGAGTGGAAAGTTGCTTTTTCTTTTCTTGGCATTTGGGATGTTTGAAGGGCTCAGGTAGTCCTGTATTGGCCTTTGAGTTCATGAACAGATTGATGAGATCCCACCAGGGAAAGCAGAACCCAGATATTTGTTTCCAGTGTAAGGAACTTGGAAAAAGTGGTGACATTTCCATGTCCTCCTAGACAACAAAAAGTGAAGCTGAAAAGAGAGCAGGTGATGGGTTCTGCCCTGGATGATGTCTGAATCTTTCAACTCAGAACCTCTGAGATATTGGGAGGTTTATGGGAGCAGCTTGGCTGATGGGCATTCTAGTCTCTGCATCAGGACAATACAATGACAAACAAGACAAACACACACAATCTCTCATCTGTTCGCAACCCTTCACTTCCTGAGCCAAATGCTATCTACTAGAGAATAAAGTAGATCAGGATTGAAGGAGGGAAAGCAAAGAGCAGTGGTTTAATTTTTTTTATAACCTTCCATCCTATTAAGCTCTTCTAAAAGCTGGGAAGTAGACTCTCTGAGAGAGAAGACTCAGGGTTCTAGATGCATTCATTTAATCTGTGGCAAATCAGTCAGTATATGGTTGGCTGTGCTGCAGTAACAAGTGGTCCCCATATCTTGCAGAGCCTTTTTATACTTCTTGCTGTGAAGCTTTCTGCCACATGGATTGCTCCTCAGCACAGCAAAGTGTTTAAGACCAGGCTCTGGGGCAGACTTCATGGGTCTTCCCAAATCATCTGGGATTAATGACATAATGCTCTGTGCCTCAGTTTCCTCATTTGTGAAGGGAAACTATGCTATAGCTCAGACGTAAGGATTAGAGGACCAAAACAGTGCCTAGCACTTAGTATTCAAAAAATGTTTTCTATTATTTTGCATCTATTATTTCATTTGGCTCTCATATAATCTCTGAGAGCAATAGGAAAATATAAGCTCTTTTCATAGGGAGAGAAATGCAAGATTTTTCTCACCTCACACATAGCTGTCCTTTGTTTATTTTTCTATAATACCAGGTACAGAGGGAAGTGGAATTGATAGTCTTGACACAGGTAGTAGCTATTGACTTTTAACCACCAACTATTTCTAATTATATCTCCTTTTGGGCATATGATAGGGTTGCAATAATAGTGGTGGCCATGTGAGCAGATGTCATGTATGTTACGTCTAGGTGGAAGTTCACTATCCCAGGTCCCTTTCCCCTGCCACAGTGATTTTTGAGCCCATGCTGAGGTCTAAGGGCTCAGGATGAGGAGAGCCTCAGAGCCAGTCCTCACTGGACACAAAGGGTGAGGGAGAACCAATGTTGGATATATTCAGCCTCTGAGTTATAGGGGATGTTTGTTACTGCATCACAGCCAACTGTATACTGACTGATTTGCCACAGATTAAACTAGTGCATCTAGAACCCTGAGCCTTCCTTCCAAGAGAGCCCGCTTCTCAACTTCGAGGGGCTCAATCAGATGGAAGATTGTGAATAATTATACTGGTGTTCTCTACTTTCTCTCTTTCAATCTTGATCTGCTTTTTTCCTTAACGAATGGCATTTGGCTTAGGAGGTGAAGGGTTTGTGAACAGATGAGAGATTTTGCATGTTTGTCTTATTTCTTATTGTATCATCCTGATACACAGACTGGAGTACCCGTCTGCAAATTTACTTCCATTAACCTCCTAATGTCTCAGATGAAGTGCAGTGCTTCAGGCATCATCCAAGCACCGTCGGTAGGGTAGGTTTTGTGCTTTGCTTTCCTTCGTCTTAAAATGGCTCTTCTCAAGAACTTGGTCTTTAAGGCTAAGAGATTCAGCCTGGGCCTGATATTCATAGACTTTTTTCTGGGGTATCAGCCCTGGAAGATGTTTTAAACCAACTTCTTTTTCTAGAGGAGGGGAGTGAGGCTCTGAGATGGACTTGAATTCAGGTTCTGTGCAAACCCCCGAGAGGCAGCACAATCTGCATAATTTTCAGGGTCTAGAGCAGAAGAAAGATGCAGCATCCCTTGTTCAAAAGTGTTAGTCATTTCAAGACAGTGACTGTAGAACATTAAACTGCACAGAGGCCCTTCTAAGCACAAGGCCCAGACTCAGGTATACTCCCCAAATGCTGGTCCTGCAGAATGAGATGACTGTCTTACATAGAGGAAAAGCAAGTCCACTTTAGGTCTCCTTCCACACCTAATCTTCTGAAACGCTTGACCAGATTTCAACAGGTGCTCTAGGAATGGCCATCCAGGCTACAAAATGACTCCAAACTCACATCTTTCAGCCCTGTCTTTCCAGGTGACACCTTTGCTATACGGTCAAGGCCAGCTCCTGAGTTCTCCTTAGCAGGGAAGGCAGACTCACTCTGGCCTGTTGTTAAAAGGGAGTTCAAGAAAGGGAGTTCTAAATCCAGAGATTAAATTTGACCATGAACCCTAGAAGACAGCCACCAATTTTCTTTGTGCTGTTTTAAACATTCTTAGGATGTGTGGGGAAGATTCAGTCTGTAGGGAGGCAGACGTGAGTTTAGGGCCTTATGGAAACCTGCAATTGTCCCATTAATTTCCTTATTTCTTTTCTGACTTCTCCATGTGAGTGTTGGTGCTGGGGGTCCAGGCCTTCACCTCTGACTTGGTCTCAACCCCTATGGACCAACAAGGTGGAAGGTAGGTGGTCAGTCCACACCCTGTGGTATGAAGTGTGATGAGGGACACAGAGCTGGGTGGACAGGCAGGCAGCCCATGCAGCTGGGGCTGTCTCTGGAAGCTCCCTGCTGCAGAGAGTGCACCCTGTCCCTCTGTTCCACCCAAGCCTGCACCGAGATCAGGAAGGGACCCATTTAGGTGTAAATGACTACAGCCTACATCAGGTAAGCCTCACCAGAGAGTCTGTGCTTTCATTGGGATTAAAATGCCTTTCTTGATCCAATCCATCAGGAATCACCAAATATTTACTAAACACTGTGTGTAGAACTCATTCTACATACAGACAAGGATGTACCCAGACAAGGTTGTACTGGATATCTCTGCCTGTGGACAAGGCAGGGGCCCTCACAGAGACGTGGAAAGGGACAGGAAGATCTGAAGGTGTCGCTCCTGCACCTCTGAAGACCTGCTTGTCCTCATCCCCTCCACCCCCAGTCCAGGATGAACTCCCATGGAAGTCGGAGATGCTCCTAAGTTAACAAACACAACCAGCCTCTTCCTCCTCGATTTTCTCTCTCTTTTGCTGGAATGGTAATTTTAAGTCTCTAATAGCTCCTCAGGGCACTGAGGTGAGGCAAGAGGGGGATGTATTTATGTTCGCATTTGCCAGCCTGTCTTGCAGGTGACAGCAGGGTTGATGGCAGGGCTGATGAAAGCCGCCGCTCCGCTCCACCCGATGAAAAGCAGAGCAGGGTTTGTGGCGTCTCCCCGGTGACCAGCCTGCCTGCTGCTCTCAGCTCAGACCATCCTGCCATGTCCCCTCACCCACTCCTGGCTTCAAGTCAGTCCCAGAGGCCCATGCATATTCATGCCGAGGATGCAGCACCCTCCTGAGAAGGGTTGGCATACTGGGCATTTATTAATCACTGTCTCTGGCTCTGTGTGACCACGAGACAGGAGGCCCCCACATAGGAAGGCTGCAATGTCCGCGCCAACAATGTGGTTAGCAGAGTGGAAAAGAACAATAGCTTGCCATTAGTGAGGGGGGGGTCACTCTGGGAGCCTCAGCACTTGGAGGGGGCTCATCAGCCTCCTGGACTCAACCCAGAGGTGCATCATGAGGTGCCATTGTGATCTCTGTCGTTCAGTACAACAGCAGCATCTGGGATCACACCACACCCACACTCACACTTAGTGGCTCTCTGCTAAGCACTCAAGAATGCATTTCCAGGTGAGCTCTCCCCTTGTCTGCTTGTGGCTTTGGGAGGCAGGTATTCAGCCACTGGTATCCTGAGTCCACAGATGCAAAGCTGGCAGTTGGAGAAGTGAAATGAGCTATCCAAGGCCACAAAGTAATAGACTCACCGCCAAGTCTCCTGCTCCCCACCTCTCACCCTCTGTGCTATGACAGGCCTCGCCTGCAGGTGGCATTATAATTGGCAGCTTTTCCATAGAGTCTGGTCCTTAAAGATACAAATATGGAAGATGTCAGCTTCCAGACAGTATTTAAATGGAGAGATGAGAGCACAGGGAAAGAAGAGGGCATAGCATTTCTCCTTACGGTACTTGAGTTAGAATTTGGGCAGTCATGGCAGCAAGGCAGCTGAGATTTAGCAGGCAAACAAAAGAGAAAACTCAAGGGGGTAAGGTGGCATCTAAAGAGGCTGAGAGAAAAGAGTTTTTGAGGAGGGGTCATTGATGATGCTATTAAGATACGGCAAAAATGTTAAGTAAATCCAAGCGAGGAAAGGATACAGTAGACTTGGCAACATGAAGGTCATTGCTGACCTGGATTCAAGGAGATTGAGAGCGATTGCAGGAATCAACTTGAGTGGGCTGATATGTGAATGGAAAATGAGAAATTAGAGGCAGCCTGTGAATTTATTCTTTATAGGCGTTAGGCATGGGAATGAGGACAAGAGCTGTGCTGGAGCTGCAGGAAGGACATGCGGCTAATAAAGGGAGTTTACCGCATGTGAGTAGCACAATCCCTGCTTTGGGGAAGGCTGGGAGGATAGTGCAGGCCAAGTGGGCAAGGGTCTCACTAACCACATCTTCAACTCAGCTCTGGAAGACCCACTTGCATGTTGCATGGGACTGTGAGCTGAAGAGGCAACAGAGCTCAGAAATCTGTAAAGCAGCGGGGAATTGATATATGAGGAAGATGTCACCTGGGCTCAAATTAGACAGCAGTACCAGAGTCCCCCTTGTGCTGGCCAGAGGGGCTGATGAAGACTTGTGGTCAGGTGGAGAAGTGGGTACAAGTAGAAAAAGCAAGAGTACAGGACCCAACATGTAGATCGTTCTCCAGAATGGACAGAGATGAGGCAGAACATGGTGGCACTGAAACCCTCGGGGTGCTGTGAAATGACTTCATTAATTCATAAGTGGGTTCCCCGAGATACCAAAGCAGAGGCCAGAGGACCATGTTTGGCCTCATTTGTCCTTGTTAAGCTGCTGGTGCATTCTCACTTTCAGTGCAGGGACAGCCAGCCTTCAGAGGGACTCTGGAAGACCTGAAATGCAAGTCAGGCACTCTGAGTGGGCCCTTAAACTGGATGATGTTCAAGGGCGTATCAGAGAGGGTACCAAGGCCAAGGGTATATCAGAGAGGATATCAAGGCCAAGGGTGTATCAGAGAACCAGAGTTATGGAAGTGAAGACAGGTGCTTGCATCATGGGTGCAGGCCAACAGGGCGAGGAGGGGGTTCCTTGCAGCCTGCAATTCCATCAGCGTCTGTGCTTCTGCCAGTCTGTCTGGAGATGGACACCCACAGAAGGGGAGACTCAAGGGAGCCCCAGCCCTGGTTCTAAAAGAACCCACCACATCTGGCCTTGAGTGCTATGAAGGAGATTAGACAAGATGCACTTCCCTGAATTATCTCCATCTCCACCTGCCTTTGCTACATTGGTGCCTCCAGAAGCCTGGGGGCTTCATAGTCTGAAATCCTAATCTGAGCAGCAAATAGCACCAGAAGCAATCTTACTGAGTGTCTACAATATGCCAGGCACATTCTAAGTGTAGTTTTCATTTTTCTACTCATTTAATTCTCACAACAACTATTTGCTATAGGTGTCATTAGTATTCCCATTTTAGAAATGGGAAAACTAAGGCACAGAGAGAGTTTTGTGAGCAGGTCTGTGGTGACACAGGGGGTAATAGGCAAGGCAGGGTGTGAACCCCCCAGGCTACATGAGGGCCTGGGCTCGTGCCTGCTGGGTGCACTATGGGAAGTGCTGGGCCTAAGGCTTTATCATTCTGGAAAAGCCTCCACTATCAACTTCTCGCCTGTTCCTGTTAAGGAAGTCCTTAGACTGACTTACCCGAGAAGAGTAACAGGACATGCCCTGTACGGGGAACATCTAATTGTTAACCAGGCACCCCCCGCAAGGCTGGACTTCTCAGAATAGTTCCCAGCCCCCTTGAGATAACTCCCCTCAGGTTGGGGGAGCAGCTCTAGGTCATTCCCTTGAACCCCCTGTTCACAGATTTGCGAATCATGATGACAAAGCCCTGCTGGCTTGATTTTCAGGCAGCAATTCAATGGAAAATGTTGATGCTTATTGATCCTAGTTCAAATCTATCTAGGCCTACATGTGGCCCAGATGTAATCTGGGCCCTTGGACCCTTAGCCTAGACAAAGAGCTCATGCTTTAACGTGCATGCAGTAAAATCCACCCGTTCTTCAGTGTAGTTCTGAGTTTGAGCAAATACAGACAGTCCTGTAACTACCATCACAATCACAGATCTAGAACATTTCTGCCATGCCTTTGTTACAGCCCCTCCGCCAGTCCTAGCCCCTAGTCAATATCGATCTGTTTTCTGCCGCTTTGAGTCTGCCTTTTTCAGAATGCCGTATGAATGGACTCACATGGTACTCAGCCTGTTGAGTCTGGTTTATTTCACTTGGCACAATGCATTTGCATTTCTTCCATGCCACTGCACCTATCAATACAGTGTTCATTTTTACTGTGGAGGAATATTCCGTTGTGTGGCTGTTTCACCGTTTATCTACTCACAGTTATCCGTGGACATTGGGTTGTTTTCCCATGTGAGACGTTTATAAATAAAACAACGGTAACCGTTCATTTACAAATGTTTGTGTAAACATAGGGTTTCCTTTCTCTTGGGTAAATAGGTAAGGTGTTTGCTGGGTTATGTGATAAATGCACGTTTAACTTTGTAAGAAACCGCCAAACTGTTTCTGGTACAGAGGGGCTGTACCATTTCCAATCCCTCCAGCAAGACATGAAAGCGTCAGTTCTCTGGATCCTCAGTAACATCTGATATTGTTCATGTTTGGCACTCACTTGTTTTTAATGTTAGCTGTGTGCAGCAATATCTCACGGAGGCTTTCATTTGAATTCTCCTAACGATTTGAGACACGGAGCCTCTTTTTAATTGCTTCTTTGTCACCCCTATATCATATTCAGTGACCCATCTCTTGAAATCTTTTGCCCACTTTTGGAGTTGGGTTATTTGTTTTCTTATTTATTGAGTTTTGAGAGTTCTTTACACATTTTGGAGAAGGAAATCTTTCTATCAGACAGGTATTTTGTAAATACTTTCGCAACCAATATTTATTTTAATATAATTTGTCCTCTTTCCTCCAGTGTGAATACCAATCCCACTTCTCACCATTAGCCTGGCAAGGTTGTAAAAACACAAAGGACGCTGTTGTCTTTATTTCCCAGACACGAGCAGCTGAATCACAAATATACTTTAACAAGGCTGCTGCTTCCACGGTGAGGGAGGGCTGGAGCCAGGTACAGGACTTGCTGACTGAGAAGGAAGTTGTAGGATGTTTTTGAAACTGTCACTCTACCACAGGCCTGCCATTTTAGTCAAGTGGCATCTAGCAAGCCGGAGTCATCAGCTTACTTCAAGGAAAGGAAAACATTATTTGTCAAGTAATTACAGTGTGCCAGGAGATGATTTAGGTCAGGACCAACAAACCACGGCCTGAGGGCAAATCTGATGCTTTCTCTGATTCTCTATAGCCTATAAACTAAGGAAGTTTTGACAGATGAACATTTGCAATCAATTTAACGATATGGAAAACTAACTTTTAACCCCAATTAAGGAACATAAAATGCCCCCCAAAAGAATTCCATTTTCTTATTCTAGACATGCATTTAAGAAAAATGGTGCTGATTATTAGTATTTTAATATTTGTATCTTAGTAATTATTACATCTTGAATTATGTGAACAATAGATTTGTTTTCTCTCTTATTGTTTAAGTACCTACAAAATATCCTGAATTTAACCTGTTGGTCTACAGAGCTAAGTTATTTACTCTCTGATCTGTTACAGAAAATGGTTGCCAATTCCTGATGCTTAAAAATAATTATTGCTTTAACCAATACAACTGCCACAATTTGTATTACAGATGAGAAAAGTATATATCTTCACAAAAGATACATAAAAATTGCTGAAAGTTACCCAGTGATGGAGTAGGGACTTGGGAAGATGTGCTTGATGTCAAAACCTTGTGGTCTTTCCAGACACAAAGTCATAGCTGCAGTCTGGTAGAAAATGGAAAAGAATAAGAACCAATTTCCATGGGTGGATGGGGTTCTTGGCTCAGAACATGCCTTCCCCAGGTTCTTGAATCCACAGGCCTGTACACCTGGATCAGAAGAATCTCATCAAAATGACTTCAGCTCCCATAGGACTCTCAAATAACTGCAGGGACATTCTATTTGCTTCATTTTTTCCCTTCATTTTGGCATGAAGACCCCCTTTTTAAATTAAATCATAAGTGTGTACATTAATGCATTTATGGGGTACAATGTGCTGATTTTATGCACAATTTAGAGTGCTTACATCAAATTGGTTAACACAACATTTACCTCACTTATTTGTTATGTTAAGATATTTGTACTCTAATCTTAATAGTTGTGACATGTACCCTTGCATTGTGCACATTAGGTGAGGTCCCACCAAATACTCTACCTCCTCTGGCCTACCCCCTCTCCTCATCCTCCCTCCCTTTCCTTCCTTTTTTCCGGACTATAGTTGTGTTTTATCATTTATATGAAAGTATAGGTAATTATATATCAGTTTCATAATAGTATTGAGTACATTGGATATATTTTCTTCACTTCTTGATACGTTACTAAGAATATGGTCCAACTCCATCCAGATAAACATAAAAAAGGTAAAGTCTCCGTCTTTTTTATGGCTGCATAATATTCCATGGTTTATATATACCACATTTTGTTAATCATAGAGAACTCAAACTAATTGATAAGAAAAGGACAAATAACTCCCTATAACACCATTTCATTGTGGGCAAGAGACTTGAAGAGAAGCTTCTCTGAAGAAGACAGATGCATGGCCTACAAACACATGATAAATACTCATCATCTTTAATCATAGAAATACAAATCAAAACTGCTTTGTGATATTACCTAACTCCAGTAAGATTAGCCCAAATCACAAAATCCCAAAACTATAGATGTTGGTGTGGATGCTCTGCTGGTGGGCATGCACACTCATGTGTCCTTTTTGGAAAGAAATTTGGAGAACTCTTAGGGAACTAAAAGTAGACCTGCTGTTTGATCCTGCAATTCCTCTACCAGGTATATACCCAGATGACCAAAAATCATTTTACAAGAAAACCATTTGCACCAGAATGTTTATTGCAGCCCGATTCAGAATTGCAAGTCATGGAAGTAGCTATTCTATTTACTTTACCTCACTAACTGAAGTGTTCATAGACATTTTTAAAGCTTTTCAATAGTGAAGTTTTATACTGAAACAGAGCATGTTAGGTACAGCCTAGTGAAGCTGGTAATATGTACGGGCCTTGCAGCCCGAGGGCTGGTTCAACACCCCGCTCTCAGCCGTGTGACCTTGGTCCAGGAACTCCACAGAGGTACCTTGATTAACTGTTTTGTCAGCAGGATATACTAGGATCTATTCTGAGGTCTTCTGTGAGGCATAAATGAGTTAATACTTTCAACGTGATCAGCACAGTACCGGCCACAGCACAAGCACTTCATCAGCATACATTAAATAATAAAATAAATGTTCTGTTAATCAGAAAATTAAATCTCCAGAAAACACATCTCTTCACTTTGTAGTTAATCAAAATTTCCCATATGAAATGAGTCCTGAAAGATGGAGCCTAAGACCAGAAACTTGACAGCAATGGCACTGCCTCAACTTCCCCATTGTGATGGTTTTCAGGTGGGAGACAGAGAAGCACGGAGGGGAAAGAATTCTGCCCCCTTCAGCCCAGGTACACTTCCCCAACTCTCTGATCTAGGAAAATGACATGGGTCTCACCAAATGACAATTATTTAATAGCATCATTAATCCAGAAAAATGCTGCCGATTGGTAACATCTTGCTCTTTAATCTCAGGAGATTAGATTTGTTTTGACGTGTCCCCTCTCCCTAATGCCTGAATTAAGATTCTTCACCCCCCACTCCCCTCCACACAAATGGTACTCAGTGCTGCCAAGGGTGTGAGACAGACACTCTCATACACAGTCAGTTAGTGAAAGCAATTGAGATATTTCCATCAAGAGCCTTAAACGTATTCTTATCCAGAAATTCCACTTCCAAGAATATAACTCAAAGACATGGAGACAAAAATGGAGTGTGTGGCGGGGTTGGCAGGCGAGAGTGGTAGAATTTGAAGGAGAAAAACCTCCCTGACTCATGTAGGGAGTTGTCTAGGAGGTGTGCGTAGGTGTGTCTGAAACCAGAGGGTAGTGGGTGGTGCATGTCCGAGGGTCCTTTTGTGAACAAACCTGCCACCAGGATGTACCCACGCTGTGATGCCACCTGCTACAAAATAGTGCAGTGCCAGACCAGGGCCAGCACAGGACACCCACTCATCACAAGCATTGTCTATTGGAGTCAGAGTCAGACCCAATTCCGCCCTGGCTCAGATACCCTGGGACACACTCTACCTGAAGGGAACAGCAGGGCTGAGCCAGCTCTGAGGCTCTGTCTTCCACTCCAGCCTTCTCAGCACAGTGAGTCCTGAGCACCAACTACATGAGAATGTGTCTTAAAAGTAAAATTTCTGTGCAAATACAAGAGTTTATTATCCATATCAACAAGATTTCAGAGTCTTTTAATCTTCTTAGGTTAGATTCTCAGATGCCCTAGGGTGTCTTGAATTTTTTTTTGTCAGAATTCATGGTAATTAATCTTCAATAGATTTAATTTAAACAAACAAATAACTGGAATATTACACTTCTAAGGGGATCTTTTGAAATCAAGCAGGGGACCCCAGGTCAATATTGTTAATTTTCAGAGGTGCAGGGAGAGGGGTAGGACAGTTATTTATTTAACACACAAGAGAAATTTGCAGTTGGTGAAGGCGATTTCATTGAGTCTTGGCAAGCATGGGGGTTAGGTTAGGTAGGGAAGAAATGGCCGAGCTTTAACCCAGTGTGTCTGACCATGAACCAGAGTGCTTTCCCCAAATTGCAGCTGGTCATTCAGCAGCGCCCAGCATTTCGGTGTGCTTATCAGTCCCCAGCTGCACAAATGTTCCGAATCGCAGACGAGGACATTTAATCTGTTCTGTGTTCTATGGAACCACTTGGGAAATGGAAGAGGAATTACCAAGATGAGGGAGATGATGAGTCATTCCATGTCAGCAGGCAAACCGTAATGGAGTTTTTATTACTATTTTATTATTTATGTATTTGTTTGTTGGAAAATAAAAAACAAAACAATGGAAATAACTGCGGCAGAGCCCCCGATGGCTGTTTCCTCCCCAGTGCATAGTGAGGGGTGTGGTATGTGGTGGGCTTACACTCTCACACAGATGCTCCTGATATGTGCGGTCTGGGTCTGGGGATAGTTTGTACAGAATTACATTTCAGGAATCTAGTGACTGTATATATAGAGGGAGAGAGAGAGAGAGAGAGAGTCTCACTATGTTGCCCCTGGTAGAGTGCTGTGGAGTTGCAACTCACAGCAACCTCTAACTCTTAGGCTTAAGAGATTTTCTTGCCTTAGTCTCCCAAGTAGCTAGGACACAGGTGCCCACCACAACGCCCTGCTGTTTTTTTTGTTGTTGTTGCAGTTGTCATTGTTGTTTTAGCTGGCCTGGGCCGGGTTCGAACCTGCCAGCCTGGGTATATGTGGTCAGAGCCCTACCCACTGAGCTACGGGTGCAGCCAAGTGGCTGTATTTTTTAAGGGAGGTGCATTATTGAGAATGTGCCTACTGTGATGACTGATAAACCCTCAAACCCTTATCCTGTACTTTCTTTTAACTGGAAAAGGAATTGTACAGTGACCTAGAACTCTCCTTAGCCCTTGGTTCCTGTTCACCACAGGTGCACGATGTCTGGATTCTCCTTTAGTAAAGCGTGCCCCGTCATCCCCAGGGACTTCCCTCATACCCAAAGCCCTGTCCTTTCCTCCTCTCAAGGCTGAGGAGGATGTCAATTTCCTCGTGCTCCTGGGTGTTAATGAAACTCACAAGTGCCTCCCAGGGAATCACTCACAGGTGTGGTCTGGGAGAACTTACAGGCTCTCAAACCCCAGTGCTGTCAATCTCTTCTGACATGGTGGGATCCTAACTTTCAAAAATATAAACTTTAACCCTAGTCTTGATCCCATGGGAGAGAATGTAGTGATTCTTATCTTGGGATGGGCCTTATACCCCCTTCTCTGGAGATAATAGGATCATCTCTAGGCTTCTATAGGTTAACTTCATGGAAATGAGCCTGGTCAGGGGGGATAGAGGGCCTCCCCCAAAGACAGGGCCTCATGGAGGGGGGAGGGGAGGCCTACTCTAGAAGTGTCATTTGGGTCCCTTCTTCAGAAGTTCTGTCTCTATTTCTGTGCTGGGGTTGGTAGAAGGGAATGTGTCCATTTTCATTGAGGGTGTATGACACACCCATGGGAGGCTCAAAGTGGTGATACCAAAGGGTCTAAGACATGAGCCCTGCCCTGAAAAGTCAAAAATCCACCTGGGAAGGTAGCAGTTAAATGAAGTCCAACAACAACAGCAAGGTAAGAAGATGTCTGTATGACATATTTCTGGAGCAGTACTCACCACCTCCTAGAGTGCTGCATCCTCAGTTACTGTTACACCTGGAATAGAGCAGCTAAGGAATGAATGCTCGTCTAAAGAAAGAATGAATGAACCTATATACCCACACACCTCAGACACACAGATCCCATTAAAATTCAGCTAACATATGTTGGGAACTTACTACAAGTTAAGTACTATAATTTTGCATTTTCATGAATGCTTATCCTTCTAGCAATCATTTGAGGCAAGTATTTTGTGGAGGAAAAACTAAAACTCAGGGACTGGCCAAATGCATACATAGCAGGTCTGGGGAGGAGGTGGGATTTGAATGCAGTCCTCTCTGTCTCAAGGCTCCTTCCGGATAATGCTCTGCCCTTCCATCCTTTTTGCCCGTAGGTGTTTATTTGCCTTCATCTTTTTGATGGTGCTTTCTCCTCTTTCCTTTCCTTAGGAGACAGTGAACCTGTGGGTCCCATTCCCAATTTTCTGGACTATCTAGAAGGTCACTGCCCCTTAGCTCCAGCTTCTAAATAGAAGTGCCAAGTCCACTGCCACCTGATGGTAAGGGCCAAATAGATACGAGCAGAGCTCAGCTCCATTGCTTTCCCTTCACCAAAACGCATTAATAAAGTTAATTAGCATTGACCTGAAAAAAAATCTGAACAATAACCTCCTGGCATTAGGATCAAATGCAATGAAGCAGAAGCAATAAAAACTCCATTACTGCTCCCCTCCGAGGGATGGATCTTCCAGGCTGAGGGGGCGGGAAGGCGCAAGGCTCCCCAGGACTCTCCCTGTCTGCTCTATGCCTTCCTCCAGGGCCCTGACAGTGAGTGGGGCTGGGTCCCAGATGGGTCCCTGGGTGAGTAGGGCTGGACTCCCAGTGCCCAGCTTGACTGGGCTGTCACCAGTATGTATAAAAACCAAAATCAACACTGAAGGAAGCAGAAGCCTATTTGAGATGGAAATTTGTGCTCTGCCAGAGGAGCCTGCTGGTTTGTTTTGTTAGCTAGAATGGTGGTAGGCAGGGTCAAGTCCATTTTTTTTTAATTTAGAGAAAGATTCATGGTCTCAGCAAGAAGGCTAAGGATGAGAGCAGGACCCCAGGACCCAAATAGCCAGAGAGCAAACAAAAGAAGCTGCCAGAAATGGGGACTAGCTAAGCCCAGAAAGGACAGTTCAAAACCCAGGGGGCTTGAACACCATGTGCCTGGGACTCTCCCCAGAGATATCAAAACTTGGCCTATGACAATAAGAATCTATCAGATCTGATGTCCTGGCAGGCCAAGGTGACTCATTTATTGCTTCCCTTTGGTCAGAATAGACTCAGACGCTGGGCCAGTGTGTGAAAGTCATTATTGACCCCACCTGTAGGTGCTGTTTTCCCACCATGCCCCCACTCTCTAATGATTTCATTTTATTATTAGATTCCCGCCCTCTACCAGGCTTTGAGAAACTAAGATGAAGTGGCCCAAATGTCCACAAGTGCCAGCATTTGCCCACTAGTTGTCCTCAGTCTAGTGGCATTGTGTAAACCTGTGGTCCCCAACCGTTTTGGCACCACGGACCAGTGTTATGGAAGACAATTTTTCCGGAGCTGGGGGGATGAGCTCCTTAGGAGGCAGAGCTCAGGTGGTGATAATGGGCAGCTCAGTTACTAAAGGCCACAGAGCAGGGCTTGCCTATAGCTGGGGGTTAGGGACACAAGTGTAAGCCATCTGCCAGGTTTTGGCCCCTTGTTTTCCAGGATACTATGCACTGGAGGGAGCCTCCTGTGTTGCTGTAGAGACAGATTCCTTATCTCAACCATGTAGATGTCCCTGACCCATCACTGCATTCCTGAGGGGAGAACTAGGAGGAGGAAGGGGACATGGCTGGTCCAAATCTTCTTGGCAGTCCCTGTTTACATCCCACAGGCTGCTGCATGCCTTGCCCTGGTTCCCATGCCCCTGTAGGTGCTATGACCTCAGAAAAGCATGACAGGAACTGATGTGCCTGTCCTCTGGGAGTAATAGAGGCAGAGGCTATTTGTATAAGTTGCCTCAGACTCCCAAGGAAGGTTTGTTGAGGCAGAAGGGAGTGTCCTGAGAGTGACAAAGGAAAACACACAAAGAAAGTGTCCCTTCTAGGTGGCGCTCCAAAATTACATAGATTGGCCCAAGTCATTTCATGGAGATTCTCAAAAATGATGGGTAAGATCAAGAGTGAAGAGAAGGGGAAAGGTGACGTGTCGCTTTCAGAAGGAAAAGCCCAACACAAACAGAGCCAGAAGGAGTGGGAATTCCCTGGAACACAACAGAGCCCTTACAAATGCTGTAACAGAGACCACCCCCTTGCAAGTTGAGGTCTTCATACGAATGCTCTGGGGGATGCTGTTTCCTGCAGTATGATGAGAGCGGTCTGCAGGCTCACAGCAGATGTCCTACCTTGCCCATCCGCCCGTGTTCCTATCCCTGCATCCATCAACTATCCCATGTCTGACCTGCTTTCTTCACAAACAGCCACCTCTCTGTTCTCTTGCTACACGTTCACCTCCTACACTGTCAGAACTGTTTTCTCACAACACAGGCATTGTGTCTGTTTAAGAAGACCTTGACTGCTCCCTGGAAGTCAAGGTCCTGTGAAATCTATCGCCGTCCTGCTTTCTGGGTTTGCTCTGTTGACGCTAGCCTTGCTGTCCCTTGGACCTTTCCTTCCATTACCCTTCATCAGAGTTAACTACCCCAGCAGCATGGCTTTGCTCTGTGGTTACTCTGAAACAAGAAGAGAAAGTTCCAGCGTGCCTTGGATTTATTTGCTTCATGCATATCTGATTCTGCACTACAGGCTCTTGGAATATATAGATGCCAATATTGTAATAATAATATCAAACATTTGTCAAGCAATTATTACGTAACTTTGCACACAGATGCTCATTAATCTTTAACTGTAAGTAATGTTATTAGTCTTATGTCATAGGGTGACCCAGCAGAAAGGTCATCTGGCCACAAGGACCGGAACAGCAGTGGGCCCTGGCATCTTGGCTTTGGTGCTGTTCTTGACCCTAAGCAATCACTGGGTCTTTGGAACTGTTGACACACATAGAAGGTCCTCAGTTGTGTAGTAGGACCTGGCCAATGTTTGAGGACCGTAACAAAGGCAAATGAGAAGAATAGGTGGTACAAGCAGGAAAGATGACCCTACTGGACTGTGGTGGGAATGCAGCTTTAGGAGGAGATGAGGGCACAGATGTGCTTTCTCTGCCCCCTCTTGACCAGGCGGCTGTCCTTGGGAGAGGTTGCTTCTAGTAGAGTTCCCCCGGGGTGCTGGGGAGGTCCTTCTACCTGCCAAAATATTCCTCCTTCAGCTGCTTTATGGTGCCTGAAATTGTACCATTACAGCCTAATTCCTATAGCCGAGGCTGCTATTCCCCTGTTCAAATGCAAATCCTCCTGGGAGAAGGAAGTTATTAAACTTTATTAGTCTTTTATATCTCATGGTGAATTTATTGATCAGAGCCTTCCCCTTACAAATGGCTGGGATAAGGGAGAAAGATGGCGATCACATAAATGTTGCAGGCTCCAGGGAAGGAGGTCACTTGGAAGGCTGGAAGTAGAGGTGCAGGCATTTAAGGAAGAATAAGAACTTGGGATCTGAGAAAGCAAACATTTCCTGCGAGGGGTTCTATTGTATTGGGCAATGCTTGACAGATAGCACGGGCTATCTGAGTGAAAGGGCTTTAATCGTAACAAGATGGGCTGGAGAAAGCTTAGAGTTGCCACCGAAAAGTATTAAGCAAAGCAGCAGCATGAGCTTTCCTCTCTCCTCCCCAAATTCCTCCTAGTTATCATGCATTCAACAAGCATTTATTGAGTGTCTACTGTGTGTGATATGTATGAGATATGGGGCCCAGCCTTGGAAGGACCAAGTTCTTACATCATGATGATGTCCTAGGATGCTACAGCAGACTTCCTGGTCTCTGCCTTGTGCAAAGGAGCAGCCTGGCCATGATCACCATCCATGGAGTTTTTGCATGTGTCTGTGAACACACTGAACCCTTCCACCTCAGTGTCCCTGGAAACCCCCCATTCTAGCCCAAATGGAAGAAGCCCTGATCACCTCTCCTTGGGGTTTGTGCTGCTTGCTTTTTGCACTTCTCCTACCCCTTCACCCTGAAGCTGATGGCTGGGCTTCATTCTCTACCCTGTTGTAGACACACCTCTGAAACCTGCCCTTGGAATCGCCCACCACCCGGACTACAGTGAGCAATGGATTCTGAGAGAGATCCTTTCTTTAAGGACATGTCAGGGTTTCAAGAACAATATTATTTTATGTGTTTTCAAACACTTTGTTCTGCCTTCAGATTTATGGGATGGCCTTTATTACTTCAGTAAAATATTTAAAACAAAAATAAGAAGCCTGAGGTTTTTGGCTTCCATTTCTCTGGAGCCAGCCCACACAGAAATGCTCACTGACCTTCACAGATCTCCTTCCCTCAGAGACCCCGATGGCCTGGGATGCATCATCATTCTGGTTTTTAAGAATGAAGTAAGGCTATACTTGGAACTGTATCTTTATTCAATCAGTGTTTTTTGTCTACCAGGTAGCAAAAAAGCTTAGACCCATGGAGTATATTTTTTTGTTTTTGTTCAATGATTCATTACCGTGTGTGTGCTTTACCTCTGAAATTGTAATAGTGCACAGTAACATCTTAAATGGAAAAGAATGTGATCGCTATGTCTAGGAGTTGCAATGAGACAGCAGTTGCAATGAGGATTGGATAACATGTTAGAAAGAGAATTTGACTGTGGTGCAGGAGAGTTCTGTACCAGCTTAGGGTAAATTCCAGGAAGCTTGGGGTTGCCACAGAAAAATATTAAGCAAAGTTGTGCCATGACCTTCTCTTTCATTTCCCCCAAATGCCTTTCAGTCATCCGTTCAACCATTATTTATTGTCTACTATGCATCACACACACACCAGGTTCAATTGAAAACAGAGGCAGATGAATCAAATGGCTTCCTTGCCAGTCTAAAATTCTACAAAATATAGTAGCTGATTTTAGTAGGCCCCGAAAACTTTGGATGTCTGCTAAGATGAAGAATGATGACAGGGATTTTCTGCTCACTTCTCAAAGATCTCCTGAATTGTCCAAATGGGAGGGTCATAAAAACCTAAAGCACGTGGCAGGTGGTAAATCCTCCCTCCTCATGCCCTGTGTGGGTGTGCTAGAGGTTCTGGGTCCTTTATAATTCACCAGATGGAGTCAAATAAATTTTACTTCCTTCCCGGTGAATTTTATTTTCTTGCTCTGAAAGCAAATGGCTCTGTCGTAGGGATTTGTCCCGGGAAGATTATGAGAAAAGCTTACGAACCCTGCCACTGCTGAAGTCCATGGGCTTCTTGGGGTCTTGGTCCCCTCTGCCTTTTTGTGTTTCCACTCTTCACAGCGAATGGGGCTCCCTCTGTGGCCAATGTTGGAGAAGGCTTCATTCTCCACCCTGAGCTGCAGAGGCCACAAAAGTAGCAACATCAGTATCCAAACAACCAGCACAGCCACAGCTTCTCCACCCACATTTCCAGAAGCTAAACCCTCAGCTGTAGAACCCTTGTACTTTCAGGCTTTCAAATACTCTGTCTCTGTGAAACACTGACAATATCTGTTTTCATCATCACCCATCGTCTGAAATGAAACTCACTTATTGAAAAGTTGCTTGCCAAGTACAAGTACATCATCTCTGTTATTCATCACTGAAACCCTCGAGGCAAGGGTCATTAACCCCACTTGTGTAAATGAAAAATGGATACTGTGAAAGATGAAGTGACTCTCCCAAGTTCACATTGAAAGAAGCAGAACCAAGAGGCTCACTCTCTCATCCGAAAGTGTTACGACCCTGATTGGCTGATGATGTGTCTGATTTATAGTTGCTGAAATATGCTCACTCACATCTAGGCCTCAGGTAAGAAGATGAGTACGCTAAACAAACACAGAGATAAACAAATGGATAACCGCTCTGTTGTCACTGTGCATATGCGTCATTCCATCCGGTCACTTCCCATTGTGCCCACCCACAAATGTTTATTAAGGAAAAGACACTGTCGATAAGGCAGAAAAAGTCCCCCAGATACTGAGCTGTGCTTAGTGTTTTGGGGTAAGAAAAGGTGTGAGGGGAGATTCTGTAATTCCCCAAACTGCAATTCCTTTGAAATTGGTTGTCCAAAGCTCTTTCCAACTTCTGCCTGCCCTTTGGCTCTGCCTTGGACTGCCCACTTAAGAAATCGTTTGATCATGCCTCCTTGTGATTACATTTGCCCAAAGACTGAGTTCAAAGGTCCTTTTAAATTAAAAGGTTTTTAAAGGAATTTTCTGAGCATCCCTCAGCTGGGGAGTCAGGTGGGAGAGCCCTGAAGGCATCTGAGCTGCAGGCTGCTAGTTCTCCTCTGTGGCTGGAGATATGGGTCATGACCAGTGTCAGGAATGGACCCAGATAATCTTGCAATGGCAATCATGACCTAGTGTTACTTGGGACTCCTGGAGCATTATAGGACAGCATGGGCAGAGAACCTTTCTGAGACAGGAGGCTGGGATATTAACCCTTGAGCTGCTCCAGGATTCACCTTATTTCCAGCCTCAACTATGTCAAGACAGCCTGGAATCAATGTCTATAGCAGTGTTTTTGACCATTTTTATCGCACAGTATTACACTTGAACCTATAGTTAAACTTCTGTGGCATACTTAAATTATGTTGATCAAAAAAAAAAAGAGTTAAAAGAAAGAATATACTTACTGTGCTTTGAACTTCTTCTGAAAATAATTTAATTAATTCTCTTTAAAAACTTTTGCAGCACCTAAGATCCTCTCTCAGCCCACCTGTGTGCCACAGAGGTTGGTTGGCACACTGGTTGAAAAATCACTGATCTAGAGAGTCAGGAAACACTCTCTCGATGTATCATCCTCAAAACAATGAAAAAGGCTGACATTCTTCCACAATTTCTATTATGGAGAATTCAAGATGAGATGAAATGGTAGAGTCTTACCAATGGCAGGCAAGTCAGAAAAGGGACTGTAATAGATTGGATCGTTGCCCTCAATTCTTTACCTTCCCCAGAAGCCACACCTGGCCATGGCCTTGTCAAGGACTATAACTGGGACCCAGTTCCCTCTTAACTCAGATGTTAGAGACAAGAACCATGAAGCTACAAGTTAGAACAAGAAATGGATAAAGTTATGTTTTACCAGTCCTATGAATGTGTAGATGACTATATACTGATTTCATAGTAGTATTTAATATATTGGATACCTTTTCCCCATTCTTACCCTTCACTGGAAAGCAGAGTCATGGGACTTGCTTTGGTCAAAAAGATGTGAGCAGATGTGATGCTAGTAGTGTCTTGAAATGTACTTGAGCAGTGGTGCCTGGCTTCTGCCACCTCTTTAGGAAGACCTGCCCTAGCTAGCCCACTAGCTATAAGAGAAGAGTAAGAAACATACAGGGTTGAGCCACCTTAGCCCACCCATAGTGACACATAGCTGCCCGGGGAGCCTGAACACTCTTCAGGGAGATGAATGCTTATTGCTACTCGCCACCAATATTTTGTGTTTATTTGTTATATAGCGTTATTGTGGCAATGACTAATTAACACAAAGAGCTATTTGTGTGGCTATGAAATTCTCTTACAGGCTTCTCCCTCATGTGCAGTACAGGACAGCACAATGGTAGGCCTGGAGGAAAGATAGGCTCCTGGCCTCAAAGAGGTCACCGTCTAGGTAGACAGGGCTCCTACATCTAAGGTTGCAATTCAAGATGGCGTCTCCTTATCACTAAGTCCTGGTAATTATGCCCTGGACTGATCAAGTCAGCCCCCAACTGATCTTGTTGGGCATTTAGGCCTCTGGGCCCCACCTTGTGTCTGTGCATGTGTGTGCACATGTTTGTGTATATGTTGACTGAAAAGTTGTATTAAATAAAAAATACAAATAATTAGAAATTTACCCGAGATTCTCACCTTCTACATATACATCTGAGGTGTACGTCACACAAGCTGACTGATAGAGGGAATGATGTTGCCAGCTGCACCTTTTGATTATGGGCCTTATACACATTAGATGTGAGCTCTCTGTGAAAAGCACCAAAGAGATGTTCATCATGCCCTGTAGATGGTCACATGGTGATGAAGGAGCTGGATTAAGGTGGCTCCCAAGGCCACGTTTTTCCCTGGCCATTGGCTGGCCTTCCCTCCTCTGTCCTGAGGCAGCAGCATGGCATGGCTACACTGGCTCAGCTTGGGAGAAAGCTGGGCCTGGTGCCCATTCCATTTCTGTCACTTACTAGCTGAGTGACTTTGAGGCATGCTGACTAGTCTTTCCCATATTTCAGTCTTTTTTGTTTTAAAATTGGGATAGTAATCCCCACCCAGAGGGATATCATATGGATTAAGGATGATATGTCTGTTATTGGCTGGAGTCTCTCCTCCCCAAACTCAAATGTTGTGGTTCTAACCTCAGATCCTTCAGGAAGTGACCATTACTTGGAGGGAGCATCTTTACAGATATGATTGAGTTGACACGAAGTCACAGGGCTGGACCATAAGCCAATGTGACTGGTGTCCTTATGAGAATAGGAATGTATCCTTAGAGACACAGACACACACAAGGGAAACTGGGAAGGAGAAGACGCCATCTGTACCCAAGGAGAGAAACCTCAAGAGACACCACCCCTACTGACACCTTCAACTCAGAATTCCAGCCTCCAGACCCATGAGGAAATAAATGTCTGTTGTGAAGCCACCCAGTCTATGGGACTTTGTGCAGTCCTTGCAAGAAAACAGTACAGTGTCTAAAACTCCCGGCATAGAATCAAGTGTGATCTCTGCCCCTGTCCCCCATCGCCTGCTCCCTGAGGTCTTTTTCCTCTCACCTCCCCTTCTGCTTCCTCCTCTTTCTGCCTCCTCCCCTCTTCTCTTCTTTCTGTTTTTTCCCCCTGTGTTACTTTGGTTTACCCAAAATACATAGACCTCCAGCTTCTCTTGGCATGAGTTGGAAGGCCATCTAGCGAGTATTTATGCTCATGTAAATGGGAACAGAGAGACTCTGGCATTTTCCCCAGGCTACCCAGAGTCACAGAAGAGTAATGATCAGATGAGATGCTGAGCTGCTTGGGAGAGGGGAGAGACTTCTTCTAGGATTATGGCGTTTAACTGAATTGGATATTGTAAGAGTAGGGGCCTCAGAATTTCTAATGGCTCATAAATATCTTTTACTTAGCTAGAAAAACAAGGAACTACTATGTAGGGAGAAGTCTTGCCCTACCACATCCTAAAGTCTGGCTTTGGAGGGACCCTGAGACTCACAGGAGGTGACCTAGGACACCTTCTAGGCATAGGTAGAATAGTCTTTGTTAATCAACTTCCTTTCCAGAAAAGACACTTTCCACCACTAGAAAAGTGAATGTAATCATAATAGTTGGCAAAAGTGTTTTGAGGTTTCTTGGATGAGAGGTTCTGTGTAAACCAAACGCACTGTTGTTTCATACCTGCTGCTGGGCTGGGAGAGAAGGGGAACTGGAAAACAAAGCCAGAATGCCTCCCTGGCAGCTGGTCCCCGAACCTCTCCATCACTCTTGACATTGTACAAATGCTTGCACACTGAGTGATCTCAGAAACAGGTGGGGAGCAAGCACCAGGCAGGTATAGGAGGGAAGGATGGACGCAGTAAGGAGGGTGACAGGTCTGGCTGGAAACATCTGCAGCAAGGGGAAAATGTCTGGCCAACTGTCCTTTGCTTCCCTAGTGCTCTGTTCCTCTGCCTTTGAGATGAACCATCAGACCCTCCTGTCATTCTCAGAGCTCAGATTTTAGAATTTCCAGAATTCCTCATTAGCAAGGATAGAAGGAGTCCAGGTCAGGGACTGGGGGAAGAGATCCCGAGGAGAGGGAGAGAGAGTCTAAACGGGGCGAGACTAAGAAAGGAGATGAGAACAGGAGAGGAGAGAAAGAGAGAGAAAGATGAGGAAAGGAATTCTATTTTCCTAGAAGCAGATCCCAGCATGGGGTCAGCAAAGGGCACTTTCCTGATGGAGGAGGCTTTGTTGCCTGCTAGATGTGCTGGCACTCTTACTCCCAACAGCAGGACGAGAACTGCTTTGGAAGGCGCCCCTGACCTTTGCAGGTAATACTCAGTCTGGGTCTTATTAAGAGGAGAGGCAGAGCCAGCAGCTGAGCAGCCGGTCACGCCACTGTGTGGGGGCCGCAAGCGTCTAGACTCTGACGCTTTCTTCCTTTCTTCCTTCCCCCCTGACAAAAGAACAACTCTGGCATGGGAAGACTCCCACACTGAGGACCACGGGGCTCCCTGGCACGACATGAAAGAGCCTTTTCTGTCTATCATTCTTCAAGACGGAATTCTCAATAATGCTGCAGGCTGGTGGGGACCGCTGTCAGGAGGCGGCCTGTGTCAGCTGCTTAATATGCAGAATGAAGAAGTCATAAAGTCAAGTGCCTGTAACGTTTAATGTGAACGATAAAGGAGGAAAAATATCCGAGCAGAAGGCAGACCCATGTGCCTCATTATGCCTGCGTGGCAGGGGCTGCACCTGGCACCATAGCCAGGAGCCCCCACCATGTGGGCACAGGTGCATGTGTGGTGGGGGCACGCACTTGGGCATTCATGTGTTTTATACACACACACACACACATACACGCACAGCACACACGCCATCGCAGGTGACAGCCGGCAACAGAACTATTGCTTCTGGGGATTGCACTATTGATGATTCACAGCGCTGCAGCAACTCAGGATGTCCCTTCCTCTGAAAAGCCACCTTTTCAGGACCAAGGAGAATATTGAAAAGAATCACAGACATACCCATTTGCTTCACTGTTCCAGAGTCCACAGAAGACTACGGAAGAGGGAAAGTTATAGCATCACCACTCAGCAGTCCCAAACCACCAAATGCGGTTCTTCCTCTGACAGTGATCATCATTTCAGTGGGCCTGCTAGGGTAGCTTCTACCCAGTAGCTTCTTGCCCGGTGTGGGTTGAAACACCCCTGCATGGCCATCACCACTGCCCTCACTGGGGTGGGGAGTCAGTCCCACTTGCCCGATTACTATTTGGCTTCTTTTCAGAGATTGTTTTCACCTTCCTTTCATCTTTCCTTTTTTTTTTTTTTTTTGATTTCAAGTTAATATGAGGTCGATAAATGCTCATCATCTCTAATCATCAGAGAAATGCAAATCAAAACCACTTTGAGATACCACCTAATACCAGTGAGAATAGCCCACATCACATGTATGAAGAGAGGAATACACTTACATATAGGTCTTGCTTTTTTTCTTGAGATATCTGGAACATGCTGTCCTAGGCAGGGTCAGAAGATGTCAGTGTGGTCAGCACCACGTCTCTACTCTGTGACCTTGGAACAGTCCCAGTGTGCTGCCCCCAGGCAAGTTACCTGCTCATCTAGACTATGCTCTGTGCAAGGCTCAATCCCAGTGACCTGGGTTCAATCTATCAACTGCAAGATCATCATCTCTACTGTTTCAAGGTCACACATCATCTTCAAGCAAACGTAACGCTTCGGAACTTTTGCTAATGTGCCGGTGTCTCCTCAGTGGCTACGCAGAAGAGCTCAGCTTCTCTGTGCTTTTCTACCTCCCAGAGCTTTCTAGAAGGAAAGCCACTATTTTATATACTGTTGATGACAATAGATTTCACAACCTCCAAGGCAAACATTGGGAGAGGACAGTTAGATATTCAGCTTTGCCTCTGATCGCTGAATTTGACATCCTTGGTGTGGCTTACTGATTATAATGAAGTGCCATTGACAACATTCTGACATCAGCCAGGGATAGGAGTGGGAAGGGGGCTGCCCTCCTCTCTAGCTACCCAGCTTATGCTGAACTCAACCCGTCATACTTTATAGCACATTTGCAACCAGGCTGAAACATTTATACAAGACTTTGCCAAAGGGCATGGGAAAACAAAAAGGAAATGAACAAAAAAGCAATATAAGTTCAGACAATTCAGTTTACAAGGAATGGCCCAGTGCTGGGAAGTAATACTGTCTCAAACTTTGGGTGGGGGGATGATGCCCCAGGGAGTTTGCGCCTTTAAATCTGCTGTTTTTCTTCCTCCTACTTCTATTCCAGATGAAGACACCAAAGGATAGAAACCTCTTAGTTTTGAGGAATGTGTCCTCACATCCCGCCTGCATGTAAAATGCAGGGTCATCAAGGAGAGAGGTTAGCACACCTGAATGCTCATCAGAATCACCAGAGAAGCTTGTTATAAATAGAGACGCCTGGGCCACAGCCCCAGATATTTTGATTCCATGTGTCTTGGGAGGGCACTGGGAATGTTATTTTTAGCAAGTCCCTTAGGAGATGTACCCTTTTGCCATTTCAAAGATCAGGAAACTATGGCCTTAGCACTTGTTCAAGTTCACATAAATGTTCCACAAGAAAGGTTTTTTTGGTTAATGTTTCTTCCCCTTCACTAATCTTATACTTTAATAACAGACCCTGGAAGAACCTGAGGGAGGACAGGAAGCCTCAGGTTCCAGTGGAGATCTTCCATTTGTCCTTTTAGAGGAGAACTCATCTCCAGGCTCAGAGAGGAGGGTTTCAGACACGAGGGTGAAGCAGCCAGTGCACTCATGCAGAAGGGATATGTCCGCACTCCCTTATCCTTTATCATTCAGACCCACTGAAATCCCAATGATTTCTAAGTGTTTCAGTAAGTCACCACCTTCTTCCAAGGGTCGTGAAACCCAGACGTTGTATTAGTATTGGGATTAATATTAAATAAGCTTGAGTTTTGAGCTCAGCTCCCCCCAGTTTCTATAACTAGTTCAGTGGCTTGGGGAAAGTCATTTACCCTTTTCATGTCCAGCCAGTTAACCATTAACAGAGCTGTGATTTGATACAAAGAAAGACACACCAATAGTTTTTTGTGCACTCTAGTCATTAAGGATGGAGCAAGAAAGGGCTGCCTAGTTCCCCTCCCTGTACTGGTAAAAGCCATCTGGCTTTCTCCTCTCTTGCACATATACCTTTTCTCTCCCCAAAATTACCTTATGGGACCCCATCTCCAAACTTAGGTAGTGTAGCTACAAAGAAGAACAGGAAGGTTGGCACTGTGGGCCATACCATACAAGTCAATGGGCTGATGTTCTAGTTCAGAATCGTACCAGGCATGGAACGATCTTAGAGCCGTTGAATATGAAGTCTGGTGGGGGGATCCAGAAGGGATTCTACTTTCCCCTCCCATTTCTGAAGCCCAGAACTGTGAGTCCTTACTCAAAGCTAGATTGCTAAAACTCATTCTCTCTTCTGCCAACATCTGTTCCAATTCTCTTACTCCCTTCCTAGCCCTCCCCATCTTGCTCTACTGTGAACTCATGCAACATTTCTATAATGCACATGCAGCCATGACGGTCTTTACATGCTATTTTTTTGTGCCTGTACCTCTTGTCCCTCTGACATACAGCAGGTGCTCAATGAAGACTTACTAGCTTGAAGAAAGCAGTAATGATCATCACTTTTGGCAAAGAAAAAATGCTGAGCAAATATGGCACATTGGGCAGGGTATACATCTATGTCCATCTTCAAGGGTATACATCTATGTCCATCTTCTCCTCCCATTCTACCTCACAGCTCTCATGCTATACTGGTCCTGTGTCTTTCCCTTCTCTGCACTTGGAGGGTATCCATTCTCTGGCATGTGATTCCTGGAATTTGTCCTGATCCACTATCTTGCATCCTTAGGTGAGTCTCCTGCTTGGGCAGACATTCCCTGCACCTATGAACACTATTCCAGTCACAGCCATTTCTTCTTTGTCCTTTTTTAAATCACCAACTGAAATCTTTCTGACAAGATGGAGCACTGATGTTGAATTAAGAATTGTAGGCACCCATGAAGCCTGGACACAAGGATAGTGTGGATGAAGAGACCCAGAATGATTTTTCTGAGAAGCTCTTGCAAAGATGAAGCCCTCTAAACTCTAAGCACCATCTCTATCTTCCCGGTATCTTTATACAAAGATTCCAGTTCTTTGCCTTGGCATTTGTCAAAATGTCCTATCTTGCTTCTCCCTTTTCTCTCGCCTTGTCTCTGTTCACATACTCCCCTCATCCTCACACATGTGCTCCCCAACACTTTTTCTCTTAACAATACAAATCATAGGCACAGGTAACAATTCATAGCAGAGAAGAATAGAAATCATCTTCCCCTAAAGATCCTGGCTATACTTCCCCTGACTCATTTATATACTGATAGGCAGACATCCCTGGAGCTATGTACACCAGGATATTTTGTTCAATTTCTCACTCTATCATGGTTCTTTATCACTGCTGAAGCTTACCAATACCTCAGCATAAAAATTTAGGTCTCTTGTCCTTTAAAACAACTTCTCATTCCCATTACCACCCAGGCAGTTCAAAGGAGAAAGTTGGTTCTGGCCCGATGCCTCTCTGAACAGAGATGCTCACTGCATAGCTTATGTGTAAAGGCAAAGGCCGCTTGTCACCATACAAGAGATGTATCCAAGCAACCTTGGTGCTAAGCAACAGATTGGCACTCAGAGTGTCCTGGTCCACTGCAGGCAGAGCAGGCTGCTCAGAACTTGGCCTTGACTGGAGGAAAAGAGGGGGGGAAAGGAGATAGGGACAGAAGGGAAAACAGAAGTCAAAAGGGGGAAGGATGAGAATGAATAGAAGATGGTTGGATTCAGGCAACATTTCTGGCTGTCATTGAAGCCAATATATAAAGAGTTTCTCTTTTTGTTCTTTCAGTGTAAATGGAACCAATTAAGCTTTTCAAAACTTTTTTTGAATAGGCAATTTTGTAGGTGAAGGCACCTCCTGGTGTCTAAATATTCCCTCTGGAGAACCTCCATGATCTAAATCACCCAAGGACCAGAAGTTAGTGTCACCTCACTTTCCAACCTGGCCTGGCAGATCTGAAGTGCAGGCATGCATGGGGTGGGAGGTGGGGTGTGGGGGGTGTGGAGTGGGGAGGTAGGAGGTGTATTCCGGGGGGGAGGCCTGGAGACATGGATGGAACAGTGTGGCAAAAAAAAAAAAAAAACGATAAGGGGGGAGGATAGAGGTTGAAGAGGGAGGGCAGAAGAGCAATCCAATCTGGTGACAGGGCAGAGTTGGGGTCAAACCTTATGGTCAGTATGAACCTTTGCCCTGCTTTCTATTCTCCTGCAAGTGTTCTTAGGAAAGCATCCAGGAACTGTCCATATCCTCCCTCTCTTTGGGTGAGACACCTTGGTGCTCAGATCCAGCCAAGCTGATCCTGGGTCATGCACACCAGGAAAACAGCTTGAGAGCCATATGATCATTAGGCTGGAAATGTTTCATGTTAGGGCAGAATGGCTAAAGGTACTAGAATGCCAGGTAGCACCTAGCATATAAATTTTCATCCAGGGCCCCCCTCCCACTACTGTACCCTGCCCACTCCAGTGCATGCCTTCCTCATACACCATCTGTTGTGAACGAGCCTCCACACCCCCCCACCACTTCCATTGGCTGCAAGCAGTGGCCGCATAGCTGAATCCACGTGTGCTGTTTATCACAGCCTCTTGTCCACACCAGTGGGATGATTGGATGCCATTTCAAAAAGGCCCTGGAATATGGTCATTAAGAGCTGTCATTCCCTTTTTCTAAACCTATTTGTCTATATCTGTCTTTGTCAACCATCAGTACCACGGACTCAAGGAGAGATGTCTGAGCCTGGGAAACATTTGGCATATGGCGAGCATGCACGTGCCTATGAGCTCCACCTCATCCCTGATGGAGATCTGTCATCGCCAGCCAAGCCTCCAAACCCAGCAATTTACAAATCCCAGGCATTTACTATTTGTCTCCTCCCCAGGGTGATTCCCAAACCCAGCTTTGCCTGCAAAGTACCAGGTGCATTTGTTCTGGGGTTGATGAGATGTCTCTTTTTGTTTGGCTTTTAAAAACCAGACAAGAAGAACATTGGGGACATCATACTCATTGTAGTGCCAGATGAAGTTATTCTGAAACAACTAGATGCGTCTGTGTGTGTATGTGATATAGAAACCACTAAAAGATAGGTTTCCAGGGATTTTACAACACACAGGTGTGTGTGTGTGTGTGTGCACATACACACACATACACCCCCCAATATGCTGGCAAAGAACCAGAGCTTTGGGGAAAAAAATTATATTATCTGAAACTTATACAAACGACAAGAGGGAATGTTTCTTTCCTTTAATAGAAACCTTACATTTCAGTATAATGGGCATTTGTGTTTGAACACACAATAACTGAACTCCCTTTATCCATTGAGAGAATTCCCATATGGTAGGTTGAGAATTCTGATGTCTGTTTTTTCTCTTTCCATGAGGGAAATAAATTTAAATAGCACCTAAAGTGAGGTGATGGATGGGTATTTAAACAGAGCTATTGAGAGCTGGGACTTCATCAGATGACCCAGATACTTCAGCCAATTGGAAGATCATAGAGACTGTGTGTGTCCAATGGGAGAGAGTTTTCCAGAAGATAAATAAATCCTTTTTCCTTAAAGTCATATGTGCCACCAGTGTGATCTGATTGTTCTGCAGTTTTTAAGTACACCAACAAAGAGTTTCTGGACACTCCAACTTCTATTCGCAGTTCCAACAGTTGAAGGAGGAGGACCTTCCTACCTGGGCACTTATCTATGACAAGGGTCGTTGAAATTCTAAAAGAAACAAGATCAGTCAAGGTCTTCGTCCATTTCCTTTTTGTTATGTCTTTATTAAATCATAATTGTGTACATTAATGCATTTATGGGGTACAATGTGCTGATTTGATGTACAAAATAGAATGCTTACATCTAACTGATTAACATAACCATCTCCTCGCTTATTTGTTGTGGAAAAAACATTCATATTCTATTCTTAATAGTATTGAAATATATCATTGCATTATGCACGTTAGGTTGGATCCCCCCCCCCAAACCCTCCCTCCTCCCGGCCTCCCACTCCCATGCACCCATAAAAAAAGATAGAGACTTCATATCTTTTATGTTGACCTGGACGGAGCTGTAATATATTCTTCTTAGTAAAGTATCTCAAGAATGGGGAAAAAAGTATCCAATATATTCAATACTACTATGAAATCAGTATATATCCTCTACATATTCATAGGACTGGTAAAACATAACTTTATCCATTTCTTGTTCTGACTTGTAGCTTCATGGTTCTTATCTCTAACATCTGAGTTAAAAGGGAGCTGGGTCCCAGTTATAGTTCTTGAAAGGACCTCAAGTCTCCGCCTATACTGACCAAATTCCTGGAATAGCAATGGCATAGGGGCCAAATCTCTGAAAAGAGAAATGTTAAACAAAACATCAAGCAAGAAGTTAATCCTTTTGGCATCTTGTTACCTCTCTTCCCAGTGTGATATGGGAGGTAGTTAATTGCTTGATTTACTGTATAGTTACTCTGCCAATTGCAATAAATAAAGTTAATTAATATAAGGTAACTCACTGCCAGAGAGGCTAGTAATTAGCAGGAAATTGAAGAGAAAATCTCTTCATTATACCTTGAGAAGAGAAAAATACAATTCACTATCTTGCTTTAGTATCAATCTTTGTCTTTTTAATTTTCTCGTTGGAAGCTTTCTAGAGACATACCTGGGGTTCTACCACTTGTTTTTTTTCCCTGCGTTAAAATGGCTGCATATTTGTCAAGAAAGAATAACTGGAGCAGTGTCTGTTTTCAGTTCTGATATGCCCCACACACAAAAAGCCAAAGTGGTTTTGAAGTGTGTGGTTTCTGAGAATATCCAGTCTCTGCTGCTGGAAGGGATCCACCAGGAAAAATAGGGTAGAATATCTTGCTCTGACCACACACGCTTTTTTGCTTCATTTTCCTAAGCCAGGGCTTTCCTGGGACTTAGAAGACTATACTGTAATAGAAACAGTGTAGTCTTTGGCATTAGAGACTTAGGCTTATACTTAATAGCTAAGAAAAGTTTTTAAATATTTCTTAAACAACTTAGACATTCCATTTCCTAATCTCTAAAATAGGCATGAAACCTTTTGCATAGAATTTATATTGGGATGAAATGAAAGAGTTGGCTGAACAAATATTAGTTTCTGTTCCTCCGGCCCCTTCTTACATCTTTTCTTTAAAATTGTTATCAGTTTTTCTTTGTTTTCCTTCTTGGCTTGGATGCTGGATAGTTTCAAGCCAAATCTGCTTCTCCCTTTTTGAATACACTAAATATACAACATGTATCTGTGTGTGCTAAGCGCTTGTGACATGTTATCTTTGCTTCCTGTGCGTTTGTCCCTGGCTTATTTCACTTAACAAAATGCCCTTCAGTTTCATTTATGTTCTGGCAAATGACCAGATTCCCTTCTTTTTAAAGGCTAAACAATATTCCATTGTGTGTGTTTGCCACCTTTCCTTATCCATTTATCCGTGAATGGACGTTTAGGTTGATTCTGTATCTTGACCTCTGTGAAAAACACTGCAAAGAACACAAGCGTGTAGTTAATTTCTTTTACATTATTCACTTCATTTTCTTTGGCTAAATACTCATCAGTAGTATTGCTGCATCATTTGGTAATTCTATTTTTAATGTTTTAAGGGATCTTCAGACTAGTTTCAATACTGGCCATTTCTGAGATACTTTGGGGCCAAACTCTGTATTTTCAGTTCTTCGTAGAAGTCCTCTCCTCCTTACTGGACTCCTTGTTCAAAAGCCAGCGCTTTATCTGTACCACATCCAGCTGACCACTTGCTCCTGGAACATATTCTCAGATCATTTGGAAAATGCAGATGTCACAAAACTGAACTCTAGAATTCATAGTCAGTCTACATTTATATATAAAAGGTGGTATGATATGAAGAGCATCTATGTGTTATATATATTAAATCCTCTGTTTTTGAATTTGGCAATTTTTAGTCTCTGTCAATTCCTTTTTCCTAATTTTTGGTGAAAATGTCCCTTCCTCAACATCTTTAGTTGAATGTTCAATTAATTTATTTTCATCATTTTGAAACTTAAAAATACAAACATTTAAGAATAAGAATTTGAATTTGAATAAACTTTGGTCTATTATCACGGAAGTTTGACATGAAAGGTTTACATCAAATGTAAAAGGTTTACGTCCAACGTAGAAGGTTATTCTCTTTAATCATGTTTTGCTTTTTCTTTGAGAGGCATTTAGGATTTTTTCTTAGTTTTGAATTATGAGTGATTGTGAATTTTTAAAATAAGCTTCTTTATTATTGTCGAGAACTGTATCATTACTACTGGTGAATGTCACCTATTATAAGTGTTTGTTGAATTTTTTGCTCCTTAGATGATGAAATTTTATAATGTTAATAAGCATTGAGCAAAGATTTTTACATTAATAAGAGAAAGATTTTGGTATTCATATATAGAAATTACAACATTCTTCCTTAATTTTTTTTTGCCTTTAATTCACTTGGTCTCATATAAAAACTATGACTCGTACTGTTTAAAATTTTTTCTTTGATAGGTTTATTAATTTTCTTTAATTTTTCTTGTTTTGTCTTTGTCTTGGTGGTGTCTTTGTAATATTCTGTACAACTTACTTTTCTGTTAAGGCTGACCTACAAGTTATTTGACACAATTGAGGAGATTAACACATTGTACCTTTATTACCGCAGTGAAAATTTTAGTCTTTCATATTATATATGGTTTTCTCTGCTGTTTCTTCTCTTTGCTTAATGTTTTTCATTATATGGACTATATTTAATTTTTCCTTATCATTCTCACTATTTCTGAAGTTATATAACTTGTTATTGTGCTGATGATTTCTTTGAAGTTTCTCTAAAGCATTTTCCAAATTTATGTATCTTTAATTATCAAAGTGAAAAATGAACCGGCCTTATGTTTATGTAGCCCTGAGGCAAGTGCTTGGGAACATTTTTACTTATTCTGCTTCTTTTCTTTCACCTTTGCAGTTTCTGTTTATATAATTTTGTTACTAGAATGTAATAAAACGTGTTAATAAAACTACAGTTACTTTAACAGTTTCACATTAATAAATCTTACAATATATGCATATATCCTGTCTTTCCAGAAACATTTTGGTGCATGCCTTCCTTTTGAACTGCATTTGTAATTTTAAGACTTAATTCTGTTTCACTAATTGTAGGGCTCATTATCTTTCCTTTTATACCATAGAAGGAAAAATAATTCTTGAGCTCTTAACTCTCGTTCAGCATAGTAATGTTATCTTCACGTAGTTTTTTATTTTTTTTTTATCTTCACGTAATTTTGTGGGGGTTTTTTGCTAGAAGTACATATGAGTGTTGTATTTTCTTTCTCTTGTATTAATTTTTAAATTTTTATGGATACATAATCTTTGTGCCTTTATATGTATGTGCAATATTTTTTATACAAGCATACACTATGTAATGATCAAATGTGAGTAACTGGGTTATTCATCGCCCGAAACTTGTATCATTTGTTTGTGTTGGGAACATTCCAAATCTAGTTATTTTTTTTCTTTTTTTTCTTTTTTTATTAAATCATCGCTGTGTACATTAATGCAGTCATGGGGTACAATGTGCTGGTTTTATATACAATTTGAAATATTTTCATCAAAC
>NW_003852469.1:8005901-8075945 GCF_000181295.1 Otolemur garnettii | reverse complement strand
GTACATTACTGCAGTCATGGGGTACAATGTGCTGGTTTTATATACAATTTGAAATATTTTCATCAAACTGGTTAACATAGCCTTCATGGCATTTTTTTTAGTTATTGTGTAACTATGGTGCATCTTACAAGGGTACATGTGAAACTTACTAAATGTAGAATACAAATCTAGTTATTTTTAAGTATGCAATAAATATCATTAGCTAGAGTTGTCCAGTTGTGCTACTACACACTTGTGATCGTCTTCCTTCTACCTCCCTATTTCTAGACCTTTTAACCAATTCTTCTTTTTCTGGGCACTTAACAATAAAAGGGTAATGACAATAAAATTGTTATATCATAAACTGCATCCCCTTAACATCTGTGAAGTCACTCCATTATCTTCTGATTTTTAGTGTTATAGAAGAGAATCCCAAAGCCAGTGTGATTCGGTTCTTTTGGAAACTGTGCCAATTAAAGTTATTTTTGTTGAAAAGGAAAAAAGAGACTGACCATTACTAACTTCAGAAAACAAGAAATGTTTTGAAATGATCACTTTACAGATTGAAGGAAGAGCTGAAATCTAAACTTTGGGAAGACCAGAAAGGTCAAGATAATTACTATAAGCGTTCTATGGATCTTTCTAGGGTGACGATTAAAGTAATTTATTTTGAACACTTCCAGCTACTCCGTGTTTCTAGCCAGGTTTTTCATTCCTAGGAGAGAGAATCAGACTTTCCCAGCTTGAGTAAAGTACCTGCCACAAATATCAAAGAGTTTTGTTTAGGATGTTGAGTTCTACTGACAGAGGACCTGCCGCAGTGCACTGGGACCCTCACCCCCTGGCTATCAAGAGAAGTCGTTGAGTGATGGAGAATCAGCTTGATTGGTACCCACCGTAGTAACCTGATTTTACTCTGCATGAAATATTACAGAATTTTTCTTCATTTCTGTTATTAAAAAATTAAAATGCCAGAATGGATTTAGAAGGGCACGTTTGTCCTGAACTCAGAAAAATTGTCTTCTAGCATGATAAGTTTGTTGTTTCTATTTCCTTTGTCTAACCTCTTCTGCCCCCAACCCCAGGTCTCCAGACGTCGCCTCTTTGTTCCTTGTCTTCCAGTTGGTAACTTTGTTGGTGGCCATTTTTATATTCTTTTCTTTTGCGTTCTGAGACAGACTCTCTGTTGTCTTCTATACTAATTACATGATTTTTTTGCAGTGTCAATTTCTGGTTTTAGGTCCTGAAGAAAAAGTTTTTAAATAAACTTTTCTTTGGGACTAGCTTTACATTTACAGAAAAATTGACGACAAAGTACACGATACTCCCGCACAGCCTTACTCCGTTTCCCATGGGTCACTGTTTCACATTTCCCCACTATGAAACCAAAATTGGTACATGTTTTAGTTTCCTCCTGCTGCTGTAACAAATTATCACTAACGACTTATCCTCTTACAGTTTGGAGGTCGGAAATCTACAACAAGGCATTGGCAGGTCAGCACTCCTTCTGGAGGCCGTGAGGCAGATTGTGCTTCCTTTTTTGTTACTTGTTTTGTAGCTTTTTCATCTTTCATCAAAACACATTATTCCAACCTTTGCTTCCGTTGTCTTATCTCCTTCCACTGCCTTTGACCTTCTTGTGTCCCTCTTAAAGGACCCATCTGGTTCATAGGTCTCATCTGGATCTGGATAATCCAGAATAGCTCTTCATCTCAAGATCCTTACTTTCATCACATCACAAAGTCCTTTTCTCCACATAAGGCAACACGTTCGCAGGTCCCAGGGAATGAGATGGATGTGTTGGGATGAGGGTGACGTTACTCTGCCTTCCACATTATAGAACATTTTTATTCATGAAACTACAGTTATTCTGATTTCATCAGTTTTCCACTTAAGTCCTTTTTCCATTCCAAGATCCAGTCTTGCATTCCACAACACATTTAGCCATCACTTGCTGCCATAATGTCCTCTGCTCTGTGGAAGTTTCAGGGTCCCAAAGAAGGATTTTAATTTTGATTTAAATTTCTTTCTTTTTACTTTTCTTACAACTCTTTCCTATATTATCCACTTATTCTTTCAATTTGTCCCACTATACCTTGTTCCATTTTGGTTCTTCTGCTTTTACTACTTTTACTTTTTTTCTTTATTATTTCTCCCTGCTTTTTTGGAAACGAGTCCTTTTGCATGTTATTGAAAATGTCAAGTGGTTTCCTGAAATTCCTCTTTCTCATCTTACTGTAGTGGTTTTTGGAGCACTGCTGTTCCTCTGAGTCATGTGGAGATGTTTCCTTGACTCTGTTCTCTGTGCAACTCCCAAATGTGCTGCAAACTGTCTGCAGTTGGAGTTTGCCAACACACAGGGTATGTGGATGACGCCCCTCCCCAGTGTGCATTCATGATGCTGATGGAAGAATCACTTTCTCAGATCAAGAGACTGAAGACTTGGGTCTTTGAGACATGAAGAAGATGACAGGGACAGAAGAGAATGTTTGCATGTCAAATTCCCAGTGGTTTTCATGAAATGAAGTCTGAGCAGGTTTTTCTTGGTATAAACCCATCTGCTTTATTCTTACAGAAGGTCCCCCTGAATTTCTGCGAACAGATTATTTTTCAGCCTATGTCTTCATTGTTGTTAAGGGTAATCTTCTCTTTGTCTAAGGAATAGGGTACACAAGCCTGGGACTCAGGGATAAAGGTACAGATTTGAAAGATATCAAACATAGACATGCTGTTTAAAGCTGCAGGAGTAGTAGCTGTTATTATTCAGGGAGAGAATATAGTCAGAGAGTTGATGAAAATCAGTACTGAGCTCCAGGCCACTCCCTGTCCTCACAGTTACATCAACTCTGTTTGGGGGAGTTCAGACCTGAGCGTCTCACATATGAGAAAATCCTCATTGATCTTTCTGATTAGTAGCTCAATATAAGCCTCTTGAAAGAGGCAATATTTTACAATGGAAAGAAAAAATTTAGCTGAGATGAATTCTGTAGTTAGGCAGTGGGATTTGGATTCAAATACTGGATCAATCCATTTATAGATATAAACCCTAGGAGGTAGCACTCGCCTGCTTGGGGTTCCAGTTCTGCATCTGGGAAATGGGTTTGCTAAAAGGCTTACCTAAAGGATTTTTTCATAGCTTCACTGATGTATATTTGATAATCAATAAACTGAACATTTGTGAAGTGGACAACTGATACATTTAGATAATGAGCACATTAATCACTCCCTCTTTTTCAATCCCTTCTCATCTCCCCTTCCCCACCTCCACTTTTTCCCCCAGACAACTTCTCATCTATTTTCTGTAAATTCATATGAATTTTCTGCAATTTTACATAAGTGGAATCATGCCATATGTACTTTTTCTCTGGCTTCTTTCAACTTGACTGTTTTGAGATTTATCCATATTGTTGCATCTATTAATTCTTCCTTTCTTTATATCACTGAAGTCCAATTCATCATTTTTTTCTTTTATACATGTCATATGTAAAAAAATTGACTAATTCAAAATGACAAAGATGTTCTCTTATGCTTTTTTCTGGAAATATTACAGCTTTATATTTTACATTTAGGTCTTATTTTAGTTCATGTGTGTTGCTATCTCCATCATTGACTTAGTAGTTATAAGTCTTTTTGTGTGTTATTTTAGTAATTGCTTTGGGGTTTGCACTACACAGTATACATCTTTAACTTATCACAATCAGTCTTCAAGTGATGTTGTACCATTACATATATACTATAAGAACCATAAAGCAGTGTCTTTCCATTTATTCTTTCTGTCACTGTTGTCATATATTTTATTTTTACACATTATAAGCCATATAACATATTGTTATTATTTTTACTTTAAACAATTGACTCTCTCTTAAAGATATTTAAATAAGAAAAAAGTCTTTCATACTAGCCGCTTAGTTACCACAGGTTTCCATTTCTAATACTTTTAATTCTTTTATCTGAATGTATATTTCCATTTGAAATTGTTTTTCTACTACTGGAAGGGCTTCTTTTATCATTTCTTAGAATACAAGTCTGTTGCTTATGAATTGTTTCAGCTTTTGGATGTTTGAGGAAGTCTTTATTTTGCCTTTGCCTTATGGAAGATATTTTTGTTGCCCATAGATCTTTAGGTTTTGGGGGGTCTCCCTCTCTCTCTCCCTCTTTCTCCCTTTCTCAACTCTAAAGACTTTGATTCAGGGAGAGGGTAGGGGGATTTGGTAAGCTCTCAACTAACATGCACAGTGTAGGGCTCAACTACAACTTAGACTTTACCTAACAGATGCAAACAATGTAACCTAATAGTTTGTATGCTTATATCAATATGAAATTTAAAAAAGATTTTGGTTCATTATTTTCTGGTTTGTATTATTTCCTCCGAGAAATCTGCTATCAGACTTCTATTTGTTCTTCTATATGCCTTAAATTATTTTTCTCTGTCTCATTTAACATTTTCTCTTTAACACTGGTCCTGATAAATTTGATCCTGATGTACCTTGGTGTAGCTTTCCTCATGTTTCTTGTGTTTGGATTTTGTTGAGCTTTTTTCCATACAATTCAGAAAAATTCTAGCCATTATTTTTAAAAATATTTTTCTCTCCCCACTTCCTTTTCTAGAACTCCTGTTATACTTACAATGAACTATTGAAAGTTGCCCCACACCCTACTAATTCTCTATTCATTCTTTTTTCCAGTCTTTGCTTCTCTCTTGGTATTATATTCAGGATTTTTTTTTTTTTGCTATGCATTCATGTTCATCAATCTTTTCTTCTATAATGTTTGATCTACTATTAATTCCAACCAGTGGTTCTCCCCATCCCTGTAGGCTCAGTAGTTTTTATTAGAATTTCTATTTAAGCCTCTCTTATATCTTTCATGTCAATACTTCCCATGTTCAATCTTTCCTCTAGCTTCTTGAGCATATGGAATATAGTTATAATACCCATTTTAGTGCTATTACCTACTAATTACCATTTGTGTTTTTTTCTGGTTTTGTTTCAATTGACTGATTTTTATTCTCATTGTGGGTTGTACTTTTTTGTTTTTTAAATACTGGGATGCCAGATGGTACACTTAAATAAACTTAAAATGGCACATTTTATGTTTATATATTTCATCATAATAAGAAAAAAATTTCAAAAGCCTTAGGTTTCATCACCCCTGGGGTAGCACCAGGGTGGACTTGCAGGATGCTGCAGCTCAATAAACATCCAGTGTAGGAATGAGAGGTTGGCGTTCATTCCTGTAGGCATCGCAAGGGCTGGGTTGAACCTCTTGGAACTTTCTTACATAGTCTTGCGGGTAGCTAAAAATGAGTTCAAGAGCTCACAATTTAAATAATGTTATGTTTAACTTCATTCCTTAGCCTCTGCTTCTATAGACTGGGAAGGTGTTGTGGGGAGCAATGTGAAATTTGAGATGCAGTGAGTAAGAATAAGGCTATTGCTGCTGTCTCTTTATAAGCTCAGGAGACAATAGCTGCTCCCATTGCTGAAGGCTCCTTTCAGTACATTCAAAGTAAGCCCCTCTATTTTATCTTTGGTCTTAGCATCTTGTCTGAAATTCTAGGACAACATTCTATTATATAGGAATAAGATGTACATAGGAAAAATTTTCTAAGAGTTAGAGAGTCCCTAGACAGATTGAGCTGCCCTGAAAAGTAATGAGCTTCCTGATTATTGATTTAAGTGTATTGTGAAGGGAGTTCCTCTGTGAAGAATACAAAAGTAGCACCTTAAGAATCTTTCCACAGTCTAAGATGTATAGAGATAAACAGCTTTTTTGTTTTTGTTTTGTTTGAGGGAGAAGTTAGGAAAAGATAATCATTTAATCATGAGTCCTTTCCCATATATAATGAACTCATAAAAATTTAAGAGTCACCCACTGTGTGCCAGGCACTACATTAAGACAGTGGGATACAGTAATGGAGAGCAAAGGTGAAAGTAAAGTCAGGTAAAATGAAAATATAGAGAAATGCCCCCAACTCAACTGAATAGACAACTCCCTTTATTCTCCTATTTCTCTATTTTCTAAGCAAAAATATATATTCCACATGCAGCTATGTGGTATATAAATAATCACATACTGAAGTATAGTTCCTGCCCTCAAAAGCTGGAGATAAAATTAGAGGCAAGATTAACATATAAAATGTTATATGTTGTTATAAAAATTAAATGATGCTCTACCATTGTATGCAAAGTCTCAAAGAGGTTCATGGTTGTTATCTGGGTTCTGCAGAAAATTAATTTTATGAGCCTAAATATCAATGGAACTACAGAGGTTGGAGAAAGCTCAGTGAAGGCGAGAAGACTTGAGCTTATGGTAAATCTCAGAATCCCTTCCCCAGAGGAGAACCATAATTTTGAGAGTTCCCAGGTCTTTTGTGGAAACATCCTATTCTCTGGAATGAGCTGTTCAGAGAGGGATGGCATTTTTCCCTTGTTTGGGTAGGACACACCAAAGAATTTAAAATAGGAATCTGCAAGATGCTCTGTGGGTGATGTTAACAGCAACTCAACCAGCTCTGTTATTAATAGATGCATATCATTTTAGGTAAGGAGAAATGGCTATTTTATAAAATGTAAATTCAAAGTCATTTTCTGAGCATGGTGAGCCCTGGGTGCCTTCACTTAGCCTTTACTTCTCTTCTCCAAGTTCAAGTGGATGTCCCTCCCCAATATATAAAATCCTGCAATTCTATTAGCATGATAAAGACCTTACTCTACTCACTTCTGTATCGTGAGCAAGAAGGGAAAGGAGAGCTTTTGTCTATGAATGGAGAAGGAATATATGCAACATATTTTCAGGATAACTGAAGATAAACAAAATTGTTGCTATTCCTGGTGATAGTAAATGGAGTTCTCTCTTCAAGGGCACAATTATATACCACCAAGTGTTATCTGAGTGACTAAGAGAAGTACCTCTATTGCCAAACATGAATCTCCTGTACCAATCATGTTCCACAGTGTCAGAAATTCCTAAACGTTATTGACTCATTTATTTCTTTTCCTCTCTCTCTGGGTTCTTTGATATACGAGCAAATAATTTATTCTGAATTGCTAGTGAGAATCAGACATGCTTTTACTGCTTTCCTTGGGGAGGAAAGTATAGGAGAGAGAGTGAAAGCAACATGCTACAGTCTGAGAAAACACGAATCCACTTAGAATATACCTATATGTGAAGCATTATACCAACTTTGTCAAAGAATAGAAAAAATCTCAAGAACATGCATGGTACTTCTTACTTCAGAATGACAGAGAGGAATAAAGGCTGATCTTCTTCTGGGAATCCATTTCTCCATGAGTGTTCCCCAGGGCTTCTGGATACAGAAGGCTCCTCTGGGTTTTTTCTTGTGCCTTCACTTAGCAATTTCATCTTTTGAACATATAGTCCAATGCAGTGGGTTTATGCTTATTTCTCCACTGGACCATTGTATTAATGATTTTAAAGCTCTAAGGACAAGGACCATGCCTTTGTCATCTCTTATATTCTCATTGACTGGTTGACTTCATGGCAGACAATCATTCAGTCGAATACATTCTCCTATCAGGTACTAAGTCCTGAGAACACAACTTGGCCCCACCTTCACACAGCTTATGGGAGAAGGATGTATGAAAGATAAAGTCAGTCTGTGTCTAAAGATTGGTGAAGCAAGATAGCAGAGAATTTTTTTTTAATTGTGGGGGATCAAGAAAGCCTTCACAGAAAGATCCTGAATGTTCTTGATTGTGAAATGGGAAACTGCTCTAAGGGTTCCAAGTCCTCCTGTATGAAAAATGATGGCTGACCCAAATGTCACCACCTGGAGAAAGTGGGACCTGAGACTTGGATGTGTCCCTCTGTAACTGCTGATTCAGAGGGTCAGTTGAGTGGGGAAGAAGGGATTAATGAGGCAGTGGTGAGACAGGCAGAAAGTGGCTTATAATTAGCTGAAAGAAGTGCAGCTTTCAGTGGCCAGGCATCTTTTTACACTTGGAAGACTGGTAGGTCCGTAGGCAATCAGCCCTAAATGTTTGCTCAAGGGCAATAGGACCAATGAGTGGAGGTCAGGGATTATTCCATTCCTGAATTCCATTCCTAGATGGATAACCAAGGCTGCTGAGCACCATGGCTAGGCAGGATTGAGTGACCCACAGAATAAAGTCTCATGAATACTGAACAAAAGACTTCACTGGAAGACCAAGATCAAATAAGGACCAAGGCAGAAGGCTTTAGAATAGCACAGTGTATGAAGAGGGAGACTAAAAACAAAGCTGTGTCTCTCAAACAAAGAAGTCCCTAAAGGTTGTTCTTGAAGACATAGGTCTGGCTGTCAAGAAGAGAATTTATGGAGCATGACAGAGGTTCATTGGCATCCTTGCTTTAGGAGTAAGTGAGTGACTTAATCCGAAACCCCACAGGTTGGTACAGGTAAGTGCTCTTGTACTGCAGCTCCAACAGGAGCTGTGGAGATAAGCCTCAATTGAATATTCAATGTGAGGAGCCAGAAAGGACAGGTGTAAGGCAGTGACTGATGGTGTACCTAGTGTCCCAAGCATGTGATGGAAGACTGCAAATGACATCAAGAGTGCCTAAAGAGTGATAGACTTTTGCTGAGGTTGACCAACTGTTCTGAGATGGTATTGACACAATTCCCCAGGAGGAAACTCCAAAAGTTGTTGGAAGCATTGACAGTTTGAGGGAATGGGGTACCATTGGAATTTTGCAGGTATGGGTCCAATTGGTTAGCTTGGTTTCCAATATCTGAGCTTTAGAAGAAATGGTCAGAAAGGTTGCTGATCCATTCACTGAGGCATGCCAGATGCTAGAAACTCCCCTTAGTTGCCCTGCATTGGGGAATGTTTATGGAAGCCCATCGGCTTTCTGTAGTGCGTGTAGTGAGTTCACACAGCCAACTGATAAAGGGTCCACAGGGACGTGGCCCTTCATTAGTGGCTTCCTTGCTTCTGAGTTGAACTCAGCTAAAGCACATGAGAATAGGGAAACAGAAAATTGAATTTCTTATTCCTGCTCCTTCCCTGTGAAGTAGCAATGAGTGTGGTGGCTCTGTCCCTTGCCTAAAGGTCTCAGGTCCTGGTAGACACATAGTATCTTCTAGGTTCTAGAATTGCTTCCCATGGATTCTCACTTTGAGGTGCCATCCATAACGATTTCTCTACATCCTGCCCCAAATGTTTGTATTAAACTCTCCCTGGACTATTTTAATGGGCCATCCATTTCCTTCTCCGATCCTGAGTAGTGAGCTGGAAAGGAAGGCTCAGTCACCCTGTGGACCTGTTTATCACACTCCCTGGGTGGACACCAGCTCAACACTGTCCACAAAAGAGGCTGTCCTGTCTGGCATGCATGCCTTTCACAAGGAGTAGGTGTCAGAAGGAGAAGGGCTTAGTGAAAATCCATTTATACCCCTCCAAACAATTTTAATGCACATTTTTTGAGACTCCATGGCATTATATTCATGGCTTAATAACAAAAGCTATCATTGTTCACTGTTTTGCACTTCAAGGCTTCCTGAGTCTGAATTTCCTCATCGGTAAAGTCTGGATAATCACCGTCTGTCTTGCAGAGTTGTAGAGAGCATAACTGAGTTAACAGCCCAACGTCACCCTTTGGTAAGTGGCAGAAAGAATTTAAACCTAAGATCTCTGACTTCAAGGTCAGGGTTTTTTCCACCAAACCATGCGCCCCTGGATAGCACATTATATTTTTACAAGAACAATTCTGATAGAACACTAGGGAGATGGCAGGTGCTGTGCTCCATAGGTCCTTGTGAGCAGTATAGAGAAAGTAGGAAGGCCTCTTGCTTTTCTGAGTATAAAAGTGTTGTTTTCTTTCTTCCACTAGATGGTAAGGACAGCCAGGTATTTATAAAGCATTCATTGCATCTGTAAATAGAGACAAATATGAAGCAGGCAAGTAAACATGAACAATAGTAATCTTCACCATTATACTGACTGCTAATCATATGAGGACTCATCTACACGCTAATTCTAAAAACCTTGTGAAGCAGATATTGTTATCCCCGTTACATTGATGAGCAAATGAAGACCACATTCAGGTCTTTCAGCTACTAAATAGAGTCAAACATCCAACCACCTCTGTCTACTTATGAACCCTGGGACCTGGGACCTCCTCTACTATGTTGGAAGACAAAAGATTTGCTCCAGAGAAATTATTTCTTTTTTCTTTTAATAGGGAATTTAAGTTTCCCAAGGCTGTTCAAGCAAAATAAATGACCATTTCCTCACTGCACGTGGAGGTGGCTGGTGAACTGAGCCAGCCTCTTGTGGGTGGGAGACTCAGAGGCTCAGGGTGAGTTTGGCAGGAGGCACAGCCATGCCTTCATGCTGTCCTATCTTCAGCAAATTCTGGGGCTGCCCATGCAGGGGGAGACCTGACTTGCCACTCTTGCTTAGGTTTCCATGCACGCCTGGCCTTTTTCTGCTGGTGAATAATTGAAAAGAGATGAATAGCAAATGCCCGCCTAGTGATAATTACCAAATTCCTGTTTGGGAGGAGGGGGTCCTGCCCAGGACTTTATAAATATTGAATTGAGATCTGCTCAACTCTGTAGGACATGACTTGACTCCTCTGCAGCCTCTGGCCACATTGCAGGAAGCCGTCTCTTGGTCTCCTTTAACCTGGTGGCTTAATAGCCCATAACAGCCACCGTTAGATTCAACCAACCAGCAGAGAAAAGGGGGAGGGTGGCCAGTCCAGCCCAGGGGACTGTATCCATCAAGGTAGGTGGCACAGTGTGCCAGGACCCCCTTCTCTGCCAATCAATCTCCTGTTCCCCTCGGAGGTGCACAAGAGGTCTTCAAGAAAGGGTTGAGCAACTTCTCTTTTTTATTTTTTTGGAGGATTTTTTTTTTTTTGGGCTAGGCTCACCCACTCCTATTCAAAACAGTGTTTGGACTTAAAGCTCGACTTAAATTACTCAGAGCAGCTGACTCCTTAATGTAAATAATTTAGCTTAATAAATAAGTTAAAGTCTCCCATCTCTTCAGTGTCTGTGGCAGCTCATTCATCTCCTGTCTCCCCCGCCCGTCATGTTGCACCCCGCTGCCAGGACTTCTCTGGGCTGATGGCCTTTTCCTGTCCTGTCACAACAAAGGGCATTCGGTAAGAGGGAGACGTTTCAAGTGCTTCCTCGCTGGCTTCACCATCACTCAGTGGAATCATTGAAACGAGCAGGCAATTTGCAGGGTGCACAGCAGGCAGGCGAGCTGGGCAAGGGTGGGGAGGACCAGCCAGCTCTGGCCTCCTCTTCTGAGACTGGAGCAGATTCCTGGGAGAGAAGAGGGTAGAAGGGGCAGGGAGAGAAGAGACCTACAGAAAAACCAGAGAAAGCCAGAGAACAGACACAGAGAGAGAGACAGGAGGAGCGCCATAGGTGTGCTCTGTAAGCTGACCTGAGACCGCAGGAGAGAAAGCCAAGTAATGAAGATGCATGAAGACCAGTGTCAAGGCAGCCACATGCACCCTGCATGGGAAGCCATAGACCCACGTTCAGGGCTGACTACCTGGGGGAGGCCACTTTCTCTCTCTAAACTCCCTTTCCTGTTCTGTGCAATGAGGAGGGAAGCAAGCTCCTAGTGAGGCCCTACTGTGTGCAGGCATCGGGGGGGTCCCCATGACAACAGGGGCCAGGTGGGTGGGTGCGCTGGCCTTTTCTAAGAATCTCTGGGCTCCAGCAGGCTGTGATCTGTCTCCTCTAAGCTTGATGGAAATCTCAGGCCTGAGAGTACATACTCATCTATTGAAAAAGAAAATAAATATTCCTACTTGAAGAATTCACTGCAGCTGTGCCATCCATTGCCTAATAAAATAGCCATGTGCCCATGATCAGATGTGGAAAGAACCATAGTTTCTCCAGCTGCCTTCCCTGGACCCTGAAAAGGAGACGCGGACAGAGGCTAGCTGTGGTTGGAAAATTCACCCCTACACGAAACAGGTCTATTGGCATCAGTGTAAATCCAAACCCAGCACCACAATCCAATTAAAGTAATCGTCACCTAAATGGCCCCTGCAGAAGAGAGAGGCAGCTTCGCTGGGTGGAGGGCGGGGCCCGCATCCTTCAAGGAAATCGGATGGCTTGAAAACGCAAGAAACAATTTCTTCTAGATGGAAAATGAACGCAATGAATCTGAGTGCGGCAGGAAATCTTATGAGAAAATAAGACTTTGGGAGGATTTATTGAAAGACATAATTGCAACAAGTATATTGATTTTACATAGATAAGAAAACAAATATTGTCAGGGATTGAATTTGGTTTATTACATTCATTTCCCCACAGAGTTAATGCTTTTAAAGACATGGTTTATTTTTCAAATGGAGAAACATTGTTTTCAGAAACCTTTATTAGGTTCCTACAAGTTTCCTCGACTTCTCTTTCTAAGAAAATTAGTTTGTATGTATGTGTGAGGGCTCAGGAGGTCCTCTTCCTTCTGGAAGGTTCTAGAATCAAAGCCTGTTGGTGCTTCCCAGGCAGGGAAGAGTCACTTCCTGCTCTCTGTCCTGTCTCTTGCTGTGAGAAAAGCCAGTGACACTAACTTACAGGGGAAAATAAGAACTATTAACAGAGGTCACCCTCTTCACACAGGTTGGGAAGTTCAGACCCAAGGGCCTACAGGCCTGGGGCTATTGTATCAGCCAGAAATCTTCTGGGAAGGGGACACTGGTCTTTGGCTCTCATTTTGAAATCCTTAGATAAATCCTAAAATTGTGTTGCTGGGTCAAAAGTTGCAATGATTGCTACCATTTGTGAGAGCTTACAGATTGCCAAACTCTGTATTTATCCTTTCTATAGCTCCATGAAGTTTCTGTAATCCCTATTTTCCAGATCTAAATAGTGGGCCTCAGAGATTAAGCAATTTGACAAATTGATCAGCCTAACTCCACAGCCTGTGAGTTTAACGTCACCTCTGTTAAAGACATTGAGCTTTGTGCTGGTGCTGTGATGCCTGATTCTGTGCAATGACAGGGGCTAAAGTTAATTCCGTAAGTCTAGTGTCCGTGTGCATGACCAGATCTGTGCAGGTGCAGGGAGGATGGGACTCCTTTGTGCTGGGACTCTGACCTTGGTACCTGAAGATGCTTTTCAGTGAGACATATTCTCATGCTGACTCCCTGATCGACCACTCTCGTGTCATCCTCTCTTCATCTTGATGGTGCTTAGTCTGGCCACCTCTGGACCCGCAAGGCCATTCCTGGGGTTTAGCCAACATTTGATAACAATTTAAGTTAGCACTTAAGAGCACTTTAGGGCTTACAAGGTGCTTTTCTATTATCTTATTGAAACCATAAATTGTTCTGAAATTTCTGAGGCAGAAATTTTACACAGGAGGAACTGAGACTCAAAGAAGTTAAATGCCTTCCCTAACTTAGCCAGTAACCAGAAAATTCAAGAGAAGATCCCAAGTTGCCTGATGGAGCAAGACAGATGCTTCATGAAGTTCTTGTGGCCACCAATTAATTCTTCACTGAGCTCCCACGCAGCCCCACCCTTCCCTGGGCATGCAGGGGGGCCTCTGTAAAGCATTTCCATTCCTTGTCTGATAGCTTTGACCATGTAAATTATTCAGGATTAATCCTGCTTGCTCCTAAATCTCCCTGCAGCTTTTCACAAGTAACTAATACTTGTCTTAATCACATCCGAAGCTCAGTTTTATATGCCACTTGCAACAACACGTTCAATTATGATTGATTGGAATTTAAGTTCTGATTTCTCTTAGAACATAATCAGTCCTGAATGGGAAATTTTTACAGTGACAATTAAAATAATGAAAGTGAACTTTAAATGACATTCAAACAGTGTCACCTGGGAATAACTCCACAGTGCTGGCCTCCCTGTTGCATTCTGGGAGCATGGCTATTCAGCAGGCCTCTGTCTGGTGCCGCTAGTAATGCGTTTGGTGTGGCACAGGGAAGAGCTTAACCCCTCAGTGGAAGCCCTTTTAAAACCCACTGCACGTTGTCTACTACTTAATCATGTGTTTCCCTGGGCTGATTTCTATTTATACCTAAGAAGCATGTTAATTGTGCAAATGTGTAAACAGTCACCAAATAACTCCATCAAGGGAACGTCCCTGCTTTGGGAATCCTCTTCTAGGGAGGAGGTGGAGGTAAGAAGAGTCTTTCTAAATGATAGATCTGGGCCCCATGAGTGTCACTGATTTGCAAAAAATCAGCCCAGTGTTGAGGTTCCTCCCCCTACCTCAAGCAATGGCTTCTCAAACTGGGTCTGGTGAAAAAATAACACATTCATCTGGGGGTCTGTTCTTCTGTAGGACTTCCTTTCCTTTCCTGGGAACTCATGAGGTATGGCCTCATATTATTCCTATCTGAACTCACTGCACACAATATGAATCTCTAGGTAAGAAGGAAGGAAATTATCTTAACATGTTAGATTCTTAGAGTGGCTTGTTTTTCCTGCCTGATCTAGGACAGGATACCTGTGCCCATCTGATTGCCCTGGCGTTAGAGAATACTGAAATCTAGTTCCATGGGAATCTATCCTAAACAAATCATTCCATTGCCTTTTTGTCACCCACCAGGCTTCCCTTTGGGTCTTGTTATAATTTATAGTCTTGACACCACCCATCATTATAGTCAGATTTTTGTGTCCATCTTCTCATTGGCATTTTCTGAGACAATGTTAAGCCAGCCCTGCTTTCTCCTCTCTCTATTCCTAATACATTTCATTTATTTAATCTAGCATTTTATTAAAATGTCAGCAGTCTTAGTGTGTTGGAACCAGAAACTACCTTGAAAATCTTTTATATGTTTAATAAAATACCTGTGAGACAGTGATAAACGTGATTAGTGGGATGAAAATAAAATTGGCAGCCAGTATTTCCTTGCCTTGTGGAATCCCTTAAAGTGTATTTAGAGTTCCATCCTCTCATTTCCCAGCTGAAAGAAAAACTGAGGCTCAAATGTTGTTCTATTGCTTTCTAATAATTTTATTACAAATCATTTCTTACCAGTGAATTGAAGAAAGGGACCATATTCTATACTATTCTCATATCTGTCACGTTTTAAGCACAGTTCTTAGGAGCCTTGGTCATTGTCAGTCAGATCTCATTGGGAAATGAATGCCATTCTTCACAAATTTGAGGAGAATTTAATAAAGGGACAAGTACAACAATCTGGGTGTGATTTAAGGAAACAAACAAGGGAAATTTCAGTGTCCCTGTTCTAGCAGCCCAGAGGAATGATTACCACCCTGGGCCTAAGGAAATAGGGTGGCTAGCAGAACCCTGAAAGGGTAGCTGCCCAGAGGTCACCCAATAACTTTGTCTTCAGTAAAAGGAAAGGGCCAGCCAGCAGTGGCTCAGCAGGGAGAGAGCTCAGAGAAATATATCCTGATCTTAACCAGCTTCCAAACTTTGATATCCTGCTGGTGCTTTCCAGTGGCTAAGCCAGAAGGCCAGGAATAAGGTGACCCATAATCCCAGTTTGCCAGAGGATGAGAAGTTTCCTGAGATGTAGGACTTTCAGTTCTAAAAATGATCAACCCAGGACAGTGGGTCACCTCAGTAAGAAAGTAGTTCATGAATGCTGGCTCCCTGGGGATGCTGGAAAACATGGAGAGTGAATCTACAGGTGCAACCAAGAGATAGACACTGTAGGACCCCAATAAATGCTTGTGAATTTGAATTAAGAACTATGATTTTTGATAAATTATTAAGAAGTGTGACTCTGTACTTACTTCTTTCTAACCATACAGGCAAATAGGAGACTATGATAGATGGAGACTTTCAGATATCTCGGTTTCCATGGATAATGTCTACCCAACTCACCATTCCAGACTCCTGGGAAAATAGTCCTGTATTTCACCTTCATACCTCAGCATTCAATCACTTTTCCCAAATGCCTGCTCTGTGCCAGCGAGTGTTAGGTGCAAGGCAGATACCTAGACTGTAAGGTATGACCACTGCTCTCAAGTGGCTTATAAGCTACAAGATAATGCAGGGTTGTATAACTAAGCGTTCTCATACAATTATAATTAGCCAGTTACAGGTGATAAGTAAAGGAAAGCCAGAGTTTTAGTCTTAGATAAATCAAGATACATTAGAGTTTTTTTTTTCTTTTCAATTTTTAACGCAATTTCATTTTCTTCACTTCTAAATGAGGATCAGGGATAAAAGGTCCCTAGGTTCCTTCTGGTTCTACAAAGTATGAGAAATAGGCATTCAAGGTGAAATCTGTTCTATGTGGCTTGAGGCTGTCATCGTAGTTTTCACAACAGAGATGAAAGTGAATTATGGTCATTTTACCATGTTGTATTATATGCCATGTTTTGTGAAAGCCAAGCATATTGTATTTGCTTGACTAATACTCAGAACAAACGTTCAAGGTAGATATTGGTAATCCCAATTTTATATGTTATGAACTCCAGAGAAATTGTGCAACTTTTTCTGTTGTGTTACTGTCACAGCCAGTAACTCAGGTCTGTCTGACTCTAAATCCACAAAATGTCCCTTATGCTATGTTGCCTCTGTAAGAAGCTTCAAAAGAGAGGTGTGTGTATTTATTTGTTTGTTTGCTTGTGAGACAGAGTCCCACCTTGTTGTCCCAAGCTAGAATGCCATGGTATCAGTCTAGTTCACAGAAACCTCAAACTCCTGGTTCAAGTGATACTCCTGCCTCAGCCTCCCACATAGCTGGGACTACTGAAGCCCAGCAGGAAGCCTGGCTATTTTTTTTTTTTATTTTTGGTAGAGGTGGGGATGTCACACTCTCTCTGGCTGGTCTCGAACTCCTGAACTCAAGAAATTCTTGACCTCTCAGAATTCTGGGAGTGTGAGCCACCATGCCTAGCAAAGGGATGTTATTTTAATTATTATAGAAAAAAATTATCAAAGTCTTCAACTTTTCCTAATCCCAAATTTTCAGAAATATATCCCTTCTTTCTATGTAGTAGATTCCAGTAAACTAGATTTTTAATAATTGATAGGAAATTAAATATAGCAACATACAACTGGAACTTTACCCTGGAAGTGAGAACAATGTAACCTAAAAATTTGCACCCTCAACTGAGAAATTTGCACCCTCATGTTAACTTGATATATATATATAAAATGGCAAAGTAAAGTTTATCCCAAGAATGTTAGGTAAGTTTATTTAAAAATCAGGTCAGGGTAACTGATCATATAAAAGAGGAGAAAGCTTATGAGAGCATTTAAAAATAAATGCAAAAAGGGATACAAAAAATTCAACACTCATTCAGAGTAAATAAAGGAATAAAGGGGGCATTATGAAAAACCTATAACTATTATTTAATGGAGAAATAGTGAATATGTTAAGCATCAGGAACAAGGCATAATGTTCCCTCGTACCACTTCTATACAGCCCAGTACTAGAGGTCCTATCCAGTGCAATTAGGCAGGAAAAAGAAAAAAAGGCACAACCATTGTTAAAGAAGAAATAAAACAATATTTGTTGTAGAGAATACATGTAATTATACACATTTAATTACATATATAGAGGAAAGCCAAAACAATCTCCAAACTAAGTAAAACAAAACCAAAATGTAAACTATTAGATCTAATATATGATTTTAGCAAGACTGAGAATATAAGATCTATATACAGAAGCCAAGAGTGCTTTTATATACCAGCAACCAACAATGGAAAAAGAAAATGAAAAATCAATAGCATTTATAGCACCATCAAAAACATAAAACTCCTAAAGCAGAATTAAACAAAAGATATAAAAGACATCTATAAAGAAAACAACAAAATGTTACTGAGAGAAATTAAGTTAAGACTTAAGTAAATGGAAGGATATATCAGGCTCATAAATTGAAAGATGTATTATAAAAATGTCAATTGTCTGCAGATTGATCTGTAGAATTAATACAATGCCAAGCAAAATCCTAGAACATAATTTTATAGAAATAAAAAATCTGATATAAAAATGTTTATAAAATTGCAAAGTAATAGCCAAGGCATTCATCAAAAAGAACACAGCTGGAGAGTGAACACTACTAGATTTTAATCTACAATAATCATGACAATGAGATGCTAACATTTGTGTTGGCAAATTGATCAGTGAAACAGAAATAAATCCATACATAAGAGGTTAACTAATTTTTAACAAAAATGCTAATGCAACTCAATGGGGGAAAGAAAAGTCTTTTGTAATGAATGGTACTGGGTCAATTTGATATCTGTGAAAGAAAAATGAGTTTGACTTAGATCTGACATTATACCAAAAAGTTAACTTAAGATAGCTTAAAAATCCTTTATAAAAAAGGAAAAACTGTGAAGCCTCTAGACAAAAATATAGGATAATACCTTTGTAACTTGGTGGTAGACAAAAATTTCTTAGATAAAATGATAAGAGCTCATAACAGAAAAATCAAACAATAAACTAAATTTCATCAAAATTAATTTTTTTTCCAATGGGAGAGACAATTTAAAGCTAAAAAGGATAATGAAACAAATACAAAAATATAAGCAAAATGAAAGGGGAAGCCACAGAGTAGGAGAAAAGAAAATGTAAGATAGACCTTTTATCTACAGTATATAAAGCACTCCTGTAAAATCTAATAAAAATAAATAAAAGATATGGACAAACATTCATGAAAGGATATACCATTGATCAATACATGTACATAAAAATACTCAGCATTTTTAATCAGTAAAATGAAAATAAAAAAGCAAAACGGGATTCTACTGCACACTTGCTAACAAGGCTAAAATTAATTGTTTCAAAAGTTAAAGAAGATGCTGTGGAACTGAAAGTACTATGTTGGTGCAAGTATAAAGTGGTACAACCACTGTGGAAAACCATTTTCAAATTATAACTCTACTCTCAAGTGTCTACCAAAAATAAGCAAAAGCATACATCCACACAAGGACTGGCATAAGAGCATTTCTAGCAGTGCTATTCATAAAAATAAAATATTGGAAATCATGCAAATGCCAATTAACAGGTAAATGAATAATTAAATTGTAATATAATTACAACATAGAATATAATAGAGTATGACTTAAATATTAAAAGTGGACTTATAATATACACTATAACATACATAAATCTTCAAAGCATCATAATTGAATAAAAGAAGCCAGATGTAAAAAGTATATGCATATGTGATACCATGTATATGAAGTCCAATAACAAGCAAAAATAGTATATGAAACTGGAAATTAGAATAGTGACTGCCTATTGATTGTGTAGAGAAAGGAGAGAGACTGGAAAGGAAAACATGGGAATTTTTAGAATAATGACAATACTCTCTTATCTTGATTGAGGCATTGGTTACATGGAGATAAACAGATAGAAGATAGATGGTAGATACATAGATAGATAGATAATAGGAAAAATTCATTTCAGATCCATACATTTTACTGTATTTGATCATAGCTAATAACACATATGCTAACAAAATAAAACAAAGACCCCAAACACCACCAATCTCACCTCTGAGCTTTCTAACCAGGTAAATACCTCTCCTCAACCAAATCTATATCTTTTTCCATGCCCTCCCAAAATATAATTAACTAAGACAATGAGACTTCCATAAACCCAATTCCAATCTGACAATGCATTGAAAAATCAAGGGTACATATCTCCAGGCTTGTGTGAAGTGGAGTCAGAGAAATGGAGGATTGACCAGGGGTTGGTTATTTTAGGCTCGCAACCAGGAACTATAATAAAGATAAGTTTGAAGTCATATGTCAGACCAAGAAAACAACCTAGGAAAGACGTGAGTATTATTTGCAAAAAGCCATCTATAAATAGAAAAATCCCACTTAGGCTATCTCTTCAAGCAGAGTCAGAGCAGGCATTAGCCCATGTTAGGACTAAGGACATAAGCACTGGGAAATTCTAAAAGCAGGAATCAGAAACCCAAACATGAGGACATTGAATATAGGGTCCAAGTTAGGTGACTGAACAATGATGGAAATAGTATGCTGGCCTGGAAGGAAGGTAATCTTTGATGTGCTAGAAGAAAAACCTCAAGTCACTGGGAAATTGATGTATATAAATCAGATCGCAGCCATCACAAAGGTGATCTGATGCCAGGTGGCTAAGGATCCATCATTAGTTACGTCTGCAGATTGAAAACAACCAGCCACTACTATCAGGGTTAGGAAAGAGGTTATGTCAGCCTAGTGGCTGGCCAGTTCTCCAAGTGAACAGAACCAACAGGAGATATAACACAGACACACACACATGCGCACATACATGGAGATGGCAGGGGAAGAAAGAGCAAGAAAAGAAGAGATTGATTCATATTATTATGGAGACCAAAAGGCTTAAGATTTGTAGTCAACAAGCTGGACACACAAGTTTGCTGAAGGTGAAAGTTCTGGTCGGAGTCCAAAAGCCTGAGCACCAGGAAAGCAGGAGTGTGTGTTCCAGCCCTTAGTCTTACTTCCAAACCAGGAGAAGGGGCTATCCTAGTTTGCAAATCATTTTACCATAAGGATATCTGCACTAGAATGTTTATTGCAGCTCAGTTCACAATCACCAAGACATGAAATCAACCCAAGTGCCCATCCACATATGAGTGGATTAATAAATGGTGGTATATGTATACCATGGAGTACTATTCAGCCATAAAAAGATGGAGATTTTACATCTTTTTTATTAACCTGGATAGTTGGAGAACATTCTCTTTAGTAAAATATCACAAGAAGGGGAAACCAAGTATCCAATGTACTCATTACTAATATGAAGCCAATAGATAAACAACTATACACCTACATAAAAGAGAAAAAAGCAATTAAATTCAAATGGGGGAGGGGAGAAAGGGGAAAAGGAAAATGGGAGAGGGATCAGTATGCTCTCACCTAAGGTGCATAATGTAAGGGCATTCAGCACGACCCCTGGGTGCTCAACTACAACTTGAACTTTACCTAAGAAACAGAAACAATGTAACCCAATCATTTGTACCCTCATATTAATCTGAAAAAAAAAAGCTGAAGCTGAAGACTGATGTCCCAGCTCAGAGACAGTGAGGCAGTGCAAAAGAATTCCTCCTTAATGAGTCTTTTATTCTATTGAGGCTTTCACAGCTTTTTTTTTTAATGGGTTATATTTCTTTGCTTTCTTTTGTTTTTTAAAAAATTTATTTATTTTTATTTCAAATTAATATGAGGGTACAAGGTTTTAGGTTACGTTGTTCCTACTTCCAAGGTAAAGTTTGAGTTGTAGAAAGGCCCCTTACCCAGAGGGCATGCTGAACACACTAGTATTATGTACATTAGGTGAGTTTCCATTAATTACCTTCCCCCTTCCCCTCCCTCCTCACCCAACCCCCTCAGTTAACTATATTTGTGTTTTATCTTTTGCATGAGAGTGTATATGAAACCAATATATTCAGGCTTTCAAAGGATTGGCTGAGGTCCCTGAACCTTAGAAAGGGCCATCTGCTTTATTCAGTCTTAACAACTCAAATGTAAAGCTCATCCAGAAACTCTCACAGACACACTCAGAAATACTTGTTTAACCAAATATCTGGGAACCCTGTTGGCTAGTCATGTTAACACTTAAAATTAATCATTACACTCTGTGTGTGAGAGATAATACAGAGACGTGTTTGGAAGGTGGGATTGATTACAGGGCACCTGAAAGCACCATGCGCCTTTCTATGGGCAATATGCTTGAGTATCTGTGGGGAGAGGAGAGAGGAAGCTGGAAGGAAAGATGAGAAGCTCAAAGTAAATGTTTCCCACTCCAATATAGGACTGAAGAAGGAGAGTCAAGAAAAGAAATTCACTGTTCATACTAGCAGTGTAGGATTTGAAATCTGATTTGAAATCTGGTTAATCACATTGTGTGTGCCCCTAATAGTGCAAAATGGGCACTAATTCCTCACTTAGACTGAACCTGTGAATATGGTGAAAGGACAGTCACGTTTGGTGCCTGTGTCTCCTCCCATCAACTCTCTCCAACCCCACCTCCTTCCCTCGATTTAGAAAGTACACTCCTAAATCAAGCAAACCCAGGCTCCCCCCTTCTGCTTTTATCCTCCCAGCTCCATGGCACCTCAGGGTCCTAGTCTATGATTAGTAATTCACACCAAGGTGATAATGGGTGATAAAAAATTGATGGCACTCTATAGCCTTAATGGCTATTCAAATCAACTAACCACTTGCAATATACTAGCTAATTCACTTGCAATCCATCACAGTTTAGCCCAGAGTGATAGAGTGGTGAACCTTTTCAGGTCTACCAGGCAGATAGATGCACCAATAGCTCATGCCAGCATCATGCATGCACCTGCTGTATGCATGGCCACAGCCACACCATGTGTGCAGGAACAACACCCCATGCTCCTCAATGCATTCTCAGTGAAAACCTGCCTTGGGGATTTTATTATTTTATATTTCACTAAGAACAGTGTCAATCTAAAGGAAAAAAAGGAGGCAAAATTAGTGTGGTTTATTTAGCCCGAGTTTGAGAACTGTAGCCTGGAAACACTGAGTAACTTTGAAGAGTGCTTTGGAGAACACAGGAGAAGCTCAAGCTTTTAAAGAAAAAGATATATAGAATGGGTGAAACAGAAGAGGGGCTGATTGCAAGTCATTTGTCAGAAATTCTCATTGGTTTACAGAAATGAAATTGATGAGCAATTGGCTACACGTTGTTGGACTATAGGGTATGAATTATAGTGTCCAGGGAGTGGTATTGTTAGGTTAATTTATAGCCATTGGCTGTCTAGAGAGAAGACTGCTGTCTCATTTTAACCTCTGGGCATGATAATTTGAAAAAGGCTCCTATGGCTATGGTAAAAATTTCTTTTCTTTCTCAAAAGCAAACATACCTATCAGGTGCCAGACACTGGTAAGTGCTAGGGATACTGAGGTGAATAAGACCTTTGCCATCCTTTCTATTACGTAATGGCTTAGTGGCATCCACAATCATATAATTTTTACTAATTTCTGCTGTATGCGTCCTCAGTTAAATACAGATGTGGCACAGTGTTTAGACTGTGGATCTCGAACACATGCATGCATGTTCAAAAACAGTGTCAAGTAAATGTCAAGATCTCTGTCCATAGACCTAGTCACAGAAAGGTAAAGAATCTACAGACATGGCCCCATCCTGCATTCATGAAGGTGGCATACTTGCTAGTGGAGAAGGAAGACTCTTCTATTGTACCTGAATACAAAAATACAAACTCTGATGAGAGTGTGAACGCCTATGAGGGATCCTGATTAGTCTAGGGGTTTGGGGAGGTTTATTGGATGGAGAGAGCTGAGATGAGAAAGGAAAGATGAGAGCCCACCAAGAAAGGGGACAGGGATGAGGAGATGAGGAAGGAATGGGAAGGACTGAGGACCTGAAGGGGAGGATTGTGCACATATGAGCAGGCTGGTGTGCCCAGAGCAAAGAGCAGGAAGGAGAGAGGAGAGGCTGGAGGGATAGGCAGGGGCTGGCCCTAGTGAATGATCATGAGTCATCCACTGATGACTGGATGGAGGATTTGCTTTTATTATAGGAATGAAGGAGAACAAATGAAGTGTTTTAAGCAAGGGAAGAACAAGAGAGATAGCCATAAATTTGGGCAAATTATTTCTTTTCTGGGCTTTAGTCTTCAATAAATTAAGAAAGATCACTGGATGATCTCTTAGGTTCTTTCGTCTCTAATATTCCATGGTTCTGCCCCCTCCTTTGGTAGATATTGGGACCAGCCACAAACACTTCTGATTCTTCCTTTGGCAGGTTGTAGATACAATTCCCTGGCTCCTTGGAGTTAGGTGTGGCCCATGGCATGTGAGCAAAGTGACCTGTGAAAATTCTATGTGGAAACATTAAGAGCCAATATGTACTTCTCCAGGTACTTTCTCCACCACCGCAGCCAGCAATATTTCAAATAGTGGAATATCTGCATTCTACAGTGAGGATAATGGAGCCAGACAACATTCACAGGGCAAATAAAGTGACCAAATAAGCAAACTTTTGCTGTTTGAAGCTACTGAGATCTTAGGGTTGTTAGTCAGCACACCCCCATGCACATACACCTGCATTCATAGTAAAGGACATTTGAGACAATTGTTTGGTCCATGGTATATGTTTGGTGCTTGAGAAATGATTTTTAATGTTATAAGCTTTGAGTTAATGTTTTCCAGGTCATTCTGTCTGTGCCTTTGTTTATCCCAGCCCTGAAATGGAACTGACCTTACTTCTAGAATTGCCAGAGCTGGAGGCTAATCAACAGATAACAAAGCCCTTGACATCTGTGAAGAGCTCTCTAGATGATGAATAATAGAGTGGGCTGGCACTAGCTCTTGGCCCTGGCAAGAGCACACATGGAAAGCCATTGCCAATTCCTCCCTCTGGTCTTTCTACATCGTTCAGAGAAAAATCCAGGGTCCGGAGAACATTGTTAGGTCTTTCAGGCTGCAGTGATGAGAGCGACTGTAATTAAGTCCTTATAAAGTCCACCTTGCATCTTCAGTCTCTCAAGACATTTCCAGCCCAACATCTCTACAAGCTGAGTCAGGGTGGGAGGAGAAGCAGCAGCAATTCTTCAGCTGGCTCTGATGTTGGCCTTGAGCCAACTCCCACTGTCATCCTGATTGACACATACACACACACACACACCCATCCACACACTGACATCAGGCTTTGTCATCACAGGGCAGGAGTCCAGTGATCACTCACTTTTATTTGGGAAGAAGCAGAGTCAAGCTGGGGCTGGGATGACCTGAGGTGGTTGCTGCATGGCCACATACACACATGGAACCCAGTCAGCATGCTCCCATCCTTTACAGCACATGAAGGAGAGGACCTAGGACTTGATGGAGAAGTTCAAAAGTTTCTTTTACCAGAATTGTCCATGTGATCTTGGACAAGTCACTTAATATTTTCAAACCTTGGGTTCCTCATCCATGAAATTAACCCAAGGACTGAATGAGATAATATCTTTAAAATCCCATTTGTAAAATCAGGAATCTCCAGTCAATTTCTACCCTCTTCTGAATGCTGCCACCACCATCACTAATTAGGGAAAAATGCCATCTGACCTTGGTCTCCTCTGGTCCTCCCACCCTCTTTTCTTCTTCACTTCTTTTTTCTTTATTTTTCCTCCCAGTATTCATTTTAGCCTAATTCTCTCTATGAAAGAATAATCCTGAGCTGTCTGAAACCTCCACCCACCCACCATGTTGAGGGAGGCACAACTGTTGACCTTGACCAAGGCCATGGGTCCATCAGCAGAGCAGAGAGGGAGAATAGCATCCAGGGGCTCAGGGGCTGCAAGGCTTTGTGCCTCTAGTAGGAGGGTGGATGATGGACAGAGAGGAAGTAGAGAAGGGAGCAAGGAGGCTGTCTCCTGGGAAACAGACCCACCATCTCCTCCTCCTCCTAGTTACTTTCCATTGTTCCTGCTGAATGCCTCATCTTCATGGTTGAGAGGCCCACTAAGGTCCTGGCCCCTCTCCCGCCTCCATAGGGTGCCTGTCTGTCCCCTCCCTACTAGTTCCACACGCTTCTGTCTAGGCAGCCAGCTCACTTTCAGGACAATTTCATAAACTTCTCAAAAAAAAAAAAAAGGAGAGAGGGTTGATGAGCAGTCCCCCACACTTGTTTGAATGACTGAGACACTTGCCTGGCACATAGAGAACCACTTTTCACAGGCTCATTATATACTGGTCACCTGGTGCACCATGTGGGCACTCAGCCTCCTGGGGCCCAGTGTTTTACACTCCCCTGCCCACAGGTTCTAGGATGCACCTCCTCATTAATTCTACCAAGAACACTGGTGGTCTACCTTTAAGTAAGTTTCTTAACTAGTTTGGGCTCTAGTTCCTTCACCCACAAGATGAGGAAGGTAGACTTGGTGATTGTCTTTCATGTCAGACCACCATTACCTGGTAGCTTTTAGATGAGCCATGATCCTTCTGAAATTCCATGCAATGCTTTTTGTGTCTGTTTAGGCACTTACAGTCTGGGAGGGGGTGCTGTTCTACGGCCTCAGCAAATCACATTCTTTGGAAGCCTCACTATTTGAGAAAGATCCATATCAGAAAAATGGGATAAGGGATGAAAGGCAGGTCTTCAGGCAAACGGAGAATGAATTTAAGCCTGCCTTATGACCTGGGAGCTCAGTAAAGTGAGACCCTAAAAATGACTGCTTCATTGGGAGGGCTGGAAGATCTAAGGCCCAGCTACCTGCTGTACCACAGAGCAGCTGCCACTGGGCAGGAGTGATCCAGGCAGATAGGACAGCTCAGAGGGCCTTGGCATCTGTAGTGTTAATGTCTGGTATCTCCCTGGCACTTCGGCAGAGACTGTGCCATAGGCTTGCATGCCATGTCCTCTTCCTGGGCACACAGAAAGACTACATTTCCCAGACTACCTTGATGTTAGGCTGAGTCTATCTTCTGGCCAATGGGATGTGAGAAAATTTACATAAGGCACTCCCAGACCTGTCTTACACATATCTTTCTTGGACTATGGGACCTAGCTGTTAGATCTGTATCAACATATGCTATCAACTAGAAATAAATCTCTGTTAATCTACTGAGATTTGAATGTTTATTTGTTGCTACTGGCAGGCCTAGATTATCCTTCCTGATTAAATACTGTTCTTCAGCTCTCAAGCATAAGACAGTGGAGCTCTGCTTCTAAATACTACTCACTAGTAAACATAATTGCCTAATATACAAATAGGCTGAGGCTGTGTTAGTCTCTTGAATGATGAGTTGCCCCCAGCTCCTATCTCACTCTGCCTCTGACTGAGAAATACTATGAGAAGTGGTTGCATCCTTGGTCAAATAATATTTTAGAAATGTGAACATCTTTCATGTATTCCTATATCAGAAGAGGAAGCTGGCATCTCCACAGGATTGCTGTAGCACACTGATTCAGAGGTAAGGTTCTGGACCTAAGTAGCTTGAGTTTGTACCTTGTTCCAACACTTAATAGTTTTGTGACTTGGGCATGTTGCTTAATTTTCCTCTTTATTTTTCTCAACTTTACTTCATGGTTATTGCATCAGACAGTGATTGCTGTATGACAAATTATCTCAAAACTCCATAGCTTGAGACTTAATATTTAATATTTCTCAACTCTAGGGGTCAGCAGGATGGATCTTCTTGGTCTCATGCATCTGTGGCCAGGCAGGTGGCTCTGCTGACTGTGAAAGAATCTCTCTCTCATGTTTGGGGGTTAACTGACTGTAGGCTTGTCTAGTGGCCTCAACTTGAACAACTGGGCTTGACAGTTGTTCCAGATAGTCTGGGCTTATTTCCAAGACTATAGCAGGATTCCAAGAGACAGAATGAGTAGAAGGCTCAGAATTACCATATTATTCTGGTGAAAGCAAAGTCATCAGTGAATTTTGGTCAGATTCAATGTGTGGGAGAAGAAACTCCATCTTTTTGGGGAGAGGAAAGTTCATATTACAAAATGAGAGGACATAAAGAGCCCATTATTTAAGGTCATTGATGGAATTAACCTTCACCCTTATTATAAAAATTAAATGTGTAATAATGTTGTGTTGCAAATTTTAAATTTTCATATTTTCTTCCAGTCTCAAAATCTTCTCAAACTGGCTGTGAGACCCTGCCCAGGTGACCACCTGCACCAATGGGATGAAGTTGGCCTCTGCCATAGACCTTCCTTCTTGTACTTTTCTAATTGTTACCTATTGATGTTCAGATGCACCTGTGAAGTCCTCTAGTGCCTTTCACTTATGGACTTCACTCTGGCACTCAGTGGAGCACTGGCTCAAGGGGCCTCCCTCTTTATCAGGCCATAGTCTGAGCATCCTCCCTTGAATTCTGTTGACAGTCTCCTTGTGGGGTGGGGTGACTCTGTCTCTCTGGGATCTGTGAATATTACAGATTGGTTTTCCTATGCCTCTCCTGTGTCCCCTCTTGTAGCCACACCTGACTGATCAGCTCATGAAAAAAAGAGATGTTTGGTGTATAGTACACAGTAAATGTTCAATGCACATGCACCCTCAAGTACCTTCTTCTCTTTAAACTCTTCACTGATAGAAATACTAAAATATTTACTGTACGTACTGCATTAAACATTTCAAACAATTATCTTATTTAAGGTTTACATCCACCCTATACTACAGGTTTTAGAATTCTTTATTTCATCTGTGACAAAACTAATCCTTAGATAGGTTCAGTATCTCACCCAGTGACCAGCTAGTCAGTTGCAGAACCAAGATCAAACTAAATCCATGCTCCTAATCACTAACTGAATGGCCTCCATTGACTGAGAAAGAACTTGACTTCTAACATATGTTTGAGAAGGGCTGCTCTAAATTTTAGAGTTACCTCGGTTAGTTCAGCTGCCACTGTCCCCTGTATCCATAACAGGGCATGTCAATAACCAAGCTAAGCCCCTAGACCACTTATTGCTTAGAACTAGGTTCTGCATCTACCCTGGGCATGGGTTCAGAGGTAAATGCATTTTATCTCTCTGTGGTCCCCATGTCAGCTCATGCCTCATCTCCTCTCCCTTGCCCACTCTAGACGCTCATAGTGAGGATGGCTGATGTCTCCAGTGGCAGGATGAATACTGTCCAGGACCTGGCCAGGTGAACCCCCAGGGATATCAGCCCAATGCCCTGGGAGGTTTTTGAAGGTGAGTCTTACTATCTAAGCACAGTATGGGTTAGATTAGTCTGAGTTCTGTTTGCAAAAGTCACTTTATTTGCAATATTTTTTCTCTCACTACATTGACCCCATACACACTTCTGGTCTTATTTTAGTTCTTTATGAGAACAAGAGTCTTGCCCTGGAGTCCCCAACCTTGTCTAAGCTAATAATCCAGCTATACTCTTGCTATTGGGTTCTGCTTCCTCTACCCCCAAAACATTCAGAACAAGGATAACAGATGTGATCTTCCTCAAGGCCTCTCTCTAGGTAGGTGGGAACAGTATCAAAGCCACATTTAAACCCAGCAGAAAATGGTGCGATCAGCTAACACCATCTGCCATGAGAACGAGAGTTAGAATGACAACAGGAGTTACTGTTATTGCCATCCCAGACCTAGAATAAGAACGCCACCACCTACTGGGGTTCTGAAATCACATTGCCAAATTGCTTCCTTGAGCTTGCCGGGCCTTGGACCCCACGCATTGAACTATTCAGCCATCCCACACTCCACAGGGCTCAGCCCCAGATGCTGAGTTGCTTGGTTGATTTCTCCAGTTATCAGATCACTCATTCATGGTTTTTTTTCCTCCTTGATGATTCAGATTATTCCCAAAGAACAGCTTCAAGCTGAAGGGTGTTGAGTTATGATCAAACCCAAAATCTTTGATAATTCAGTTACAATGTTTGGTAGCCTGTAGGGTTGTCCTTGTACTACTCCTAATTCTTCACATTGGTGATGATAAGGACTGAAACCAAAGACAAGATGGAAAGAAGAGCAAAAATGAAGAATGAGGAAGCCACATGAAGAATTATTTAAGATCCTTGATTTTGCCTCTTCCTTGGATAATCATGACTCCTTGGATGCAGGTAGTTGGGAGAGCTTTTCAAAGCAAGGTGTGTTCTCAGATAGCCTGGGTTTGAATTTGGTCACTTCCAAGACCGGCTATGTGACCTTAGGTAAGCTGCTTAACCACTTCATGCTTCGGGTTTGTATCTGGGAAAATGAGGATAATAATACTTCCTAACACAAAGGATTGCTATGAGGATTAAATGAAATAATTTATGTAAAACATTCAGAATACTGCTAGGAATGTAATTAAAACTCAATAATTAGATCAGTAGATGTTAGATACTGCTAAGGAGTTTATGCAGTAGCTCATGTAATATGACTCTCTGAGATAAGCCTTGGTAACTCATTTGGATAATAAGACAATGAGAGGCCCAGAGAGGTTAAGTCTGTTGTTCAAGGTGGCAATACCAGTAAGTGTCACAGCCAGGAGTCAAGCCTAAATAAATGCTTTCTCCAGGAAGGAGCACTAACTGTTCTCACCATCCAAGTCAGAGGAAGCACCCTGGTGAAAGTAAAACAAAGCTGAAAGGCAGACTTGAGATGTAATATCACTTGCTATTCAACCCTGAGCAAATCACTTTCCCTATCTGAGCCCTGGAGTCCTGACTGTGGAGTGAGGAGGTGCCAACACTGAGATTCTACAGATAGCCCCAGTGGCCCATGCCCTGCTGAGCCTCTGCTGCTGGAGCAGCTTCTCCAATCTGCAGCTACCATTTCCTAAACAGTCCATGTATTTCTGGGATTACCCCTTCTGTCCAGGACCCATGGACCACATGAGGATCTTTTTCTCTCAGAGAGAAAAAGAAGTGGCTGCTGGATGCCACCCCTTGGCCCCACCCTTTACTGGCTCCTCGTTTTCCTTTCTGCTATTCCCTGCCATGTCAGCATCACCTTGCATACCAACCCCAGCGTCTGAAATGTTTGTCTAGAGCAGAAGGACCCTGTGAATGTTCAGAGGATTTAGTTGACATAAATAAAATATGCTCACCTAATTAGCAGAAACTTGGATAAAGCAGGGAGATTTCTTCTGGCAAAGGTTCTCTCAAATGCCAGATCAGAGTCCCAGGGTCAGTTGAAGCCCACTCCCTCCTTCCCCATTCTCCTGCAGGAATCTGCTGCCTTCCTGCTGCAGCCAGCCTTCAGAAACCTGGGATCTCTATCTTCCCAGCAGAAAAAAGAATTTATTAAAATGTTCACTGCACCTTGAATTGAGAAATCAGCTGCCCGGAACCCATGATCAATATGTTGTCTGTTGGTGATAAAGTGTTTCCTTGGATCATGTTCCTCATGTTCCCTTCATGCTTCAGAGCTTCTGGAGATCCGGGGGAGGCACAGGCAACAGGTGCTCTGATTGTGCGAGAGTCTTCATCCTCTCAGTGCCCCCAGCTCTCCAGTATCTGCAGCACCCAGCATGGGGCTTTTAACCGCCAGTGACTCAGCCTGATAGCAGAGGAGGATGAAGGAGATGAAAGGGTTTTACCAGAAGAGCGTGGTTGTAGACACTTGTCATGGTGAGATGTTGCGTTGTTTGTCTGAGTTCCCTCTGAGCCCATGTCTAACAGAGATGCTCGCTGTTGGTTAGCTCCCTGAGACATTAAAATTCATCAGCCAGACGCCCCTCTCAGCTCACACTAGAAGTACATGCACTGCTGAGATGCCACACTGATTTGTTCATTTGTTTCCTCCTAATCTTCAGCAGCATGGGGCTGTCTTCTGGCTGGCACTCTTGCTCTGCGGTCATCGCCTTCTCCCACACTTGGGGCCTCCTCCCCCCAGCTTTGTCAGTCTCTGTGAGTCTGCAGAATGTTCATTTGATGACTACCCTGACCCAGCAGAACTCTTTTATCTGGCAAGCTCTGGGAGCACTGGTAAACCCCAGAATAGGGGACTGCACTTGGCATTTTCTAGCAGCAATCCAGCATCAGTGACGTAATTGTAGTTTGTTTGACTTGTAGATGACAGGCAACCTTTGGTCTCATGATGGTTTTGGATACCTGCTCTACTCCCACATTCTTTCCAAGGCTGAGAGGAAAGTGCATACAGGCCCTGGGCCTGGAGTCAACCACAAGGGTGAGAGAGGTGCTAAGGGAGATGGAGAAGCCAACTACAGAGTGATGTATGATCTCTCACATGAGCCACACCAGCTATAGAAAGAGTAGGAACTGCAGTCATGCAGTGTCTCCTGGCTGTGTTTTGCATGTATGTATGTGTACACATGTGTGTGAACAAATGTATGTGCAGGTGTGTGTGTGTATGTGTGCATGCATGTGTACACATGTTGGAGTGAGTACATTTCCATGCTGCTGGCTCCTGAGCCGTAAGTCAGGTATTACAAATGAACCTAAGGGGCTAGTTGCTGTAGCTCACACCTATAATCCTAGTACTCTGGAAGGCTGAGGCAGGTGGATTGCTTGAGTTCATGAGTTTTAGACCAGCCTAAGTAAGAGCGAGACTCCTTCTCCAAAAATAGCTGGGTATTGTGGCCGATGCCTTTAGTCTCTGCTACTTTGCTGAGGCAAGAAGATCTCTTGAGCCCAAGAGTTTGAGGTTACTATAAGCTATGATGCCATGGCACTCTACCCAAGGTGACAAAGTGAAATTGCCAAAAAAAATCCCAAGGGTACCCCAGAGAAACTACTATCTGGAGTTCCCAGCCCTGACAGGATGGGAGGTCAGACATGCCTCTTTATACCCCCTCCCTTTTGCTATTTAGACACAACTGACCAGCGTCAACATTAAAATAGGGATCATGAGAATGACAGTGAAGACTCTTTGTGACAATAAGACACCAAATCATAAACAGAATCTAAAGTCACACAAGGTAAGGGTTAAGTCACGGGCCTCAATACTTAAAGAATAAATTGTTCTAACTTCCACAAGATGTTTCTTTTTCTCTAGGAGCTAAATAAACCCTAGTCTCAAGATAAGCAATATTGAAACAATTGCAGCTCACCCACTGCACTGACTAAGGGACCATATGGTATTCCACAAGCCATAACTATAGCTTTGATTAGATAAGAGACTTATTTCGGTAACTTTTTCCTGATAAGAAACCACTGACTGTGGGCTATTGGGGCCGGTACACAGAGGCCCTGTACTTGAGTGCCTTCATATGTTTCTGCTTTACCTTTTGATGCATGGGCCCAACAGTAACACACTGAAATGTTAAGTCTCCAACCCAGAGTGAACATGGGACACGTAGAGTGCATGTTTATTTAGTGTGCATGCATTAGAACTATGAAAGTATTTGAGCTCATTCTGTAACCTGTTGAATATGTGCACTTGACCAGCTCACTGGTCACTCACTTATCTCCCCTTTAAAATGCCTCTAATGGCTTTGGTCCAGAGGCTCCCCTTCCCAGTCTGTTAGAATGGCCACCATGTAGTCTGTAACCCTTCATAAGCAATAATGCTTTCCTTTCCAAATTTATAAATTGTGTAATTTTTAAAAGTGAACAGTTTATTGTATTTGTCAGTAATGAATACATTACAGACCACTCGTAAAAACTCAGTGGCTTGAAACATCAGTGCCTTGTTTTTGTTTGCACACCTGCAGCATCACTGAGGGCTGGTTGATCTTGGTAGGGTTCTGCTGGGAAGGCTGTGCTCTGAGTGACTGTCATTCTGCTTGGGCTAGTTTTCTTGGTGGAGCATGTTCTCTTGGTGACCACAGAGGCACAGGGACCAAGGAGAAATGCATAAGGCCCAAGAAGAAGGTGTGGCAAGGGCAAGGATGCAGGGAGGGGCGAAGATTAGGTGTAATGTCATGCACCACATTCCCTACATGACATTGGCCCATTTGACCTCTACCCAGCCCAACATTGAAGAAACTGCTCAATCAGCTTCTTGACTTCTCCAGGTGAGAGTGGGCTTCAGGAATCTTGGTTTAAAGCAGCATATGTACAAGGAGGAGTCAGAGACTGTGCCCCACCTGGGGCTAGCAGGGCACCTGGGGGACTATGCTTAGAGTGAGGTGGTGGACGTTAAATTGCAGTCCCTGCTTTTTCCTAACTGGCAATGTCATTGTAAGCAAGTGATTTTAGTCCATTTAAGTCTTCTTTGATCTAGTGAGGGGAGGGAAGGAAAAATCTCAATTTGCTCAATTGTTTCAGCCTCAGGGCTGAGAATTTCTAATTCTACCTCTTTCCCATATCTTACTGTCTTCTTTATTGATACCAGTTTGTGTTTCTTATAATAGTAATCTCTGCAGTCTGCTTGCACTGTGGATTTTTTTTTTTTTTTGCAGTAGATATTTGCCCATTTGTCCAGCACCTGAGTATCTTTCCTGTGTTTGGGGTATCATATGTATTTCCAAAGAAGGCAGAGCCCACCTTCTTTTACACAAGCTAAAAAGACCAGGCATGTTTCCAGCCTTCCTTGAAGTAGAATGTGGAAATTTGACCCATGTTTGGCCAGCCACAGGCATCTACCCCAGATTGCCGTGAGAGGCTTTATAGACAAGTAAGCCCAGGAGATGGGAAGCAGCAGCCCCAGGAGGGTGGTCTCTCCAGGGGCTAGGACAGCAGTGGAGCCTGTGGTGCCATCAGTATGGCAAGGTAGGCTATGGTGCTGCTAGGTGGCAATGATGCTAGAGGTTTAGATGTGTGTTCTAATCTTGGCTATGGTGCAGCCACCCAACTTCTCTTTGTTCTGTGCTATTTTCTGAACCTGGTTTTCATTGCATCCAACACGCTGTAGATAAATTCCTTTTCTGGCCAGTGTGGCTTTCAGTTATTTGAAACCAAAGCCCCTGAGTAATACATCTATTGTTTCACTCAATACCCCCTTTGGACAGTTCACCAGAAGAGAAGAGAGTTTGAGAGCCATACCCCACCCATTGGAAAAGACCCCAAGAGCAGAGGAAATGGAGCCATCCGCTTGATGGTTTTAGTGTGCAGGCTGGAAATATCAGCTGGGAGCAACTCTCTCTGCTTTCCTTTTGGAAAGCAAATCTTTCCAGATGGATTTTTCTTTTTTTTTCACATGACTAAGGGCTCCCTAAGGAGGAGTCAACTCACAGCTGCTGTGTGCCCCTTTTGGTCAAGAAAACCATTTAAAAATCCATGGCTGGTCTGAAGGGGGACCCCAGGTGACATCCAGAAACTATGATTGTCCACCTTGTTACCCTGACACAAAGCTGCCCTCCCTGTAGGAACCTTGCTCAGACCATGGGCAGAGTGAGGTGAAAAGGAGTGTGAGCTCACTGAATCACCTGTCCTCATCCTATTCTTACCTGGAGAGGCCACACCAGTGAAGAGACTGCACTTGGCATATTCAGGACCAGGGCCCTGGAGGAAAGAGAAGGGAAGAGGGGATTTTGGGTAGATGCAACATAAACAGCCACTTCTCAAAAGACTGCCTGCTCCCCCAAATGAGTACCTCCCCTCTCTATCCCAAGACTATACTGCAGTTGGTATTCGTCACCCCAACTCCCAGTGCAGAGTCTCCTAAGGAGTGTTATTAGCATTTTGGATGGCAAAATTCATTGTTCAGGACTAATGTCTGCAATGCAAAACATTTAACGTCCTTACTGTTAATCCACAAAATGACAGTAACTCACCCAGTCATTGTGACAACCAGGAAATCCTGAACCATTTCTGTATGCTGCCCAGGGGTGGTACCATTCTGCTGGGAGCCAGCGAGTTAAGAAGTCTAAAGGAGCCTTTGGTCAAATGCAAATAGTACATTGAGCATTTTGTTAACTATTTATGTTAAATCTGAATTGAAACTGCTAGACTTGCTGTGATGAAAAACAGGATCATTTGCTATTTTATGGGGACATTGCAGAGGTTAGTTTGGTAGAAATCTCTGGGATAGAACTGTCAACATTAGGACCTACTCAGTAGGCAGGCTTCAGTGAGAATGGAGGGAACAGAGGTGAGAGGACACCAGATGGGAGGCTCGGTACCCAGGGCACATAGCACCATGGTGCAGCCTCCTGCAGAGGCTCGGGAGGGAGGTGGAGGTGGCGGAAGACCACTCCCCACCAAGACAACCCTCTCTCCTGTTCCAACCAACTCCTTGGCTAAGCTCTCCTGATGATTGATGTTGAAAGACTACAGAGCTGCAGAAGTCTGTTGGCCACCAAACCCCTCTCTGGAACCATGTCTGGGAGCTGCGCTGCTGTTCTGTGTGATTGAATATCCAATTTTCCAAATACCTACAGCAGAGCAGAAAGTTCCGTTCACAGATAGGTATTGAGCACCTTCCATATGCTGAGGCCAACCCAGACACTCACATACACAGATGGAAAAAAGCAAAGCTGACATGCTCACATGTCTTACTCCCCACTGGGGAGGCAGGAACGTCAGCATACATCCCACTGCAGTGTGATCAGTGGGTTGGGATGGCAGGTAAGCTGGAGAGGGAGAAGGGAAGAAGGGAAGAAGCATAAGTTCGGCCTTTCCAAGGGGAGCGTTGAATAAGAGAGACTTTTGGGAAGTGAAGCAGAGGCGGATGATCCAGGCAGAGGGGTAATAAATATAAAAGTATATGTGTAAAGGTGGGGAAGTGGAAAGTAATGAGGTGTTTGGAAACCATCACTGGTTGTTTTGTTTGTTTATCATGGATATGTTTGTTGTTTCACCCCGCTGGGTCTGGTCTGCATCACTAGGCATCTGCTGCTGTTCTCTGGCCTCTAGGAATCCTTCCCCAGGAGGCTGAGAGGCAGCTTTCCCTCTCCTTTCTCTGCCCTCAGCTCTAAAACTTTCTCATATAATTTTCTCTCAAAAGATAGTGGCCAGAGCATATCCAACCATGATGGTGTCAGTTTCACTAGGGGTGTCACTGTCTGTGACCGGTGGAATGAGTGCAGGTGCATAGGAAGATAGGAGATTGACCCTTCCATGTGTGGTCTCCCTGTGTTCCTATAGGATCCAGCACAGCAGTGCTTTCTAGAAGTAGGCAGTATTTCATATTTCGGTCCTGGTAGTTGTGCCATCAGGCAGCCAACTGTATTATGTTGAGCTCCATTTCAGTCTTTACCTTAAACTGAAACCACACTCAACCTTGAACTAAAACCTTCTGTACACTAAATATTTATGTCCTCCCCAAATTCACATGTTGAAATTCAGTCATCAACGTGAGGGTATTAGGGCATGAAGTGGTGAGGCCTTTGGGAGGTGATTAGGTCATGAGGGTGGAGCCCTCATGAATGAAATTAGTGCCTTTATAAAATAAGGCACCAGGAGAAGATGCCTTCTTTGAATCAGAAAGTAGGTTCTCAACAGATACCAAATCTGCCAAGTACCCTAATCTTGGTCTTTCAGCTTCCAAGAATGGTGAGGAGTAAACTTCTGGTATTTGTAGCTCCCTGATCTTGTGAAAGACAGCTGCCCATATGGATGAAGACAAACTGTGGAAAGAAGTATTTTGAGTTTAGATGCCCTATCATTCACAGAGATAAGGGTGAGATTTGGGGTCAAACTCAGACTCTGATGAACTCACACCCTACTGCCCTCCTGGCAGATTACTGAACGATCCCTCCTGCCAAAGACTCCTTTTTCCTTTCAGATAATAGGAAAACTGAAAACTCCCTCATAGCTTAGTTTATAATCCAAAATGATGAGGCCCTGGAAAGCACTTGGCAGGTGCAAAGTTCAGTCCCAGGGTGTGTCACTGAGAAGGGGAAGCCTGACCCCAGAGCAAAGGAAGTCCCACTTACTGGAGCCTTGTTTGTGCCACTGGGGAGGCCTTACAAGCCCTTCATTCCTAATTACCCTTTGATAATGAATGAATACAATGGTAAATGTTAGTAGAATAATTTACTGTTCATCAAGAACAGGAATAATTAGAATAATTCCCTATTAGTATTCAGTGTCCCCTCATTGAAGGAGGCTCCCACCATCTCAGACTCCCAGCGCTCCCATTACAGGAGCAGAATCCCCCCTTCACCCCGCAGCACCAGCTACATCCAGCAGGGTTATTAGAAACGGGGAGTTATTGGCTGTGTAATTAACTATGTAATTAACTCAGAGTGCCAAATGCAATCAGCATCTAATCTAATAGAAATGTGTAATTAAATTGCATCTTTAATCCCTGGGAAAATCTCTGGATTTGGGTGTGGGAATCAGCCTGGCAGGGTGCCCCCAGGTCTCCATTATCTTCAATTAGGCAATTAATTGATATTCAAGTTACCTTTCTCATTCAAACCTAATTGAATTTCTCTCTGCTCCCCATGAGGTATAATGTGTTTATAAAGATGCTCTTCTCTGTTCACTGCCTGAAGAAGCCACGGGAAAGCGGACATCACCTGTCTCCTACTGCCACTTACTCAGGTATTAGATGCCAGCAAGTGGCCCCTTTAAGAGATTTATTGGTGCCTCCCTTTCTCCTTGGTAATTTTGCCTCTAACCATGGTAACTGGCCACAGAGCAGCTCAAAATGAATTTTTTCTCCTTATTGCTCCAAAGTCAGGTGTTTGATGCCAACATCTTTTTGTTTTCCAGCTCCCTTTCCCTTCTTCCTGACCCAGATGACTTCTCTCTAAACTCTTCCCAAGTCCTACCCTCTGCAGCTTACTGAGTTCTTCCCTGTCCTGCTTCCACCTTCCTCCCCAGATCAAGCTCTTGGAAAATAAACAGCAGGATCTGTGTGATTTCATCAAACTTCCTTGGTCTACAAAGATGATGCTCACAGTCCTAGAACCCTAGGACTTGGCTTGCCCTGAGGTGCTGGGGGTGGGGGGAGGAAAGACATCGAGGTGGAGGGAGGGTGGAAACACAGAGTGACAGTGGGAATCAGAAAGCACAAGAGGAGGTAAGGGAGGACAGATGAGGGGAGGAAGAGAAAAGAGGTTGGAGGAAAAATGATAGAGGAAGGAAAGAGGGATAGAAATACAAGAGAAAAGAGAGAAGCAAAGGGTGGAGTTAAGGACATGGGAGAGAGGCCCGTGTTTAATAGAGCTGTCCTCAAGGACACAGAGCCAGAGAGGGAGTGGGTGCAGAGTGTCAGCATTCAGAAAGAATCTAGTGAAAGGCTTGACTATCAGACAGACGCTCCAGCTGAAGCGGAGCCGCCAATTGCACTGCGCACCTGATAGCCTAATCTGAAATGAGAATCGCGGGGGAGGTATAGCTGTTCTCAAAAGGGATGCTTTTTATTTTTTGAGGGACAAAAATAATACAACTTTCCCCATCCCCTCTGCCTTTGGAAGTTTAACAGCAGCGCCTCCATTGAGAGACATCACTTATCTCCAGTGGCAATCAGCTCAAATATGTCCCATTATCAAGCTGCCTGCTACTGTACATCAGTGGGTGTTGTACCAACACAGAGTTGAGTGCAGGCGGATAGCATGCCGGGAATTGCTTGGCTGTTTAAAAAAACTTCAGTTCCCAGAGAAGGGAGAGGAAAAGTTTAAAGAAACTTCAGTTTCCAGAGAAGGGAGAGGAAAAGTGAAAGCCCAGGAGACAGAGATTGTGGCTGAGATCTGGGGCCTGGAGCAGAGGATGCCTGACACTGTGGCAGAGCCAGGGAATTCTGCTGGGGCAGAGGGGTCCTGAGGACCTGGCCATAGGGACTAGATCAGAATGAGGCCAGTGAGGCACATCTGGAAGGATCCTTACTCAGCATTGTCAAGAACTGGGAGCAACAGGGCAGGTGGATTGCATGCAAAACAATCTTTCCCATTCATTTCCAAGCTTAGACTGAGTGATTTGGGACTATAGGTTGGAGTGCCAAGGACTAGTGACCTCAACTATCTCCCCTACTTACTGTGTGTACTGCTGGAAACACTAATCTTACTTGCTGCTACTTTGATCACACATGACTTTTTCCTTGTGATCTTTTGGAAAACAGCAGTACCCTCACTAGCGATTTTCAAGTCTTGAATTGCCAATGTGCATATCCAATCTTCAGCAAGAAGAATGAGTTTCTGCTTTTTCCTACATGGCCCAATGCAGAGCTAGGGGTGTAGGGAACCCTTAATACTCAGTTGATAAATGGAATTTTGAAATCACAGAGGTAAGCAATTCTTACTTGGGAGCTTCTCCTGCTTGTCAGACATAGAAATAGGCTGTCTGGGTGCTTTATCTCATTGGATCATTATGAAAGTGCTATGAGGTAAGTATCGCTAGCTCCATTTCAACAATAAGGAAGCTGAGGTTCAAAATAGGGAGTGACAAGCCCAGTGTGAGAGAGCTCAACTCCCAGGCAAGCCTGCAGAGCCCAGCCATGAAGCACGACATCCTAGCCATGAAGAACCACGTTTTAGCCATTAAGAACTATGTCCCCAGCCATGAGGAGCCATGTTCAAGCCATGATAACCATGTCCACCCATGAAGTGTGATGTCTCAGCCATGAAGCACCATACCCCAGCCATGAAGAACTTTGTCCCATCCATGAAGCACCATATCCCAGCCATGAAGAACTGTGTCCTAGCCATGAAGAACCATGTCCCATCCATAAAAAACCATGTCCCAGCCATGAAGAATCATGTCCCAGTCATGAAGAACCATGTCCCAGCCAGGCACACCAGGCAGGAAAGCTCAGTCCCACCTACCACATCTGACTCAGCTCCATGTTACTGGGGGGTCTGGGAGGGTCTCTTCTACTCCCCATCCTCTCTGTAAAAGCAGAAGCCATTACCTGTTTTTGACCTGAATCTCAGATCATTGGTGCTATCAGTGATGGAGAGACAGTGACACACATGCAGTGTTCCTCCCTTCTCCATAACGAAGCCCTGTGTTCTGGGTGGAAGTGTTTGAGAATCACTCCCATCCATCCTGGTGTTTCCCTTCACCAATAAGTTGGAGGACCTGGGGCAGATCATGAACCTCTCAGTGCTTTCATCTTCCTTAGATTTAAAACACAGATAATAATGTATGTTTTTCCAGCTCTGCCAGATTAGTCCAAGGATCAATAACGCACACGGTAATGCTTTTGCATACACAGAAGATTTTTATTTTGTGTATCTAAGTATATTCATATTCATTAGGTTTAAAGACTAAAACTAACTAGGAAATGCCACTAACAGCATAAAGGAAAGACCCTTTGTGTCTCAGCAGACTCTGTGTATAGTTTATACTGAAGGATAACCATTTGTTTGCTTTAAGGAAGAGAGTGGGCTCTCAATAAAGATATTCATGACTTTTAGGACATGAAAATGTGCTTTGGCTGTCACAAGTTTGTTTGAATTTCACTCCAGGGAGCTCAGCTCAGTAAACACTTTCATGTGTAGGCAGCACCCTTAATCAAGCCAGTGAATCTTAACCTAACCTTCACAATGAAAGTGTAAATAGAAGTCTGATTAAGTAATTGTTATTTGCCTGCTGAGAAGCTCAGTTGGGATGCCATCTTTAGAGTAATATGTTATGCAAATGTTATATACAGCATGTATATGTCTTCTCTGCAGCTAACTGTGTCTTTGAGCTCCTACCAGTAAAAGGCTGGCAATCAAAGACTGGGTTCTAGCCCTTGTTCTGTGGGTGACTTGCTGTGTGACCTTGAGAAAGTCACTAAAGCTCTGAAAGCCTCAAAGTCCTCATTTTGCACAGAGGAGTTGAAGGAGATCAATGATTTGCACTCATTTATTGTCCCTCCCCCAACCACGGAGTCCATGTTTTCAAAAACATCTACTCATCTGCATGTATTACACCATAATTAATTCATTTCCCTGAGTCTAAAAATCAAAGGCACTTGTAACTGGTAGACAGAGATTCTGATCAGACTTACATAATCAGAGTTAACACACTGAGCTAAGATAATTTAAACTAAAAGCAAAGAAAGATGATGCCTTAGTTTGCCGTGTAGCCTCATAACAGTTGGAAGAATGCAAGAGATTTTTTGAAATAGTAATAATAAACTCACAAGCCTCTATCATTACCTGTGCTTGCCCTTGGAGATGTCCAAAAAGATTGGATATCTCCAAAGAGCCCACATACTCTATGTTCCTGTCTGCCCACTCAAAGCTCTTGTCCAGCTCTAATGGTCTAAGATGCATTTATTATGGGGATATAAGTAGGTATGAAACTAACAAATATCCCTGCCCTTATGAAGCTTACATTCTAATGTATAGGAAGAGACTGGAGACAGGAAAAAACTAAAGCAAAATAATAGGTAAATTATAAGGGATATTAAAAGGTGATAAAGGTGTTAGAGGAAGAGAAAGCAGAGGAAGAGGGTGAGGATTGGTGAGAACAAGTTTATAGCTGGGGTAAGATTTCAGAAGGTAATATTTGAGCAAGGATTTGAAGGAGGTGAGAAAGCAAGATTGCACAGTGAAAGGCTCCAGGCTGAGGTCATAGTAAATGCAAAGGTCCTGAGGTAGAAACATGCCTAGGATGTTCAGAGATCAGCAAGAAGGCCAAAGCTGGTGGGACAGAGTGAACCGACAGAGTAGACAAATCAAAGTTGGGAAAGGGACTTGGTAGCTATCATGATGACATTGGCTTTGACTCTGTGACAGGAGCCATGGAAGATTTGGTGCTTGGGTTCAGTGGAGTGGCATGGTATCTGATTTAAGTTTTGGAAGAATCATCCTTCTCTAGGAATTGGTAACAGACTACAGGAGGTCAGGGGGTGGAGGAAGTGAGGCCAGCTAACCAGCTATTGCAGTGGTGGTCAAAGGTGACAATGATGGAGATGGTGATGGCAGTCCATTTATAGATACATTTTGAAGTTCAAGCCATGGGATTTGCTATTGGGTTGGAGGGTGTAGGAGAAAAGGGACATCAAGGCTTTGGGATTCATGGTGTACTGTCTATCCTGATGAGGTCACTGTTTCGACATAGGTGCAAATGTATTACACTCACATAATAGAGCTCTGGGTAGACACTTCTATGACTAATGACTTTGTATAAATTTTCTTTGACCTCCAGGGAAATCACTTAAATAAAGTTATCTGTGAGAAGCTATGATATTATGTGAATTCTGTGGAAGAATGACATGCAATGTTATATCTTACTCTCCAAAAACTGGTGGCAAAAATCCCAGCCATGGGCAGTGCTGAAGTGAAGCATAGAAGTTCGGGTTTGAACCCTCCATTCCTAAATGGACTGTGTGTGTTTATCATGGAGGGGGATTTCTGGCTTTAATTTCCCTGGGGATCACTCTGATTCCACAAATCCTAAATGTGCCCAGAAAATGAAATGACCCCGAGAGCCTTCTGTTGATGAAATGTGGCTTGGGAAAACTAGCCCTCTTGCTTTTTAAGGGAAATAAATAAATTACTCTTGATGCCCTTCTGAACATGGAAAAAAAAAATGGACAAAAACTAAAGTATAACTCGGCCACCATAAAGCCTTTTTGGAAGGTGGCAGGATGTCAATCAATAAAAGATTAGTTCAGACCCAATCTTTCCAAGGGGCTTCTACAGAATATTGGATTCAAGGACTGACTAATAGGTTTTACATGAAAGAATTGTAAGGCATACCATTTACCTTTAAGAAATACTAGAATATACAGGGCTAATTGGGTTTCTTTATTTCTTAGAGTCGTTAATGGCCTAATGATATTATTGATAGGGTTTGCTTAATATGCAGAATCAGCTACAGATCTGGGGATATAGAATCCTATTTCATCCCCCTGAATAATACCTCACCCAGAGAAATGCTCCTCCAGACACAGAACAGTAAGAAGAGTAAAATATTCATTAATAGCAGAAACATTTTCTATCCGAGATGGCCTGTTTGCAGCTCTTTGCCTGGAGGCAGGTGAACAGATGAGAGAGTATTATTTTTAGCTATCGGTTTTATGGTTCTGATTATTTAGATTAAATTCAACAAATATTTGAGCTACAACTATAAGCTAGACTCAAAAGTCTGATTTAGACCCACTTGTACCTTTAAAAAGTTCACAGAATTCCACTGGGGGGATAACAAGAGAGCTTATTTGCCATACAAGTTGATACAGCTATCCCAGAAGTATTTACAAAGAGTTAGGAGGCAAAAGTTCAATGAAAGAAAACAGCACAGTAGGTAGAAATATGGTAGCGCTTGCGGTCAGCACACATGGTTTTGAATTTTAGGTTGCCCCTTGTTGATACATGACCTCCAGGTAGGCTATACAATGTAAATTAAATATCTCCACCTTGCAGGATTGGTTGGGAGAATAAAAGTGTATATATTCCTATGTAAATTGGACTATAGTAGACACCTAATAAGTGGTGTTAATAAATAACACTCATTTATTACTAGTAATAATAAGTGAATAAGACTACTCCAGCAATAATTCTGCCAGGATATTCTCATTAAGGATGAGTTAGGAAAACATATTTAGAGGACATGCATGACATTGAAGTTGCTTCAACAATAAAGATAAGATGATAAATTAGAAGATAAATTAGTAGGGCAACAAGGGGTGGAAATCTGAGAGGGGTCCCAGCATGAGCTAACTAATGCCTGGGCGAAGCTGCTTGTGTGGCAAGATTGATTCAAAGTTGAGATAGGCTGGTGCACGCACTGGGGACCCCACTGATAGTTATGTTTTACGTTTAAAGAAATGGCACAATCCAGCTCTACAAAGATGCACTGGGACCACCCTGTCTTGCTGAGGGACAAATTGCACTTGCTTTACATTCTTGGGTCATTTGAGAATCTATGGTGTCTTGCTGCCCCAAGTATGGCCTGCTAACATTTAAACTGGTATAGTGGCCCACATTTGGTGACCCTGGGCCCAGACCTTGCTGCCTTCTTATACCTACAGCGGTTCTCAACCTGTGGGTCGCGACCGCTTTGTAACAATGAAAATACATCCTGCATATCAGATATTTACATTACAATTTATAACAGTAGCAAAATTATAGTTATGAAGGAGCAATGAAAATAATTTTACGGTTGAGGGGTCACCACAACATGAGGAACTGAATTAAAGAGTCGCTGCATTAGGAGGCTTTAGGAAGACTGAGAATCATGCCTTAGAATCAGTGTCTCCATATTGTTTTGTCCAGAATTTTAAGATTTAGTGAAAGCCATTAATTTAAGCATTCCACACTAATTTGATTCTCACTTCTTCTTTTTTTTTTTTTCTTTTTTTGCAGTTTTTGTACCAGGGCTAGGTTTGAACCCTCCACCTCCGACATATGGGACTGGCGCCCTACTGCTTTGAGCCACAGACACTGCCCGGTTCTTACTTCTTATAAAATAATAAGAAGTGAGAATCTGTTTCAACCTGCAATAAACACACACGTGCATATGATTATACACATACTCACACCCACTAGTTAAGTGTTTATGCACCATATCCCAATACATAAGAGCCTACCAGCATGTAAAGTTGGGCTGTTATCCCAATATGTTTTTCACAGATTTCAGAATAAAGCTTCTCACACTATCTTCTGCAAAGTGTTTGATATTCTTGTAGCTAAATCAGTAATTAGCACAATTGTAATTCAATACTACTTCTTTTTACTTTTTATTTTATTTCATGTTACTTTATTCCAATTTAGACCTGCATGTACCTTACCTTTTTTTTTTTTTAATCTCTTTGGATTAGGGCTTTCTTAATAGTGTGCGACCAAAAGAAAACATAGAGACTGAATCCTGTGATACCTATGACTACGCTTGTCCCCTATAATCCCAGTGTCAAGTTAGTGTGCTCATCAGAGTTTCCTCTTTGGGTTGGATTTATATTAAGTGAATGATAAAAGCTTAAATTCAGAAATATCTATAGCAAAACATCACATTCTCGGTCTTATGTGCTGTTTCCACATTAAATTTTACCTGGGAGAAAAGGATATTGGGTTTTTTTGCTGAAAAATGAAAGTTAAGAGAATCATTGTCATACCACACTTCCTTTCCTGTATCTGTGGCCGTTTCTGCCTTTGGGAAGATGGGAAGAAGAAAGTGTTGAGAGGAATGCAGGTGTGTAACCGCACTGGATCTGTATGTGGAGTGAGAAGGAGGGAGAAAGGCAGATTATTCCTCCCATAAAATCCCTGAGTATTCTCCTGATGGTTTGTTCTCTGTGTACTGACGGGCAGAATTTGATTTCTCCTGTTGTTGTTGCTCTAAGTCTTATGACTCCATATTTTAGCAGTGACTGTAATCAAGAGAAGAGGAAAACAAGTCTCGTAGCTTATTTAACATACACACGCACACAATTGCACATCAAGGACATCCTAAATATGCTTTTATGTGATAAGACCGCAAGATGCATTTAAAGTACAGAGAATGGCAGCTCCAGCACCACCATGTCAGAGGCAAACAGCATTGCACCAAGCCATTTGCTATTGGAAAGAGATATTTACAGGACTCAGTAGATGAGGCTTGTTTTCTGGCTTGGTGATCCTTTGTGCAGCTTGGAAGAATGGGGCTGGATTTGCAGACCCCAACCTCATGACATTTATAACAAAGCTGGTGGGCAATATTGCAGACACTTTTCAAGCGCAGTCTCCACCTTACAGCTCAGCTGAGAAAATGCCGAATAAAGATCTTCCCATTCTACAGATGAAAGGGGAGCTTACTGCATACCGCAGTAATGAGTGTCAGCCCCGGCACAGTATGGAAAGAGTAACTTTTGAGTCAGAGAGACATGAATTCAGTTTTCAGTTCTGCACTTACTGGTTTGTGCATTTGGGCAAGTGGTTAACCCCACTAGGCCTTAGTTTCTTTATCTGCAAAACAGGATTAAGATACATGGTTGTTAAGGAAGGGAGGGAAAGAGATCTAATGAGATAATGACTTTTAAACTTTATGTGGAGTGAAGGACAGAGGTGGAATTAGATAAGTACTATATGCAGGCTTCCTTCCTATTCATCTCCTTTTACCCACTTCTACAATTTAAAAGTGATATTTATTTCCAGATTAAATATCACTACCATGCCAGGCTATTTGCCAGGATTAAAGGATATTGATTCCTATATAAACTGATCTATAGTGAGTAATTAATAACTGGTGTCTATTGTAGTTCTATAAATGGTTAATGAGAATGAGAAAAACAACATCAACCATATGTCCTGTCATTTTTTACACAATCGTGAAGGACACAACAGTTCTGTAAAATCATCTCTTTTCTGTGGGAAGCTCCTTGATGCATGGTCTTCGTGAATTATTCAGGCAGAACAAGGTTCAGTGCTAACCCCTTTCTCAGAGTGAGCTGGAGAGTCCAAAGCTTGTGAAAGAGGTGGGATCCAAGTAGGCCATTCAAGGAGAGGAGAGAGTAGTTTGAATGCAAGGGAAGGAGGAGGAATTTCAGAAAGAAGATCCAGCAGGAGCAGAGACCTGGACACAAGAATCAGAGCAGTGTATGAGCAGGGCAGGGAGGATTCTGGCTTGGCTGGAGACCAGGAAAAGGATTTAGTAGCAGGGCACATGGAACACATCTCAGGAGATGTAGAACATTCTGAAAGCCCATCTAAGGAATTGGGCTTTATGTTACAGGCAGCAAGGAGCCAGTGCAGATTTTGAGAAGTGAAATGTTATGATGGAAAAGACAATTCAGTACTGTGGTCCCCTCCCCCAGGCCACAAACCTGCACAGCAGGAGGTGGGCAGCAGGCCAGTAAGTGAAACTTCATCTGTATTTTCAACCATTCCCCACAGCTTGCCTGAGCTCTACCTCCTGGCTGAGAGGCAGAAAGCATTAGATTCTCATAGGAGTATGAACCCCACTGCAAGTTGTGCATGTGAGGGATCTAGGTTGTGTGTTCCTTATGAGAATCTAATGCCTGATGACCTGAGAGGGAGATGTAATGCATTTGAATCATCCCCAAACCACCCCATCCCATGGTCTGTTGAAAAATGGTCTTCCATAAAACCAGTCTCTGGTCCCAGAAAGGTTGGGGACCACTGGTTTAGCAAACAAGAGGATGGAAGAGTTCAGGAAAGATTGGAGAATAACAAGTCTGAAACCAAAGAGGCCAGTTAATGAGTAATTGCACTTCAGGAAACAGTTATGAGGGCCTGGGCCAGGGTAGGAAGGAACACGAGAAACATGCTGGGGGACAGAGGCGTGAGAATTGTGAACACTGTGCAGGGCAGCCCAGGAAGGGTCCAATACAGGGAAGTAATGCTGCATATTGGACCTGAAAGAGGACTGGGAAATGTCTGCCTTTGGAATTACAAACGGTTGGTTTATGCAAACATTTGATTTCCTCTATCTTCTAAAAAGAAAAGACTTATAATTTGCACAACAGTGTTATTAATATCTAGGGCCTGTAAAAACAAAAGCGATGTTTAAACTCCTAGCTGCTAAATCTTCCAATTTGCACTGCTCTCTGCCTGGCTAAATTCACCACACTGCAGCCTGTTTGATGTGGAGCAAGCCTCTTTCCACACTCTCATCCTCTTGATAAAACATTAAATCAGTGTATTTCCCATCCTCACCCCTCCCTTTTTGTCTCTGAAGATGAGTTTTTCAGGTAACTGAAATTCTGTTTAAATATGTAGCATTCTGAAGGGAGCAACGTCAGTGGTAGTGATACTTCAAATCGTTAGATTTTGCGACTTTGGGCAGTAAAATAGATGCCTATTGGAGTTCATGATTCAAAGAGTTTCCATCATGTGGGTGTGGGGCAGGGGTAAGTGGAGGTCAGGTGAACCCAAGGGGGCGGGTCAGACTTCACTGTGATGTGCCACTAGAGTGTCACTTTAAAGGGAGCATTTAAAAGGATGAGGAAGACAAGTTTGTTTGTCTTTGATACCTCTAGACACCTTTCCTCTGCTCAGCCCTGGGCTGTACTGTCAAGGTGGTGAATGTGTGTGTATGAATGTGTGTATCTGGGATTGGATGCACATATGTCACTGTGTGTATACATATATGTGTGTGTGTGTTTATTATCCATACAAAGAATAGCCTTCCCCCTCATCAGCCAATAATTGCCCGCTTGGGGGAGATGTCGTCCCTGTTGTGGATGTGTGGTTCTAGTTGAAATAAAAGCAATTACGTGTTTCCATTACTCACTAGATTGGAAGTTACTGTAAGACACGAATAAGCTCAGAGGACACACAGTGGGTTGAATGATGGCCCACGAAGATACATCCATGTCCTCACCCTGGAGCATTTGAGTATTACCTTATTTGGTATTTTTACCAAATGCTAGTTTTTTATCAGTTGTATTTATGTGTGTGCTAGACCCTTCAGGAGATGGATCTTTCTAGATTGTCCAGGCAGGATGTAAATCCAATGACAAGTGTCCTTCCAAGAGTCACACAGAGGAGACACATCAGACACAGGAGACCACGTGAAGACAGAGGCAGAGACTGGAGTGATGCAGTTCCAAACCAAGGAAGACCTGGAGCCCCCAGAAGGTGGCAGAGATAAGAAAGTGGCCCTCGTGACACCTTTATTCCAGACTTCTATTTTCCAACTGTAAGCAGACACAGTCCTGTGCTTAAGCCACCCAGTTTGTGGTCATTTATTATAACAGCCTCCAGAAACCAACAGGAGAGAATGGCTAACTTTGCCCCAGAGAACATGAAGTAACTTCCAGAGCAGGTGACTTTGGGGGCTGCCTCTAGACAAGCAGGACATTGGCAGGCAGAGAGAAGGAAGAGTGTCCGGCAGGAAGAAGAGTCTGTGATGGACACAGGAATGGAGCAAGGAAGGAAGGGGGCTCTGCCTCTCAGGCTCCCCTCACTCTCTGTGCGTGGGAGAGGTTCAGAGTTGGGTGCAGGCCTGCATTTCTGCTCTGTGCATTCTCTCTGCCTCGGTGAACTTGTACTTTCTCCAAATGCCACCTCCATGCTGATGCCTCCCAAATGTTGAGCTTTAGTTCCAACTACCGTCTGATGACCCCATGCCTGTCTCCTAGGCAGTTCCAGAGGCGTCTGCAACGTCAACTCTTTATTCCCGCTCCTTACGCTGTACCTGCCCAAGTATCTCCCTTCTCTGAATCACCAACAATAAGCTCCTCCCTCCTCCTGACTGCTCATTCAAGAAACATGCACATACTCATGGATTCCTCCCACTTTCTCTGTCTCCACCTGCAATCTATCTTTCTCCTGCAGTGTACGTACTCACACTGGCCCTCTTGTCTCTGTCCTGCAGGTGCTATAACACCAAAGCAGGACCCCGGAGCCACCTCAGTTCAAATCCCAATTCTGCCCCCATCTTTACCAGTTTCTCATTTGGAAAGCAAGATAAAACAGTGATAGTGCTTGCCCCACAGTATCACTGCAAAGATTAAATGAATTAATCCAAGTGAAAGGTTCAGGATGCCAATAATGTTAGCAATTATTATCATCACTGCCAATACTTTTGGTCAAGGCCTTAGCATCTCATCATCTCTCACTTATACTGTTACGAGAGCCTCTGATTTGCCATCTTCTGATACCTTCCTCAGCCCTTTAGAAACCATTCTGCACACAGAACCTTCACAAGTTTCCACTATGCTTAGAATGACCACCCTCTTACCACCTTCCCCAAGGCGCTTCCATGGCCAGCCTTGGGTCTCCCTCCTATTTTAGCTCATGTACTACCCACCTCACTTACTCTAGGTCAGGGCTGTCCAGGATAATAGCCATCAAGCCCTTGAAATGTGGCTATTTCCAACTGATAATGGCTCCACGTGTGAGATGCATGCAGAAAGTCAAAGACTTACCATGAATAAAACTATTTTAAAAGTCTCTAATTTTAAATATGTTTGCACGTTGAATGCTAATGTTTTGGATATATTGGGTTAAATGAATATATTACTACATTAATTTTATCTCCCGTTTTTGTTCCTTATTTTTTATGTGACTATAAGAAATCCTAGAACCAGGTATGTGGATCACATTTATTTCTGCCTAGCAGCTCTCCATAGACGTCTATCCATTTCTAGAACAAGCTAAGATATGTTTAATTTTGGCCCTAGTGTTTGGGGCTCCCTCCACCATTAATGCCCTCACCCTGCTTTTAAGGTGGCTAGTTTTTGTCATTATTCAACTTGCACATGGTCCCTTGAAAGAGGATTCTTCCGAACATCAGTGGCTATTCACCATCCTGCACTCTATATATTTCCTTCTTAGCACGAACTGTTGATTTGCATCTGACCCATTCTTCCCGCTAGAGAGTAAGGCTCATGATTCCAGAGCCATCTGTCTTGTTCACTGTTACACCCCCAGTGCCTGCGAGGTGCCTTGGGCATGCAGTCCATCTTCAACACACATTTGTTGAATAAATGAAGCAACAAAGAGATTGCTCTTTAGAGAAGGCATTTCTTACAATTTGTGAGATTCTCTGGGCTCTCTAGAGGGCAGAGAAGTATAAAAGGGGGGCATTTTAAAATTCTGCCCCACCAAATATAGAGGCGGACAGGAAGTATATCCCAGACATCAACTTCTAGACAGGCAGAAAACATGGAAATTAAATATAACACAAACAGAACTCTAACTAGAAGGGACTGATTTTATAATAGTATGTGACAGATGTCCAAGAGGGCCAGGGCTGGAGGCTGAATCTATTTGTAGTTAAAGTACCCAGCTCATCGAAAGGCATATGGTAAGATTTAGAAGGTGCTGGAAATGAACCCCAGCATAACACAGACACACACACACAGTGCCGCAGTGCCTAAAAAAATTGAGGCCAGCTAATACTTAGCAAGTATTAGAGAGGGCACTGATCACACCACATCTGAGTGGTTATCTTACACAGTCCTCATAATAACCTTTTAAGGTAAGTTCTGGCACAATTTTCTTTCACACTAAAGAGACTTAGACAAGACAGAAATTCACCTCACATCACATCATATCACATTATCAATGAGTAATGGAACCAAGATTTGGGCCTAAGTTGTCTGTGATCAGAGTCTGACCTCTTTAACACTATAAGAAAAGATGGCAAAGAAAGAACTTGCCCTCTTTTCTGAAGTCTAGGTCCTGCTTTGCCACTATCTGGGAAATATGAAATTAGTCCAGAGCCAGAATTTCTGTCAATTTTACCCGAGGATTCCTTCTGTGTCAATATTTCCTGGCCATATTCTCCCTGTATGTGAGATCCAGTTAATCCACCTGGAGTGGAATTGACTTGCTTCTCTTCCAACCAGTTGCCAAGTCAGACGTTGCTTCTATTTACAAAATGCTGTGCAACCCGAACCCTCCTCCCCACTTCCTCTCTCGCTGCCCTGGGTCAAGCCCCCAAGATCTCTGCCTCAGCAGCCCCACAGAATCCCAACTGGCCTCATCCCGTTCAATGTCTCCCACTAGCATCCTTCCTCTGGCTTCTGTTAGAATGATCCAATCTCAAATGCAAGTCTCCTCTTTACATACCTTAAACACTTTCAGTAGCTTCCCATTGTTCATGAAGCAAAGTATAATTTCTTTGGCCAAGTGTATAAATGACTTCACAAACTCCCCCAGTCCTCCCTGCCTACATGTGGTAGGCAGCCTTCTAAGGTGGTGCAAGGATTTCTTTCTTCTGGTGTTTGCCTCCAGTGAAATTCCCTTCCCTTGAGTGTGAGCTGGACCTAGTGACACTAGTCCATAGTGTCCTTAAGTTGACCTATTTTTCATGGACCAGACATGCACTACATGTATTCAAAAGAAGTTCCTTATGTTGACCACCTCTGTATGTTGACTAGTTTATCACAGTTCCTTAGGTGGTCAACTTGTAGAGGTTCTACTATATATCATTTATTTCTGCTCTTAATGCCATTTCTTTGTTTTCTGCCCAGTAAACTCATGCTACTTTATTAGAACCCCCTCTGTAGTATCACAGCTGTTCAGATGCCACTCCTGGTTTGCCAGATAGCCACTCCTCCTCCATGGTCCCAGGACACTCTGCTTGCAACATGTTAAAGTGACATGGTCATTCATGGGGAGGGGCTGCACCTTTGCTTGCACCCTCCCCACCACCTTACTCCCTCCCACTCACTCCCTGACTCACCCACCCCCACTACTGACCATTAGACCTAGAATTCCCAAGTGCAAGGAACTCTGTCGTCATCTTCTATCGTCAATACCTCACACAGGGCTTTGGGCATATCCACAATTTGTGTTTTTTATTACATAAAATTTAAACGTTGTCACTGGATGAATGTATCTGTTAAATCAGTTTCTTTACATGTATAATAATAATAATACAGTCATGCAGAGTGGTGCCTGTGGCTCAAAGGAGTAGGGCGCTGGCCCCACATGCCAGAGGTGGCGGGTTCAAACCCAGTCCTGGCCAAAAACTGCAAAATAATAATAATAATAATAATAATACAGTCATGCTTTGCTTAATGACAGTAATGCAGGAACATGGTCTGAAAAATGGATTGTTAGGCAATGTCATTGTGCAAATATCGAACTAGCAGTTATAGGCTACTACACACCTAGGCTATATAATATAGCTGATTACGATGAAGCTACAAATTTGCACTGACTACTGTAGGCAATTGTAACACAATAGTAAATGTTTGTGCACCTAAACATCTAAACCCAGAAAAGCTACAGTGGGTGCCCATAGCTCAGGGGATAGGGCACTGACCACATACACCAAGGCTAGTGGTTCAAACCTGGCCCAGGCCAGCTAAAACAACAATAAACATAGAAAATGCACAATAAAAATATGATGTAGGCTGGGCACGGTGGCTCACACCTGTAATCTGAGCACTCTGGGAGGCTAAGACAGGTGGATTGCTTGAGCTCAGGAGTTTAAGACCAGTTTGAGCAAGAGTGAGAGACCCCTTCTCTACTAAAAATATAAAAACTAGCCAGGCATTGTAATGGGCACCTGTAGTCCCAGTTACTTGGAAGGGTGTGGCAAGAGGATCACTTGAGCTGAAGAGTTTGAGGTTGCTGTGAGCAATGATGCTACGGCACTCTACCCAGGTTGACAGAAAGAGACTCTATCTGAAGAGTAAAAAAATATGATGTAAAAAATAAATGGCATACCTGTATAGGGCACTTACTATGAATGAGTCTACAGGTCTAGACGTTGCTCTGGGTGAGTCAGTGAGTGAGTGGTGAGGGAATGTGAAGGCCTAGGAAGTACTGTATATGCCCTGGAAGCAAGCACTCTAGGGCAGTACTGTACACTACTGTTGACGCCATAAACATTGCACCCTTACGCTGCACTTAATTTACTTAAAAAAAAAAATGTTCTTCTTAGCAAAGTATCACAAGAATGAAAGAAAAAGTATCCAATGTACACAGCCCTATTTTGAAACTAATTTATAGCTTTCATAGGAATATTATAACCTAATTATAGCCTTAGAATAAGGGAAGGGGGGTGGGAGACGGGAGGGGAGGGGGATGGATGGGGGTAGGGAGGGTGATTGGTGGGGTCACCTCTATGGTTTATCCTACAAGGGTACAAGTGAATCTTTCTAAAAACAGAGTATGAATGTCTTAACTCAATAACTAGGAAAATGACATGAAGGCTGTGTTAACCAGTTTGATGAGAGTATTTCAAAATGTATATGAAAACACCACACTGTACCCTATGATTGCATTAATGCACACATCTATGATTTAATAAAAAAATTAAAAAATTTCTTCTATAATTTTATCTTAGTTTACTGCAACTATTTTACTTGTTGAACTTTAAATTTTGTTTGTATTTTTTTGTAAGAACACCTAGCTTAAAATACAAATGTGTTATACAACTATGCACAAATATTTTCTTTATATCCTTATCCCATAAGCTTTTATTATTTTTAAAATTTTGATTCCTTTTTTCCCCCGTTTTGACTTCTTAAACTTTTTCAAAAAGTTAGGCACAAAGGCATGTATTAGCCCAGGCTTACACAGGGTCAGGATCATCAGGGGCTCTGTCTTCCACCTCCACATCTTGTCCCACTGGAAGGTCTTCAGGGGCAGTAACACACATGAGGCTGTCATCACCTGTGGCAAAAAATGCAGCCTTCTGGATCCCTCCTTAAAGACCTGCCTGAGGCTGTTTTATAGTTAACTTTTAAAAAATAATAAGCAAAAGGAGTACACTCTAAAATAGCGACGAAAAGTATAGTGTAGTAAATACATAAACAGTAGCACAGTCTTTTATTGTCATTATCAAGTGTTATGTGCTGTACATAATTGTATTCAGTGGATTTTTATGACTGTCAGTGTGGTAGGTATGTTTACACCAGCATGACCACGAACACGCAAGTAATGCTCGACATCACAGAGGGCTGGGACCTCACGAGGTGATAGGAATTATAATCTCATGGGACCACTATCTTACATGGAGGTCTGTCATGGACTAAATGTTGTTATACACACACGATTGTAACAGTAATAGTAAAATAACAACATGACATAATCATAATAACAAAATGAACGTGATAATGATAAACAGTAATTGTACAGTAATAATCCTAATAAAATGTTATTATGAATGCATCCATGAGCCAGGCTCTGCAGTTAATGCTTTTATGCACACTATCACTAAACCTCAAGAGATCCTATAGGGTAATTAAATTATATCCATTTTATTCAGGCTCAGAGAGGTTGTCTAAAACTTCAGAAATAGTGGTGGGACAATTGATGATAGTACCTGGTGGGTGTGGGGGAATAGGGGAGCAGAGAGAGGGAAGGGGGATGGGGGTCACGGTGTGTGACACACATCTTGGGGGCAGGATACAATTATAAGAGGGACTTTACCTAACAAATGCAACCAGTGTAACCTGGTTCTTTGTACCCTCAATGATTCCTCAACAATAAAAAAAAAAAAAAAGACACAATGGTGGGGCAGGATTTCAATCTCAGATCTGCCTATTAATCCAGTCAGTTCTCCTTTCACAACAAACTTTAAATTAAGGGGCTCCAAGAATAAATTGTTGAAGATGAGTCTTTTTGAATGGGAATGGTGGATTCTTTAGGTTCTAGTAATAGTATGTGAAGATTCTCAAAGTACTGAGGAAGAGAGGGACAAAGACAAACGCTCCCTCCCCCAAGTAAAAAAGGTAAAAATGACGGGGGGCTGTGACTCAAGGAGTAGGGCTCCAGCCCCATATACCGGAGGTGATGGGTTCAAACCCGGCCCTGGTCAAAAACTGTAACAACAACAAAAATAGAGGTAAAAATGACTTGATCAATAACTGTGGTGGGAGGCAGGAAAGGCAGTGTCGCAGGAGGGACCCACCATCTATCAGGAAAACACTCTCTGAGGTACTAAAGTGGAGTGGCCAATCCAATTAACTGACTGATATTTAGATAGATGCAACTTGGAGTGATGCTAGAAAGAGTTGCACTTAGCCTTGAGAATTTTAATGAGCTTTTAAAATTTAGTGGACACCGACACAGAAATCTTGGATGCAAGCTTAATCTATATGAGATTTGCTGCCCACGCTGAAAGCATGAAGCTCTCCTCATCACCAGGAACCGGAGAGTCATTACTTCTAGAAGCCAGTGTGCTCTCCAATATTCAGTGGCTCCCCAGACTTTCTTTTAGGAAAAACTTCCTCTATGACCCTAGGTCACGCAATTCAGAAAAGTCTCAATCTGGGGACTAGAGCTGATCTAGAACAACACTCCAGGGTGGGAACTCTTGTTCTAGCAAATTGGAACAACGGTGATATCAGTGCCGAGTCAACCAATCAGAGTGTCCGATCTAGACTGTCAAATGCTGAAAACAGGGAGCCACCCTGCGGGTGGCACAGCAATTTGCATCTATTTAAAAATGATAATTCATATTACTAAATAGGATTGAGCAAACAGGTTTTGCTGTCCATCTTTAAGTCTGTTTTATTTTTCAAAATTGCCTAGCAGGCTGGTCACAGTGACTCACGCTTCTAATCCCAGCACTTTAGGAGACCAGGGTGGGTGGATTGCCTGAACTCATGAGTTTGAGATCAGCCTGAGCTAGATCAAGACCCCATCTGTAAAAATAGCTGGGTATTGTGGTGGGTCCCTGTAGTCCCAGATACTTGGGAGGCTGAGGCAAGAGAATCTATTGAGAGAGTGCTGTGAGTTATGACACCAAGGCACTCTACCAGGGGGTGACAACATGAGACTATGTCTCAAAAAAAATTACCTTGCTTTCCTTACCTCTCTCCCCTCTCTACTTGGGCTGTGTTAGTGAAAGGCAAATTTCCTGGAGGGGTAGAGAACAGTATTGAGAATTAGCATATCAAACACACTCAATGAACTGAATGGAAATTAGCAGAATTCCTGATTTTGACATCTACTGGCTTCACTAAATTGAGGTTAATGTGTCCCTGTCCAATCTGGTTTAAACAAAGATAGGGAAATCCAGTAAATTCAATTCCACCTCCCTCTGGGCCCATAGACATTCCTTCCCAGTGGTGAAAATAAAAACAACATAAAGAAAAGAAGGGGAGAGGGGAAAGAAAGGGAAAAGGAGAAAAGAGATCCCAAACATGTTAGTGGAATATATATGTATATTCCCTGATATATAACTTAATAAAAGTTTATGGACCCAGGATAAAGAAGCCACACTGAACAGATGCAGTGGGACTGAAATATGGCCCAATTAAGTCTGTAACAGGGTGAGCTTTACTTTGAACATTCTCCAAGTTGAAATGAAAGCTTCCCAGAACAGATAAATCAGGCAACATAAAATAAAAACGCTGATCCGGCACCGCTCCCAAAAGGAGGGGAGGAGGAGAACGTCAGACGGGAGGGGCTCGGCGGCTGGAAGGGGAAGGGAGTAGAAGCCGGAGGGGGCGGAGATTCAGCCGGGCTTTCTACTGGGTGCTCAAACAGTTGTCTGCTCTGCAATAGTAAATAAGCAGCAGCTATTTAAGCCGTTCCAATTAATGCCTTCTGTGGAAATGATTTGTCTGTTGAAGGGATGGCAAGGATCGCCGGGTGCAATTAAACAGTTTGCTGGTAGCGTTCTTCAAAAATACTTCGCCCTTCGCCACAGAGTCATCTGTGGTTTATGGCTAACCTTCCTGCTGTTGCAGGGGCTTGGTGGCAAAAAGTGGATGCCCTGCCTTCCTGCACTCTTCATCTCAGCATTGGCCAAGCAGCAAGGCTCAGCTTGGCGTCACCTTCTCCAGGAAGCCCTCCCTGCCCATCCGGCTCTTGGCATACTGGAGAATATTCTTAAGTCTCTGTGAGACAATGTATCTGGTGGTGATGCCTTTTCCCTTATCCATAACTAGGCAACCTTGGGCTGCTACCTAATCCCTTGAAGCCTCATTTTGCATTTCTGCAAAATGGCATAACAGTAGCAATCCACACAAGATTTTTTTTCACTATCCAGCATAATTATGCAGAGTAAGGATCTCTGATTTCAGTATGTGGTATCCTCTCCCGGGGCCCCTGTGACTCAGTCTGTGCTCCCCTGCTGGAGTGACAGTCCTCATTCTCTGTTAGCAGCATCCTGCTTCCACAGCAGCACAGGAAACTCCCAGAGCCCCGGGGAAACCTTTGGGCATTCCCAGAGAACCCTACATGTCAAGGAGGCACCTCTACCTATGGTTGCGGGTGTCATGGCTCCAGCCTGCCCTGTGCTCTGTGACTTCACCTCCTGCAGCGGCTGGGTTTCAGAGAGAATGTCAAGGTCCAGGCTAGGATAACCCAGCTGGGAAATCAGAGCTTCAGGACCTGGACAGAGTTCTTCTGGTACTCTGGCCTGTAAAATTGGTGCTATTAGGGATTGAAGAAGACTGAGGGAGTGAGTGGAGCCAGTTCTTAGCTCTTGGACCTCTCATCTGCCCCCTCGTAAAGGACACATCCCCTAGCACTTCCTGCCCAGCTCTTCTGTCTGTGATCATGGCAGACAATGATGGAGTTACCTGCCCTTGAGCACCAGATGCTCACCTTCAGAGTGTGATTTGCAGGTGTATGGAAGCACCAGCCTGTAACCCGGGGCCTATCCTGTAGCCTAAACACCCATGGCTCCAGGTTCATTCCTTCGGATCATCCAAGGTTTTCTTTATCAGACTTCCTGTTAACATGTAAAATCCCTGGGACTGAGCTGACCATGTCCCCTTATCTGGATTGGTGGAAAGACTTGGGTAATTGCAAGACCTGGGTTCAGGCTGCTGGGAGGAGGAGGATGAGGATGAAGGGGAGAGTTGTGAGAAAGGAACTGGGTAAAATGCAGCAGTCCCGTGAGAGGGGATATTGGCAGGCCAAAGGGACGAACGCTGCCCTGGTATCCACTGGGTGCCAAGTTACCTGATCTGACCCTTATGATGGCCCTGTGAGACAGACACACTGTAATAAGGAATGCCATGAGGGGAAGCACATTTTTTTTTTTAGAGACAGAGTCTTACCCCATCACCCTCAATAGAGTGCTGTGGCATCACAGCTCACAGCAACCTCCAACTCCTAGGCCTAGAAGATTCTCTTGCCTCAGCCTCCCAAGTAGCTGGGACTACAGGTACCCGCCACAATACCTGGCTATTTTTTCGTTGTAGTTTGGCTGGGGCTGGGTTTTGAACCTGCCACCCTCAATATAAGGGCCTGATGCTCTACCCACTGAGCCACAGGCACTGCCAGGGAAGCACATTTTTCTTATTCACTGCTATTTCCCAGCGTCTAGAACAGTCTCTTCCTGTGCAATGTGTATTGAATGAGTAAGGACTCTCATGATACCATTTTACTGATGAGAAAACTGAGCCTCAGAAACCTTTCTAGATGGTCACAGTCCCTTACCTGGCAAATGGCAGTGACAGCATTTCAGGGTTTCCCTGCCTCCAAAGCCAACATTTTTCCACACACATGTATTTGTGACTCTACTACAGAGAGCAGGGCCACCATGGAGCAGGGCTTCCGGCCCATACACCCACCCTGCAGTTCCAGTGGGGCCACAGCTGAGCTCTGAGCACTAACTTGGGGAAAGGAACTGGGGGGTTTGAAGTAAGATTCAGGGGCACAGCAGTGTGGCCTCCTCAGAATCACCAGAATTACAGCCGTTTCTTCTCCTGCCCAGTGGAGTGGGGGTGTCAGTCACCCCAGCTTCCCTACCACCCTCACAGGTAGGTTGTGAGAAGCAAATGGGACCCAGGGGGAAGTGGGAGCCGAAAAGCTGTAAAGCCATAAACACATTTACTTGAACAAAAATTGTTCAATGAGAAAGGCTGCAGCTTCCCCAGTAAAGAGAAATTTACAGAAAGGGAGAGAAAGGTGAATTGCCGTCATCATGTTCCAACTGTGGTAATCGGCCTAAATTATTTGTGGCTTCATTCTGAACCCCCTTCCCTCCCCACTTCTCCAAGAATAGGAGATTATTTTTAATTACCGTTTTACACTGGATTAATGAATCTCCACAATAAGTTAATGAGCAGGACACGGCACCGGGAGACACATGTTTGATTACTCTCGGAGACTTTCTTAGGCTTCATTATTTCCAGGCCCCCCTTGCCAAGCCACCGTGGTCCGGGTGAAGGCAGCAGGGAGGATGCAAAGGATTTGTGCCATGTCACATTTATGACACCTGGGACCCGGCTGCTTGAAATCTGCTGGGAAGAGGCCGGCCTGGCCGTCCTCCAAGGGAACTTTGAGGTCCCCCATCAAGAACTGTAGACCAGAAAGAAGCATTTCTGCTTCTCTGTGCCCTCTGTTACCCTTGTTTGTTTGGATTCTTATCATCACACACCTGGCCTTGCAGTAAGCTCCTAACAAGTGCCCCAGGATAACATCCCTTCAAATCCTTCAATGGCTTCCTGTGTCCTGAAGGATAAAATCCAAACTCCTTAGTTTATTATGATCGGAGTTTGGCCTCTCTCTCCTAAGAAACCACTCAGCCCAGCTCTTGCCAGCCTCTGAGCATTTGAGTGTTGTTCCTTCTGACTGGAGCATCTGTTCCTTTTTCATCTTCCTGACTGAATCTTACTTACCCCTTGAGATACATTAGCTAAGAGATTTGCCTGATGCTTTGGAGCAGCTCAGGGCCTCTGCTACACCCCCAGAGCACCGTACTCAGAGGTTTTTATAACTCTTACTTCCCTACCCCGTGCTCACTTGGCTACACACCTGCCTTCCCTTCCTGGCCAGACTGCACGCTTGTGAGCACAGTGTCATAGTCACATTTATTCTCCTTTCTATCACTGGCCCTGGTGCAGATACACAGCAGATTCTCAGCAAATGTGGGTTTGACCGAATTATGCATTAACTGTCTTGTGAGTTATATTTAACTCACACTAGTTTCGAGCCCAGGGCCTCAGGAAGCATATAGAACTGGTGGAGATGGTAGGAAGTTAAGAGACCTCTGTTCATTGTTCTCACTGTCAATTGGCATGTCTCCCCCATCTCCTGTCACCCTGCTTAAGCTTGCTGCCCAAAGTGCCCCACAGGTGCTGGGCTGTGTCCTCCAATTGCCATAACCTCTGGCTGCTCATTTCCCCTTGAATGTTTGTCTGACACCTCTTTGGCCAAAATCAGTATGGTAGTACCAATTGAATGACATCATAGCACATACTTAGGGGATATGATTTAAGAGGTCATAATCTAGGGCCACCCAAGGCCCACTTCAGACACAATCAAATACTTGCAGAATGACAAAAGACTCAATTCTCAGAAACTAAATTCAGCAAGTATGTCATGAGTCACATACAACTCACACGGCTTATAGTGTAACATTAATTCTGGTGCTACATGAGTTGCATATAACCCACACAGAAAACAATTTAAAAGTAATAATTTTTTCATTAAACTAGAAAGGATCATTTTGTTTTAGAAGTTTGTATTCTATTTTGTAATAAAATACCATGGGCCCAAGAGAAAAAAAAAATTTTTTTAGTGTGGTGTTAAGGAAGAAGTGAATGACTGAATGAGTGAATTAGTGAAGCGCCTCTCCTGACTTAGAATGAGATTGCTTGATGCTAACTTCTCTCCTACATGATATTCTTAGACATACGTATGTAATGAAAATCTGAATTCAGTCCTCCAGGCTTCTCCTCTGTAGTTCATTCGAGCTGTCAGAGAGGCTGATTTTACTGCAACACAAACGTGTTCAGGTTGTCAGTGGGTTAACACAACAGAATTCTTTTCCTTACCCTTCTTGCAAGTCCATTGTGAGTTGGCTGGGAGGGCTCTATCACATGCAGAACGTGGAGCCTCAGACAGTCAGGGCCTGTGCCATGTTGTGGCTGCACCACCTGGGAGCCTTCTTGAGGGTGAAAGCAGAGAAAGAGAGAGACTTGGCAACCACAGAAGGGCTTTTTGCTGCCTCAATCTGGAAGCAATGAAGATGTATATTCCACTGGTGGGAGGTAGTCACTAGGTCCCACCTAACTGCAAAAGGCTGCCAACTGCAGGGGAGCCAGCAAAACATCTCATGAGTGTTGCCATCTCTACAACTGTCTTAGTCCACTCAGGCTCCTATGATGAAATAGCAGAGACTGGGTAGCTTTTAAACATCAGAAATTTATTTCTCCAGTTCTGGAGGCTGGAAAGTACAAGATCAAGGCACCAGCAGATTTGGTGTCTGCTGAAGGCCTGTTGCCTATTTCATAAATGACACCTTTAGCTGCGTCTTCACAAGGTGGGTGGGTGGAGACAAACAAGTTCCCTGGGGCTTCTGTTAGAAGGGGTCTCATCCCATTCAGAAGGGAAAGCCCTCATGATCCAACCACCTCCCAGAGATCCTATCTCTTAATATCATGACCTTGGGGGAGGGTAGGATTTTTACATATGAATTTGGGGGGACACAAACATTCAGACTATAGCAATCATATCCACCTTAATCAAGTATCTTTTTATCCCTGGGTTCAAAGAACACCATGTCTGACTTTAATCATTATATAAATGTGGCAACAGAGACTGCCCCAATATGACATCCATAGTTTAAACTAACTCAAGAACTGGACACATATCAAGGTATTTCTGGGCCTTATAGACATAGTTGAGTAGCTTTCTGAGTCCCTGAATCTGCCCCTTATCCACTGGCCACAGGTCATTACACCTGTGACTTCCACCTGCATAAGGTTTCTCATTCTCTAGCCCCTCAGGACTTCAGGGAAGGACAGCTCCTTATTCCTCTACATCTTTATCTTTCCGCATTCTTTCCTTTAGGGTGATATGTGACCATCTCCCTTGAGATCAGTCCTACACCACATCCTTTGCTTCTTATCACATGAATCTAAGGACAGAAATGGGAGCATGGACTGTTCTGACGTCATGCTTTAAGTCACTGTGTGTGTGTGCTGCCATTTCATGTCACATAAGCCACACTCCATGTAATATCCCCCTTTTAAATTGGCTGAGGATTTTAGAGGTCAACTGCAGCATTGGCCAAACAGAAAGAAAAAGGGAGAAAAACTGCCCACCTAGAGTTTTGCTCACAGTGGAATAAAATGTGGCTCTAAGGCAGAATAAGTCACCAAAATAGCTGTAATTCTGCACCTACAGCATTCTGGTTATCCCAGAAAACAAAAGACCCAGGGCTTGGGAGGCCCAGGGAGGATGCAGTGCCATATGTGGTTACTAAGGTTTGGAGGTCTATTTTTGGAAGAACAGCTGATGGTTTGTTGTCAGTTTGGCCTGAGAGAGAACCCTGAAAAGAAACATGCTGTCTCCATCAGCACTGAAGCTGTTTGTGTCCTTAGGGTTTTGTGATAAACATGATTAATAATCCAACATATTTTTATTTGGTTCATAGTCTGTTTTCAATATCAGAGAGACAAAGGTACCTATGACAGTTCTAGCAGCTTCCATTTTGACTGAGACCTTTAGCTGATACATAGGCCCAACTTGGAGGGAGGCCAGGCACATGCCACTGGGAGGCCATTCAAAATCCAAAGTAGGGTATGCTCCTTGGTGTCCTGGAAGGAGTCGGAGGGGGCAGGTGGGCTGCAGGGTTGGGAAAGAAGGCTAATGAAGTAGGCAGACTGGACTAAGAGCAGAAACATAAAGGCTGCTTGAGAGGACCATTAGACAAGGAGGACCACTGTTGCAAATGTAAGGTAGCAGAATTACACAGGCCTGGGATGGCCATGAAATGATGGCCAGACTGGCTCAGGCTTGCCTAAGGGAACCACAGAAGACTGAAGGGAGAGATTTCCAGCAGGTGAAAGTAGCATCCCCCTCTGAACCCTCAAGACATCTCTCTTTACTGCACATGGCTTTCTCCTACTCTTGCATTCTTTGTGGTTGAAACTTATTTCTACTTACAAACTATGAATACTCTGAGTAACATCCTGTTCTTTCTCATTTTCCTTCTACTGCACCTAGTAACTCACATTTAGCAAATGTGCAGTAAACATGCATTGGATTGAATCAACTTACATTGAACTGCAGCTTGATTTGGAGTGCCTCACAGCCAGAAGACATCTAAGAGGGGAAAGTGTTAGCCTGCGATTGTTATCTTTGGGTTAAAGAGATTGGACTTTATCCCAAAAGCAACGATTATGAGCAAGGGTGTAATATCTGTACAAGTCTGTGTGTAACTGGCTGATGGGGAGGGAATCAGGGGATATAGTGATTCCTTGTGAACCACTTGCTCAAGAACCAGTTTGATGTGGTGTGAAGGCTACAAGTTCAAATGATCACAGGGGTTAAAGAAACCAAAAATCTCCCTAACTGCCCTAAGTGGGCAGGTTTTTTGATAGACCCATTTTCACATTCAACATGTTCCCCTACATAAAGAAATAGCTCTGCCCATTTTCCTAGAAGCATTAGTCCTCTTTTTTTCTTCCTTTTTTTTTTTTTTTTGAATGGTAACTGTGAGTTATGGGTACAAAGAAATATTTCTTTCTTATGATACCTCTTTTCCTATAAGCTTCCAAAGCATCATCATAAATAGAGGCTGGCACTCATTTTGAGTGTTGGGGATACCAGAATGAAGAGGGGGCACAGTATCAGACTTGAGACTATGTCCTAAACAAGAGGGGAAAGTGCCAGCCAATTATTAACAAGTGGGAATACAAGTCTATCATAATCAAAGCCTATTTTTGAAAAGAAAGTAAAAATCCAAGGTTCTCCATGACTTTTAAAAATTGTATAAAGTTGACTCAAATCTATTTGAAACATTGTAGGAATCAGTCAAAATATGGGTGCTGCTGCCTAATTTTTGACCTCTATTTGGGTGTAAAAATGACAGATCTGAAGCCCAAAGCCAAGATTTGAATACTGAGTCTGATGATCATTGACCTTGACTAAGTTTCTTAATCTCTTTAAACTTCAAAGGACTAATTTTAAAAATGCAGAAAACTTCTGTCCTTGTAGGATGGTGAGAATTAAATGAGATGATAAGTGGGAAAGCATTGTGCAAGCTTCACATGCTATAAAAAGCTTAGATCTTTGACGTTGAAGGTGGAAGGATATAGGACTGAACTCCTGCTTCCTTGGAGGTGATAGATTAGGAAAAATGATACGTGGGCCCAACTTGGAGGCAGTTGTGGAACTGGGGTGCTGGTGACAGTGTTCCAAGAAATTACTTGGTCATAGAAAGCTTCTGAAATCTGGGCATGGAGAATACTTTTGGCCACAGTTATCTAAGGCACTGCCAGCTATAATCAGTGGCCCAGGAAAAGAAAGATATCTCTGTGAGTGAAATGTATATGATTTTTTGATCAACATAATCTCTCTAGGATGTTTGTTGAGTTCAGAGTCCTGGGAGGGAGGAGTGTTCCCTGTGTTAAGTTGAACTGGTAGAAAACAACAGCAAAATCTAGAGCTAACGATGATAAAAACAGAGAGACCAGGAGAGGTCTGAAGTCTGTCCTATCTTTAGAGCTCAGCTTGCATTTGGTCTCAGATTGATAAGCTCTCACTGAAAACTTTTCATGTTTCTCAGCTTTCAGCATGGTGGGCTGGCTGAGCAACCAGAAATTATCCTACAAAAAGATGAAGTCAACGTTGAATGGCTTTGGCTGGGATGCCTTTGCAGAGTTAACCTTCTTCCAAGCATTTTTGCATCTGTAATTATCTACTCTGCAGACTCTCAGAGGGGCCAATCATAAAAATAAGTCCAATTCAGGAATAAACTGGGCTTCTTTTAAACCATGTCCTTATGTGTCTATGGGTATGTGCTTTTCAGTGGGAGCTATACCTTTGTTCAGGCACATGTCTTGCTGGGTAAGTCCACCCAAAGACAATTCTCCAGATGCCATTTTGACTTGATAGCCAAACTTTCATCTTTGGGGAGGACAATTGCAACTAAATTTTGCTATCTATCCCTTCCATGGGGCCCACAGCTCACCCCATCTCATGTCAGTGAGACAGGATGGTGAGATGCATAAAAACTGCCACCTTACTGAAAACCCTATGTACCACTGAGAAACAAAGTCACATGCCCCTGTATCCAAGGGTAACACAGAAGAATGCTCACTCCCAGCATCAGCACTGGCCTCCATAGCTAATGTCTCATGAAGTAGGGCTGCACAAAACAGACAGCATAAGTGTCACTGAAACATTCCTTTGTGATTTATCTGAAATCCAAATTTAACTTGGAATCTCGTATTTTCATTTGCTAAGTTTGGCAACTCTGCTGTGAAGTCTCCCACTTGAGGGTGGGGATGAACACAGTGCCTCATAAAAGGAATGTTTCTAAGAGGCCCCTGGGGACTTTGTTGGAAGCTGAGTTGTATGGCAAGCATCACCAGTGAGAGCCAGTGAAATGTTCACTGTTACTGACACTGTGGCTCCATTTGTCCTCAGGCTTGTGAAGTTTGTGAAAACTTAGATTATGCATATTTTCTTTTTACAAAAAGAAAGAAAAAAAATACTCATGGGGAACCTTAGGATATCTCTTGAACTTATTTCCCCCCTCAATTTTTAAATTATAATTATATACAGTAAAATACATCTCTTGTTGTGTATAGTTCTGTGAGTTTTGACAAACAGATACAACCATATACATATCATAAGCAAGCTATGAGATAATATATCATCCCCCAGTCCTTCTGTGTCTCTTTATAGTCATATACTCATATAACACACAGAGAGAAAGCATTTTACAGATTTATCATGCATTCATCTTAATCTCATCTTAGATTAGGAATAGAAGAAATATTTCTTACTATGATATATAATGGTATACCTATAATATATAAAATATCATACAGTGAAATATATAAATATACATATGTTACTGCTTCTGTCCAATGTGATTCTAGGGCTTTTTAGCCAATGCAATAAGAAAAGAAAAATAAACAAAGGATATAAAGACCACACATTTGTGATCATCATATTTCACAGATGACATGAAGTAAATTAAAAAATTAGACACAATTTAGGAAAACACTATTTGAGTTAACAAGTACATCATTGCTTTTGCAGATTGATAGATAAAATTATTATGTAAAATAAATTATATTTTCATATGACAATAACAATAGTTTCCTTTGAAAATAAGGAAAAAAATATTTGACGATCATACATCTAAATAAGGACTTGTGTCTAGTCTATGTAAACAACACTTACAATTTAGTAATAAGAGAAATAATCCAATTATAAACTCAGACTTTTACTAAAGACATATGAATGGAAAATTAGCTAATAAAAATTGCTCAAATTATTAACCATTGGGAAAATTAAAATTAAAATCACAAGAAGATACAAGAACATACTAAAATCACTAAAATTGAAATTTAGTAATTTAGTGATCACTAAAATTGAAATTTCAATTTGGCTAAAATTCAAAAATGACTCAAATTGAAAAATGAAAATTCAAAAAACAATTCATACCAAGTATACTATGGGGAGTTCTCCTGTGCTCCTAGTGGGAATGGACTATAATTTAGTCTGGAGGATAATTTGGCAGATTCTTAATAAGTTAAACATACACTTAACATATGTCTTACTTATTCCAGTCCCAAAGAGAAAAGAAAGTACCTGTCCTCACATACATATTACATGTATGTTTATAGCAACTTTATTGTAATAGCCCAAATGCTCATCAACAGGTTAATGGATAAAAAAATCATGGTATATCCATGCAATGGAATACTACTTTGTAATGAAAAAGAATGAATTCTTGATATGCACAACAACCTAATCAATTGATATGCATAACAACCCAAATATTGACAGTAAAATGGACTAATCTTGGTAAAAAGTCATATAGTAGAATATAATATGGCAATGAAATGGAAAAGGTATCATTATAGGCAACAAGGTAGGTAAATTCATAAACATAATATTAAGTCCTCTAAAAAGCAGACAAAACTTATATATATTCTAGGTTTTTATGAACATAAAATTAAAAAAAAATACCCATACAGCCTTTATTGCGATAGACATTAGAATGGTGATCACTTTCCTGGAAAGGGATCAGTGATGGGGAAGTGGTCTAAAAGGCTTCTGAGCTGCTAGAAATGGTCAATTTCTTGATATAAATGATGATTTGTGGATCTCATTTTTCTGTTGAAATATATCAATTTATACTTATTATTTGTTTATGTTACTCTATATCTGTTATTTTTCACTAAAATGGTTTATTAAGAAGTAAGTTTTAGTCTGAGACCAGTCTGAGCAAGTGTGAGACTCTGTCTTTACAAAAAATAAAAAAATTAGCCAGGTGTGATGGCAACATCTAAGGCAGAGGCAGGAGGGTCACTTGAGACAGGAGATCAAGGTGGCAGTGGGCTGTGCACTTCACTCTAGTCCAGGTGACACAGTAAGTCTTTTTGTCACCCCCCCCAAAAATTTTTAAAGTTACAAATAGTTTTATTTAACTAATATTTAACATGAACACATTCTTTCTTGCTATATATACCGTCCAACCTCTGTAAATTGACCACCCACGGGTCTGTAACAAACTGATCAACATAAGGAGATGGTAAACATAAGATACATCTTTTGAGTACATACTGTGTATGTTCAGTCTATAAAAATTAGGCCAACTTTAGGAGATGTTCAACTACAGAGGTTCTATTTAGATTGTGGACTGTAATTCACTAATACAAACCTCTACTATTATCCTGGGTTTGCTCTTCACTTTTTCAGATAGACTCTAAACATATTGAAAGTAAAGATAGTGTCTTAATACATCTTTGTGTCTTATCTTATAGAGCAGTTTTGATTTTCCTTTAATGCTGTATCCTCTTATTCCCATAAAGATATTATCACTCCACTTCTACATTCTAAATTTTTATTTGGAAAATATGGTCACCACATATATGCTTGCATCATGATGCCATGAGCCTACTAGATACACATCTTTAACGAACATCACTTAGAAACAATTTTCTGATTTATCTCCCACATTAGTAAATTGATGTATTAAACAATGCTTATCAATATAATCCTGTTCCTACATAGACTTTTAAAATCTTACAGGAGATCTAGCTCAATTTCTCAGTTAAAGACCACAGCAGTTTGTAAATACTTTCTAAAACCTAAGGGTCAGCCCAGGAGTCCAGCTCCCCAAAGGCTAGGTAGATTTATAGCCAGTTTTTCTAGGATTGGGGCCGAGGATGTGGAAACTGTAGTGTTTAAGACTTGGACTGTGTGGCCAGATGACTTTGATTTAATCCTAGCCTCTCCACTTCTAGCTTCGTGACCTTGGGCAAGTTACTTAACTCTGTTAAGCCCCAATTGCAATCTTTGAAATTGAGATAATGATTGTTATCTTACAGGATTATTATGAGAATTAAACAAGATCTTGTGTCTAAAATGCTCAGGACGACACACCAAGTATTATGCACTGCAGAAAAGTAGCTATTGTTATCGTAAATTGTTTATTTTGTGGAATGAACTCTCAGGAATGCACTGACATTTGGGCTTTCATGCATTCACGCATATTTACATGGACACAGGGACCTGTGAAGGTTTCATATCCTCTCACTCCAAGACTCAGCTTTGTTATCTGGCTGAAACCAGAGGTGTGAGTCAAGGGCATTTTGAGCTGAACCTAAGGTAGACAAAGTTCTGTAAATAGGGACAGGATCTTCTGGGGATGGGAGGCAGGAGAAAAAGGGGCCAGGTGGTTATTTAAAGGGACAATCTACTTTTGATCTACTTTCTAGATCAAAGTAACTCCATTATGTGTGTCCCTGAATTGTTTACAATTCTGGGATGTGTCGATGGTTAGAAAGCCTTTCCAGGTTTTGGGGGACTGGGTTCCATTTGCTCTGTTTCCCTGACTTTTTAGTGAAGCAGCCTGGGATTGGGGGCCAGGAACAGGGACATTTAAAACATCAAAAGTATTGGAAATGTGGACTCTACAACAAAGTTTTTCATTAAAAGTCACACTTTGAAGGTGTATCCAATAATCTCAGAGACAAATAAAAGCATGCTGATCTATACACCCTTGGGTGATGGGTCCACCAGTTACCTCAGTGATCCATTTGTGGCTGTGTTTATTGACACATGGATAAGTAAATGTAAACACTGGTGAAATATTAACAGCTGACACTTAAACAATGTGCCTGAAATTCAACGCATTACTGGGAAAGAGTTACTGAAATGCAGAACCTCAAAATGGAACTGTCAGTGTATTTATTACCTCTACACTATGGGAGAAGTCTGAGGCAAATGTCATCTCGATTCACATATACTGAGAAGATGGACAGAAAGAAAATGAAGGCTGGGCACAGTACCACTCGCCTGTAATCCTAGCACTCTGGGAGGCCGAGGTGGGTGGATTGCTTGAGCTCAGGAGTTTGAGACCAGACTGAGCAAGAGTGAGACCCTGTTGCTACTAAAAATGGAAAAACTGGCCCAGTGTTGTTGTGGCAGGTGCCTGTAGTCCCACCTACTTGAGAAGCTGAGGCTGGAGGATCACTTAAACCCAGGAGTTTGAGGTTGCTATGAGCTACGATACTACAGCACTCTACCAAGGGGCACAGAGTGAGACTGTGTCCCAAAAGGAAGAAAGAAAGAAAGAGAGAGAGAGAGAGAGAGAGGAAGGGAGGGAGGGAGAGAGGGAGAGAGGGAGAGAGGGAAGGAAGGAAGGAAGGAAGGAAGGAAGGAAGGAAGGAAGGAAGGAAGGAAGG